>NC_090740.1:56201822-56254322 GCF_036898095.1 Palaemon carinicauda
CGCCCTCTGTTGACGACGACGAAATCCTCGCCCTGATGAAGAAGAACCCTCCGCAGCCGATGCAGTAAAACCATAGACCGAACCCGACTTGGTGCTTCTACCACCAGCAGTTTCGTAGCAACGCAATGAAGTGCAGTGCCCCCTACAAGTTTCCAAAGAAATTTTGATGCCAGCCACCGCCGACATCAACCGTAGCCGCAGTAGCAGATCTCTGCAAGATTGGATTCTACATTCTCGACGCCGTATCTAACTGTAGGCTTATGGTTGATACTGGCTGTATGCAGTCAACATTTCCTCCCACCTAGGGCGACCTCAACCGTGCGCCTAGCAGTGATGCTCCCTCCCTCATCGCCGCTAACGGATCTCCCATACAGTGTTATGAGACTAGGGTGCTTAAAATCTCAATCATGGGCCAATTTTACTCTTGGCCCTTCGCCATCAACCGACGTCAGACACCCCCTTCCTGGCGCAGACTTCCTGGCTCACCATGGTCTACTCGTCGATGTTGCTGGGAAACGCCTCATCGACACCGGGACATGCCGAACCTGCCCACTAAGAGCTGGTCCTGGTATCACACCATCTCCGCCGTTGTAGCGCAGCCTTATGCCGCCCTTCTTCAGGAATTACCCGACGTCTTCAAGCCGGGACTTCAACAGTCGCCGGGGTCCCCCTCCAAGCATGGGGTCTACCACCACATAAACACAACAGGACCTCCCACGCATGCCAAGTTCCGCCGCCTCCCACCGCAGAAGTTGAGAGATGCTAAGCATGCCTTCGAAGACATGGAACGAATGGGCATATGCAAGAAGGCGTCCAGTCCTTGGGCGTCTCCTCTCCACATGGTGAAAAAATCGGATGGGACATGGAGGCCCTGTGGTGACTACCGGCGCCTTAACCTCATCACAATGCCAGACCACTACCCTCTGCCGAACATGCAAGACCTCAACAGCGCCCTTTATGGGGCAAATATTTATACTAAAATGGAGCTTCTTAAATCATACTTTCAGGTCCCTGTGTTCCCAGAGAACGGGCCTAAGACCGCCATCATAACGCCGTTCGGCTCGTACACTTTTTCATATTCAACCTTCGACCTACGCAACGCTGAGGCCACGTTTCAACGATTGATGGACAGCATCCTGGGGGACCTGCCGTTCTGTGTCTGCTACGTGGACAACATCTTGATCGTCTCCAGGATGAAAGAGGAACACCGGAAACATTTCCGCGCTGTGCTGAAACGCCTTCAGGAGAACGGTTTGATCGTGCGCTTCGATAAGTGCACATTCGGCGCAGAGAGGGTGGACTTCCTTGTACATCAAATATCCGCACCGGGCGTGAAGCCCACATCAACCGAGGTAGACGCCGTGAAAACCTTCCCAACCCCAACGACCATCTGGCACCTTCAGGAGTTTTTGGGGATGGTAAGCTACTACAGTCGCTTCATCCCCAACATCGCCCGCATCCTGACTCCCCTCAATGATGTCCTGAAGGGGAAAGCCAAGAAGCTCGTCTGGGGTCCCCTGCAGCAACGTGCCTTCGACAGGACGAAGGCCACCCTCGCCAAAGCCACCACCCTGGTGTACCATGACGACTGCGCCTCCTCTGCAGTTGACTACCGACGACAGCAACGTCGCCTGCGATGCTGTCCTCGAACAGATGGTCAACGGATACCCGTAGCCTTTGGCCTTCTTTAGCAACAAACTCAGACCTGCGGGAACCAGGTACAGCACGTTCAACAAGGAGCTCCTTGTTGTCTACCTCACTGTCTGCAACTTCAAATACATGCTTGAAGGTACCCCTTTCACCATCGCGACAGACCACCAGCCCCTGATCCACGCTTTCATGAAGTCTTCAGACGCATGGTCCTCTTGCCAACAACGACACCTGGCAGCCATCACAGAATCGGGCTGCACTATCAGCTATGTACTGGGGAAGAAGAACCCTGTCGCCGACGTCCTCTCCAGGTTCGAGATCAATGCAGTCCACCTGGGGATCGACTTCGCCACCCTCGCCGTAGAACAGCAGAGCGACCCAAAAGCCCAGGACCATCTTACGACAAAATCAGTGGTACAGATGAAGGACATTCCCCTTGGCCCAGCCAGGGAATCCATCCTCTGCGACACCAGCATGGGACGCCCACGCACATCGATTCTTGCCTCCTGTAGAAGGAAGATTTTTTACGTCATCCACGGATTATCATACACCTCGGGTCGCACTACAGCCCGTCAACTATCCGAGAAATTCATCTGGCCAGGGATCAAGAAAGACACCAGTGAGTGGGCGAGAACTTACATTAACTACCAGACGAGTAAGGTCAACCGCCATACTGAGTCGGGAGTCGGCGATTTTTCCACACCCAAGAGACGATTCGGACACATCCACATGGACGTCGTGGGACTTCTGCCGCCTTCAGGCTCTGCAAGATACCTCCTGACGATTGTCGACCGGTCCACTAGATGGTTGGAAGCGACTCCAATGTTCGAAGCAACCACCCATGCCTGCACCGAAGCTTTCCTGTCGAGTTGGATCAGCCGCTTCAGTGTCCCCGACAATATCTCGACAGACCAAGGTTCTGCCTTCTTGTCAGAGATCTGGCTCTCTCTGGCAAACCTGATGGGAATGACACTCCACAGCACCACGGCATACAACCCTGCAGTGAACGGCATGGTCAAGAGAACTCATTGCACTCTCAAGGCAGGCCTGATGGCGAGATGTACGGACGATCATTAGAAAGCGCAACTCCCATGGGTCCTCCTTCGCCTTCGCACTGCTCCTCGGGCAGACGGCCAACTTTCCCCTGCGGAGAAGGTCTATGGCGAGGTGCTTACAGTCGCTGGCGAGTTTTTCCCTGCAACTACCGACGACACTAAGCCGAATCACCTGAGAGAGATCGCTGGGAAATTCAGGCCATGCCTAAAAATATACGAGGACAGGAACAGACATTTCATGCCCAAGAACCTAGACGACTGCGACTACGTCTTTATCCGAGTCGATGCTCACCGGCAACCCCTGACTAGATCTTATCGCGGCCCTTACAAGGTCATCAGAGTAACAGCAAAATCTTTCCTCTTGAACGTCCACGGACAAGGAAATAGGGTGACGATCGACCGATTAAAACCAGCGTTCGTTGAAAGCAACGAGAAGATCAATGTAGGCCCTGGTAGACCCAGGATTCCACCTTAGAACAAATAATCCACCAAGCAGGAGAAAACCATGCAACAACAGAAGAAAATGATTCCTTCGAAGCAGGGCAACCTTCCCCTCCGTTCAAGCACCAGAGGGGAACTACGTCACCCTCCACGATACAGGGATTAATCACATCATCCATCTCCGATGCCCGCTGTCTGGGAGGGGGGGGGGGAAGTACTTGTAAGGACATCGTTTTACCTGTCATGTTTCCTTACCCTGAACACATTTCTGATAATTGTAATTTTATTATTTGTTCCACGCAGTGTATTTCTGTATTATGATGTTGTGCTTTGAGAGCTTTATTTTAATGTATAATATATATTTCCTTAGGCTACCACCTTAGTATTTGTTGATTTGTTTTGTATAAAAAATACAATGATTTTGGCAATTAGAACAGCTTCCCTTCCGGGGCTACTTTTCCTTCCACACAGTGTAATATAGTAACCATTGCAAGTTTAGTAAACCGTCAGTCTCTCTCCACTCGTTTTGCTGTCTCACAGTAGTATCTCAAATATATCTGCTGATCACCATGCTTGCAAGTTTAGTAAACCGTCAGTCTCTCTCCACTCGTCTTGCTGTCCTCACAGTAGTATCGCAAATATATCTGTTGAGCCCCATGCTTGACATGAATTTATAATGCAGAGATAGTTTTTTGTACTAGTGCATGTGCATGTATATTTATTGAAATATTTGTGTTTTATATACCATTTTAAAGGCCATTCTTTGTACTTTCATATGGTATTATGCAAAATTTAAGAACATTGAACGGTAAATGACACAATTTCCGCCTTTCGGCTGGAATTGCTCAACTTTTCATGGGACATATACTGATTTTATCCATTTATTATAGGAAATTTATTCATCTTTCCATTAACATTTTTATTTTTTCCATAGTATTCTTTATTATGGGGTAATTATTAAAAATTTAAGACTGTCTCTGTACAACAAACTGATCTTACTACATGATCACCATAAGCATGATGAATATGCACACGATCTTTCTGATCCTGGCTTTCTATTTCACCACTGGTCAGTCCTTGACCAGTCATGGTGTGACCAGTATCTTTGGAATTAGCCTTCTATGTGCTTGTTGGACACCTCATGATTGGGTGCCTTGTAATTGAATCTCTTATGCCTGTTCTGTGACTTTTGAGTTTTAGAATTTCTGTCATCTGCTTTTCCACAGCTTTTTCAGGTTGCAATACTGGTGGAAGAGGAACCTATGATCATTTTCATTACTTATACCGACTATGAAATCTTCCCTGCTTGATTGTTGAGGTTTCCTCATGGTCTTCCATTCGTTTTTGTCTTTCAGGGAAGGCGCCAATTATGCTGTCCTTTCCATTGGGGTCGGCTGTGATCAATAATTATGTGATTGGCCGCAATATGGAATTACTCAATGATAATGATGATGATGATGATTATTATTATTATTATTATTATTATTATTATTATTATTATTATTACTAGCTAACCTACAGCAGTAGTTGGGAAAGCAGGATGCTATGAGACCAAGTGGTCCAACAGGAAAAATAACCCAATGAGAAAGGAAATAAGGAAACAGATAGAATAGTGTGCCTGAGTGTACCCTTATGCAAGAGAATTCTAACCCAAGACATTGGAAGACCATGGCACAAAAACTATGGCACTACCCAGACAATAAGTAGAGAATAATGGTTTCATTTTGGAGTTTCCTAGAGGAGCTGTTTACCATAGCAAGAGAGTCTTTTCTACCCTTACTAAGTGGAAAGTAGCCACGAAACAATTAAACTCTTTGGTGAAGAAGAATATTTTGGGCCCCTTAGTGTTGTCAAGTGTATGAGGAAAAAGTGGAAGAAGGATTCTTCAAAGAATGTTGGGAGTCTTCAACCTTACGTTACCCAACTTTAGTCCATTACATATGAAGGCAGAAATTTTCAGGAATTAGTCTATAATTATCAAGGTTTTCCTCTGTAGATAGAGACTAGTTCTTCTCTTGGATATAATCCATGTAAAAAATGCACCTGCTTTTCAACCTACCAGTAATGCATGCAGTGTTGTTACTTTGCAGTCTTTCCAACTAAGTTTGATTAGTACTTTGTAGCACTAGTCAGTGAGAATGCTCCTATTCATGACCTACTGTACATTTACTAAAGGGTCTTCTTCACAAACCGCTAACAAACAGGTGTATTCTTGGTAATATAATAGGGCTGTTGCAAGCATCATCAAAGCAGGAGGAATGTTTGAACCAACATGCTCGGCCGTCAGGGACATGGTGTAGGTGTCAAATGAGTGGCAGAAAAGCTTCTTATTCTTCAGGTTTCACCATGGTCGACCTGCTCATCATTCAGAGGAATAGGAAACTCCTAGTAGTCTGCTCTCCATTCCCAGACCATTGACAACATTTGAGAATGCTTTCCAACATATATGGGAATCCTAGATGCTTGTGCTGTTCTGCCCATTTTCCAATTTCGTCAAGTACTCTAGAGCTGGTTATTATGATTATTATTCGAAGATGAAGGAACTATGTAGTTGTCATGGGTGACTTAAATGCTAGAGTGGGCGCTGGAGAGGTAGGTGTCATTGGGAAGTATGGCGTACCAGGTGAAAATGGGAGTGGTGAGAAACTGGTAGATATGTGTGTTGAGCAAAAGATGGTGATAAGTTCTAGTTTTTTCAAAAAGAAAGATAAAAACAAGTATACATGGGTAAGAGTGGCAAATGGAAGAGTAGTAGAAAGGGCGTTAATCGATTATTTGTTGATAACTAAAAAAGAATGTTTGGAAGATTGAAAGACGTGCACGTGTTTAGGGGTATGGCTAACGGTATGTCTGATCATTTTATGGTTGAAGGAAACTTAGTTGTAGCAAAAGAGTGGGGGAATAGAATAGGTGGATGTAAAAGGGAGCTAGTGAGGGTTGAAGAGCTAATAAAACCAGGTGTAAAAAGTAAATATAGAAGAAAGGTTGAAAATGGCATATGACGAAGTGAAAGTAAGAGAAACTGGTAATTTAGAGGAGGAGTGGAAGTTAGTAAAAGAAAATTTTGGGGGATTGCAAGTGATGTACTGTATGTGACAAGAAGTTTGTTGGAGGCAGTATGAGGAAGGGGAGTGAATGGTGGAATGAAGGAGTGAAGGTAAAAGTGGAAGAGAAAAAGAGGGCTTTTGAAGAATGGCTGCAGAGTAATAGTGTAGAGAAGCATGAAAGATATAGAGAAAAAATGTGGAAGTAAAGTGCAAGGTAAGTGAGGCAAAGAAGGCAGCTGACCTGAGGTGGAATCAGGGATTGGGTCATTCATATGAAGAGAATAAGAAGAAGTTTTGGAAAGAAGTGAAGAGAGTTAGGAAGGCTGGTTCAAGAATTGAAGAGACAGTGAAAGATGGAGATAGAAGGTTGTTAAAAGGAGAGGAGGCAAGAAAAAGGTGGGTGGAATATTTTGAAAGTTTACTGAATGTTGAGGATATTAGGGAGGCAGATATAACTGCTGTTGCAGGTGTTGATGTTCTGGTGATGGGAGATGAGAATGAGAGAGAGATTACAATAGAGGAAGTGAGGAAAGCACTAGATGAAACGAGAGCAGGAAAAGCATCTGGTATGGATGGTGGGAGAGCTGAGATGTTGAAGGAAGGGGGTGTGACTGTACTTGAATGGTTGGTGGGATTTTTAAATATGTGTATTGTGTTGTCAATGGTACCAGTAGATTGAGTTTGTGCATATATTGTACCCTTATATAAGGTTAAGGGAGATGTGCATGAGTGTTGTAATTCAAGGGGTATCAGTTTGTTGAGTGTACTTGGAAAAGTGTATGGTAGAGTACTGATTAATACGATTAAGGATAAAACAGAGGATGCAATCTTAGAAGTACAGGGTGATTTTAGAAGAGGTAGGGGCTGTATGAACCAGATTTTTACAGTTAGGCAGATATGTGAGAAATATTTAGCAAAAGGTAAGGAGGTGTATGTTGCATTTATGGATCTGGAAAAGCATATGATAGAGTTGAAAGGGAAGCAATGTGCAATGTGATAAGGTTATATGGAGTTTATGGAAAGTTGTTGCAAGCAATGAAGTTTCTACAAGGGTAGTAAAGCATGTGTTAGGATAGGAAATGAAGTGAGCGATTGGTTTCCGGTGAGAGTGGAGCCGAGAGAGGGATGTGTGATTTCGCCATGGTTGTTTAATTTGTATGTTGATGGAGTGGTGAGAGAGGTGAATGTTCGAATGTTTGGACGAGGATTGAAACTGGTAGACGAAAATGACCATGAAGGGGAGGTAGTTGTTATTTGCGGATGATACTGTACTGGTTGCAGTAGCCGAAGACAAGCTTGGCCGATTAGTGACAGAATTTGGAAGGGTGTGTGAGAGAAGGAAATTGAGAATTAATATGGGTAAGAGTAAGATTATGAGATGTACGAGAAGGGAAGGTGGTGCGAGGTTGAATGTCATGTTGACTGGAGAGTTACTTGAGGAGGTGGATCAGTTTAAGTATTTGGGGTCTATTGTTGCAGAGTGGAAGCAGATGTACGTCAGAGAGTGAATGCAGGATGCAAAGTGTTGGGGGCAGTTAAGGGAGTAGTAAAAAATAGAGGGTTGGGCATGAATGTAAAGAGAGTTCTGTATGAGAAAGTGATTGTACCAACTGTGATGTATGGATCGGAGTTGTGGGGAATGAAAGTGACGGAGAGACAGGAATTGAATGTGTTTGATATGAAGTGTCTAAGGAGTATGGCTGGTGTATCTCGAGTAGATAGGGTTAGGAACGAAGTAGTGAGGGTAGAACGGGTGTAAGAAATGAGTTAGCAGCCAGAATGGATATGAATGTGTTGAGGTGGTTTGGCCATGTTGAGAGAATGGAAAATGGCTGTCTGCTAAAGAAGGTGATGAATGCAAGAGTTGATGGGAGAAATACAAGAGGAAGGCCACGGTTTGAGTGGATAGATGGAATGAAGAAAGCTCTGGGTGATAGGAGGATAGATGTGAGAGAGGCAAGAGAGTGTGCTGGAAATAGGAATGAATGGCGAGCGATTGTGACGCAGTTCCGGTAGGCCCTGCAGCTTCCTATGGTGCCTTGGGTGACCGCAGAAGTAGCAGCAGTAGGGGATTCAGCGTTATGAAGCTTCATCTGTGGTGGATAACGGAGGAGGGTGGGCTGTGGCACCCTAGCAGTATCAGCCGAACTCGGTTGAGTCTCTTGTCAGGCTGGGAGGAACGTAGAGAGGAGAGGTCCCCATTTTAGTTTCATTTGATTGATGTTGGCTACTCCCAAAATTGGGGGAAGTGCCTTGGTATATGTATTTTTATTATTATTATTATTATTATTATTATTATTATTATTATTATTATTATCATTATTATTAGCTAAGCTACAAACCTAGTTGGAAAAGCAAGATGCTAAAATCACAAGGGGTCCAACAGGGGAAAGGAAATAAGGAAAAAGATAAACGATATGAGAAATAATAACAATTAGTAAAATATTTTAGAAACGATAACAACATTAAAACAGATATTTCATATATAAACTATAAAAAGAGTTATATTAGCCTGTTCAACATAAAAAACATTTGCTGCATGCTTGAACTTTTGAAGTTCTACTGATTAAACTACCCGATTAGGAAGATCATTCCACAACTTAATCTCAGCTGGAGTAAAACTTCTAGAATACTGGTTAGTATTGAGCCTCTTTAAGGAGAAGGTCTAAATATTAGAATTAACTGTATGCCTAGTAATACGAACATGATGGAACTGTCAGGAAGATCTAAATGTAAAAGATGATCAGAATTATGAAGTATTTTATGCAACATGCATAACAAACTAATTGAATGACGGTGCTAGAGATTGATATCTAGATCAGGAATAAGAAATTTAATAGACCGTAAGTTCCTGTCCAACGAATTAAGATGAGAATCAGCAGCTAAAGACCAGATAGGAGAACACTACTTGAAACAAGATAGAATGAAAGAATTAAAACACTTCTTCAGAATAGATTGATCACCGAAAATCTTAAAAGACTTTCTCAAGAAGCCAATTTTTGGAGCAATTGAAGAAGATCCCTACCTAATGTGTATCTCAAAAGTAGATTTGCTGTCGAGAATCACACATAAAATTTCAAAAGAATCATGCAGAGTTAAAGAAACATTATCAATGCTGAGGTCTAGATGTTGAGGAGCCACTGTCCTTGATCTACTTATGATCATACTTTGAGTTTTGTTAGGATTTAACTTCATGCTACATAAATTGTACTATGTATTAATTTTAGCTAGATCTCTTATAAGGGATTCAGCACCCTAGATCTAAATTCAGGCGGGGATTTGATGCAAAGTGTGTATCATCATCTGCATATGCAACAAGCTTTTTTCTAGGCCAAACCACATGTCATGTGTACATAGTATGAAAAGTAATGGGCCAAGAACACTACCCTGAGGAACACAAGATATTGCATTCCAATACTGAATATGGTGCCCATCAACAACATCTCTCAGCGATGTATTACTTATAAATTCAATAATGATGCTAAGAAATGACCAACCCACTCCCAACTTTTTTGAGTTTGAAAATAAGGGCCTCACAATTACCAAGGTCAAAGGCAGTACTAAAATCAAGGCCAATCATACAGACTTCCTGACCACAATTGAGGGATTGTAAGAAGGGCATCACATGCTCCAAGGCCTTTAAGAAACCAAATTGCAAACTAGGGAGCTGAGGATCACCTTCAGCGAACCTATTAAGACGTTTTGCCAAAAGACGTTAAAAAACATTCGATAATATGGGAGTTATGGAAATTGGGCGGTAATCAGTTGGACTTGAGCTACCACAGATACATTTACATAGAGGAGTAACATTACCAATTCTCCAACTAGTGCTTAAAGTTCCTCCTCTTGCTAACCTGCACATAATAACTGATAACTTTGGAGCTAAGAAATCTGCAGTCTTCATAAGAAACAAAAGAAAAATACCATTTGGGTCCACACCCCCATAAGCAGCAAGGTCCAACAAGCGAGCTTTAATTTCATGAGATCGAAAAGCTAAGTGAATTAGTTTAGCCTCACGAAAACAATGATGAGGAAAATCAAGTTTCTCATTACTCTGTTTACTGTCAAAGACATTAGCCAATAGGGTTGCTTTTTCCTTTGGACACTGAGTAACAGAGCCATCTGGTTTAAGTAATGGAGGAACTGTTGTATTTACACCAAAAAGGGCAGATTTGAGGGTAGTCCACCTCTAACGTTCCTGGGTTGTGACAAAACGGGTTTCTTTTATGGTTAAATTGTATTCTTTTTCAGTTGGAGCATAAACTCTCTGAGAAAAAGCTCTAAGTTAAGTATAGTTACTGCAAGTCAAATCTGATCTATTACCCTGCCAAAGATGATAGACCTCCTGCTTTTCCAAATAAGCACGTCTACAATCATCAATGAATCAGGGTTTTTCCTTCACTCGGTATCTTTGCACACGAAAAGTTATACACCTGTCAATTATCCTGACTAGATTCTCATTCAAAGGGACAACAGGATTAACAGTACTATACAATTGTGACAAATTCAAGCCCAAAAGATTACTTGAAATCCCATTCCGGTCAGCTTAAGATTTCATATAAATCTTACATGTGTATGATACATCAGGTACAGGAGAGTCGCTGTATTCAAAGTCCATGCAGTTACCAGACCTGTGAGTAGCTTCACTTATGATTAGCCCACAGCCTGATGCAGAGGCAAAATCTAAAGCCCCTAAGCGATGGCAATCGGTAGGAGAAATGGAATTCAACCACTCCCTATTGTGAGCATTAAGATCACCAACAAAGAGAAAATAGGCCTTTCTATCATTTTCTTGTATCTTAACTAAAATAGTAAGAAGACAAACAAAGATAGAATTACCCATGTCTAGGCTCTGGTAGATCGAACACAAATATAAGTTGTCATGCCTGCCACAAAATTTTATTACCTGAATCTCATGACATCCATATTCATAGCAGGACTTATGAGAAGCAACGTTCTAATGTACACAGCCATTCCCCTTGCTCTACGAGTCATTCCGTTTCAAAATTATTGGCTTCTTAAAACCAATTATAAGGAGCTCAGATGAATACCACAAAAGAATATCATACTGTCTGGGCATAATTGTGAGGTTTTGAATATTTGCATGAAGACTACGAATTTTGCAATACAGAATACGAAATGGTAATACAAAAGATACATTATACTCAACAACTAAATTACAGGAATGATAACAAAAACAATCTGTTTTAAGGATATAAAAATAAAGTGATTGATTAAACCCATAAACTATAGAAAAAAGTCAGAAAAACAGGTCAACATGGCAAAGCCGATACACCATGCAAGGCTAAATACCCTCCAGGATAGCCACTTCGACTAAAGGAAGGACAGTAAGGATAGTTTTGAAAAGAAAAAGAAACAGAAAGGAAAATACAGCCTCAAACTGAAATCTATTTATTTCTGTACTTTAAGTGGGCCATTCAGTCAAAAAATGCCTCACTGTCAAGGGTATCAAACAATTGTTGCAATATGGTTTGTATTGGTAAGCCAGGAAGAAACTCATGCGTCATCCAAGTGTGACTAATGCGGAGGCGACAAAGAGTAGTCTCCCATTTTAGAGGCACCCCCAATATTCCTCCAAGGGGATATAACAATCAAACTTTCTCTCATCTTATTTTCAATTAAGCTATTCAAATGCTGTTGCCAATTGTTATGAATAAAATTCTTAATTGCTGGTAACAAATCATTACAGAGAATGGGATACCTTCTTGGTAGCTATTCAGCTGCAGCACTCTTTGCCAGTGAATCTGCCTCTCCATCTCTAGACACACCTGCGTGTGCCGGAACCCAGCAAAGCAAACTGTTTTACCTTTCAGGCCAATGATTAAAAACCACTCTAAAATCTTTAAAACTAAAGGTTCACTAGAATTAAAACCTTCTAAATCTTGAAGGACACTTCTTGAATCACTATAAATGGTAAAATTGCCCTCATCTTTTGACGGTACTTTCTTAATAGCGGTTAATATGCCATATAATTCAGCAGTAAATATGGAAGATATTGGAGAAAGTGCACCTCTGCAGTTAAAAGAACTATTATATACTCCAAATCCAACGCCAGCATCAGATTTAGAGCAATCTGTATATATAAAAGTTGATTATCTATGTTCTTCAACATGTTTCATAAAAAGAGACCTAGCTTCATGTTTTTTTAACACCAATAAAATATTTTCAAAAAGATATCTCTGGTAATTTCCACAGAGGGGTTGATGATATCTTAAATCGAAGCACCTTACTTCTAATTATATCAAGACTGTTTAATAATTTTTTTCACCCGAAAGCCATAAGGTTGAGGAGATTTTGGGTGCAACTCAAAGTATGTTGAGTGCCTTACAAGGCTTGCAGTCTGAAAGGCTAAAGAATTATGGAGTCTTTGCAACCTAAACCAGTACCGAATAATAGAAGATATTCGGTAATAGTCTAGAGGTAACTTTCCAGCATCAACCAGGAGACTTGGGAGAGGTGAGGTTTTAAACACTCCTGTGGACAATCTAATACTATCATGATGTATTGAATCTATATTTAATCGGCTTGGGGTTGCTGAGGAGTATATTTCAAACCCATAACTGATTTTAAAAAAAATTAAGGTCTTGTATAATTCTAAAATAGTTTTACGGTCTGCCCCCATGATGTATGAGACAAAACTTGTAAAAGATTCAGAGCCTTAAGACTTTTAGCTCTTAAGGCAAGGTTTCCCAGTCTGGGCGTCACGACCCCAAGTTGGGTCGCCAAGCGCTTTTCCTGGGTTGCCAAAATCTCGGAATATCAAAATAAAAAGAAAAATTCAAAATATGGCAGAACTCGTAGTAAAGAAAAAAATATATAAATGTATTTGTGGATTTTTATTAATCGACTTGTATATATCTATTCTAATATAAATATAAAAATCTAAATTTTAATGGTGGTATCCCTGAGTGCCGTACGCGTTTGATACGTGAATAGCATCAACGTTCACGTCCAACCAGGCAGCCACTCCAGCTGTACTGCTGCAGCAGGAAACACTGTCTGCAATTTGTTCGTCGTATATTGGTAAGTTGATGTATTTATACCTGTATAGTGATTTCAAATACCCCTCCGCTCCTCCGCTCCTCCTTATCCGCGTCCCCTCCTCTTCGATATTTCCTTGCCACCTCCCCTTCCTCTCCTCCCCTTTACTCCTCCCCATCGTATTTATTTACCTCTTGTGAGTTAGTGTTGTTTTTATTGTTATTTCATTTATTGTGTTATTAGATGTGTAATTTTATTCTATGGCGCTGATCACTTGGTCAAAAAGATCATTGGTTTGGTGGTTGTTTAGAGATTTGGAGGATTTTATGTCGCTGGTTTTTGAGGTTGTTGTTTTAGTGGTTGTTTAGAGATTTGGAGGATTTTATGTAGCGGGTTTTTGAGGTTGTTGTTTTGGCAGTTGCTTAGATATTTGGATGATTTTATGTCACTGGTTTTCGAAATTGTTGTTTTGGTGGTTGTTTAGAGATTTGGAGGATTTTATGTCACTAATTTTTGAGGTTTTTGTTTTGGGGTCATTTAGAGATTTGGCGGATTTTATGTCACTGGTTTTTGAGGTTGTTGTTTTGGTGGTTGTTAAGAGATTTTGAGGATTTTATGTCACTGGTTTTTGAGGTTGTTGTTTTGGAGGCTGTTTAGAGATTTTGAGGATTTTATGTCGCTGGTTTTTGAGGGTGTGGTTTTGGTGGTTGTTTATAGAATTGGAGGATTTAATGTCACTGGTTTTTGAGGTTGTTGTTTTGGCGGTTGTTTAGAGATTTGGAGCATTTTATGTCGCGGGTTTTTTATGTTGTTGTTTTGGCGGTTATTTATAAATTTGGACGATTTTATGTCGCCGGTTTTTTAGGTGGGTGTTTGGGCGGTTGTTTGGAGATTTGGAGGATTTTTTTTCACTGGTTTTTGAGGTTGTTTTGGCGGTTGTTTAGAGATTTGGAGGATTTTATGTCGCTTGTTTTTAAGGTTGTTGTTTGGTAGTTGTTTAGAGATTTGGAGGATTTTATGTCGCAGGTTTTTGAGAATGTTGTTTGGCTGTTATTTAGAGATTTGGAGGATTTTATGTCATTGATTTTTGAGGTTGTTGTTTTGTAGGTCATTTAGAGATTTGGAGGATTTTACATCGCTGGTTTTTAATGTTGTTGTTTTGACGGTTGTATATAAATTTGGAGGATTTTATGTCGCTGGTTTTTGAGGTTGTTGTTTGGGCAGTTGTTTAGAGATTTGGAGGATTTTATGTCGCTGGTTTTTGAGGTTGTTGCTTGGGCAGTTGTTTAGTGATTTGGAGGATTTTATGTCACTGTTTTTTTTAGGTTATTGTTTTGGCGGTTGTTTAGAGATTTGGAGGATTTTATGTCACTGGTTTTTGAGGTTGTTGTTTTGGCGGTTGTTTAGAGATTTGGATGATTTTATGTCACTGATTTTTTATGTTGTTTTGGCGGTTGTTTAGAGATTTGGAGGATTTTATGTCACTGGTTTTTGAGGTTGTTGTTTTGGCAGTTGTTTAGATATATTGAGGATTTTATGTAGCTGATTTTTGAGGTTGTTGTTTTTGACGGTTGTTTAGAGATTTGGAGGATTTTATGTAACTGGTTTTTGAGGTTGTTGTTTGGCAGTTGTTTACAGATTTGGAGGATTTTATGTCGCTGGTTTTTAAGGTTGTTGTTTTGGCGGTTGTTTAGAGATATGAAGGATTTTATGTCACTGGTTTTTGAGGTTTTTGTTTTGGCGGTTGTTTAGAGATTTGTAGGATTTTATATCACTAGTTTTTGAGGTTGTTGTTTTGGCGATTGTTTAGAGATTTGGAGGATTTCACGGCACTGGTTTTTGAGGATGTTGTTTTGGCAGTTGTTTAGAGATTTGAGGAATATTTTTCTCTGGTTTTCAGGTTGCTTTTTTGGCGATGGTTCAGAGATTTGGAGGTTTCTATGTTGCTGATTTTTGAGGTTGTAGTTTTGAAGGTTGTTTAGAGATTTTGAGGATTTTAAGTCGCTGGTTTTTGACGTTGTTTTGGCGGTTGTTCAGATATATGAAGGATTTTCTGTCACTGATTTTTAAGGTTGTTGTTTTGGTGGTTGATTAAGGATTTGGAGGATTTTATGTCGCGGGTTTTTGAGGTTGTTGGTTTGGCGGTTGTTTAGAGATTTGTAGGATTTCATGTCGCTGGTTTTTGAAGTTGTTGTTTTGGCAGTTGTTTAGATATTTGAAGGATTATATATTGCTGGTTTTTGAGGTTTTTGTTTTGGCGGTTATTTAGAGATTTGGAGGTTTTTATATTGCTGGTTTGTGAGGTTGTTGTTTTGGCGGTTGTTTAGAGATCTGGAGGATTTTATGTCGTTGGTTTTTGAGTTTTTTTGGCAGTATTTTAGAGATTTGGAGGATTTTATGTCACTGGTTTTTGAGGTTGTTGTTATGGCGGCTGTTTAGAGATTTGGAGGATTTTTTTTCACTGGTTTTTGAGGTTAGTCTTTTAGCGGTTGTTTAGAGATTTGGAGGATTTCATGTCGCTGGTTTTTGAGGTTGTTGTTTGGCTGTTGTTTAGATATTTGGAGGATTTTATATCACTAATTTTTGAGGTTTTTGTTTTGGGATCATTTAGAGTTTTTGGGGTCATTTAGAGATCTGGAGGACTTTATATCGCTGGTTTATGAGGTTCTTGTTTTGGCGGTTGTTTAGAGGTTTAGATGATTTTATGTCGCTGGTTTTTGAGGTTGTTGTTTTGTCAGTATTTTAGAGATTTGGAGGATTTTATGTCGCTGGTTTTTGAAGTTGTTGTTTTGGCGTTTGTTAAGAGATTTGGAGGAATTTATGTCACTGGTTTTTGAGGTTGTTGTTTCGGAGGTTGTTTAGAGATTTGGAGGTTTTTATATCGCTGGTTTGTGATGTTGTTGTTTTGGCGGTTGTTTAAAGATTTAGATGATTTTATGTCGCTGGTTTTAGAGGTTGTTGTTTTAGTAGTATTTTAGAGATTTGGAGGATTTTATGTCACTGGTTTTTGAGGTTGTTTTGGTGGTTGTTTAGAGATATGAAGGATTTTATGTCACTTTTTTTAGGTTGTTCTTTTGGTGGTTGTTTAGAGATTTGGAGGATTTCATGTTGCTTGTTTTTGAGGTTGTTGTTTTGGCTGTTGTTTATATATTTGGAAGATTATATATTGCTGGTTTTTGAGGTATTTTTTTTGGCGGTCATTTAGAGATTTGGATTATTTTATATCGCTGGTTTATGAGGTTGTTGTTTTGGCGGTTGTTTAGTGATTTAGATGATTTTATATCGCTGGTTTAGGAGGTTGTTGTTTTGGCAGTATCTTAGAGATTTGGAGGATTTTATGTCGCTGGTTTTTGAAGTTGTTGTTTTGGCGTTTGTTAAGAGATTTTGAGGAATTTATGTCACTGGTTTTTGAGGTGGTTGTTTTTGCAGTTGTTTAGAGATTTGGAGGATTTTATGTAACTGGTTTTTAAGGTTGTTGTTTTGGTGGTTGTTTAGAGATTTGGAAGATTTCATGTCACTAGTTTTTGAGGTTGTTGTTTTGACTGTTGTTTAGAGATTTGGAGGATTTTTTATCACTGGTTTACGAGTTTGTTGTTTAGGGGGTTGTTTAGAGATGTTGACGTTTTTATGTGGCTGGTTTTTGAGGTTGTTGTTTTGGCGGTTGTTTAGAGATTTGGAGGATTTTTATGTCACTGGTTTTTAACGTTGTTGCTTTGGTGGTTGTTTAGAGATTTGGATGATTTCATGTTGCTGGTTTTTGAGGTTGTTTTGGCGGTTGTTTAGAGATTTAGAGGATTTTATGTCCCTGGTTTTTGAGGTTTTTCTTTTGGCGGTTGTTTAGAGATTTGGAGGATTTCATGTCGCTGGTTTTTGAGGTTGTCGTTTTGGTTGTTGTTTAGATATTTGGAGGATTATATATCGCTGGTTGTTGAGGATTTTGTTTTGGTGGTCATTTAGAGATCTGGAGGACTTTATATCGCTGGTTTATGAGGTTCTTGTTTTGGCGGTTGTTTAGAGATTCAGATGATTTTATGTCGCTGGTTTTTGAGGTTGTTCTTTTGGCGGTTGTTTAGAGATTTGGAGGATTTCATGTCGCTGGTTTTTGAGGTTGTCGTTTTGGCTGTTGTTTAGATATTTGGAGGATTATATATTGCTGGTTTTTAAGGTTTTTGTTTCGGCGGTCATTTAGAGATTTGGATTATTTTATATCGCTGGTTTATGAGGTTGTTGTTTTGGCAGTTGTTTAGAGATTTAGATGATTTTATGTTGCTGGTTTAGGAGGTTGTTGTTTTGGCGGTATTTTAGAGATTTGGAGGATTTTATGTCGCTGGTTTTTTAAGTTGTTGTTTTGGCGTTTGTTAAGAGATTTGAAGGAATTTATGTCACTGGTTTTTGAGTTGGTTGTTTTTGCGGTTGTTTAGAGATTTGGAGGATTTTATGTAACTGGTTTTTGAAGGTTTTTTTTCGGTGGTTGTTTAGAGATTTGGAAGATTTCATGTCGCTGGTTTTTGAGGTTGTTGTTTTAGCGGTTGTTTAGAGATTTAGATGATTTTATATCACTGGTTTTTAAGGTTGTTGTTTAGGCGGTTGTTTAGAGATTAGGAGGTTTTTTTGTGGCTTATTTTTGAGGTTGTTGTTTTGGCGGTTGTTTAGAGATTTGGAGGATTTTATGTCGGTGGTTTTTAAGGTTGTTGTTTTGGTGGTTGTTTAGAGATTTGGAGGATTTCATGTTGCTGGTTTTTGAGGTTGTTTTGGCGGTTGTTTAGAGATTTGGAGGATTTTACGTCACTAGTTTTTGAGGTTGTTGTTTTGGCGCTTGTTTAGATATTTAGAGGATTTTATGTTACTGGTTTTTGAGGTTGTTGTTTTGGCGGTTGTTTAGAGATTTGGAGAATTTTATGTCACTGGTTTTTGACGTTGTTTTTTTGGTTGAGTTTAGAGATTTCGAAGATTTCATGTCGCTGGTTTTTGAGGGTGTTTTTTGACGGTTGTTTAGAGATTTGGAGGATTTTATATCACTGGTTTTTGAGGTTGCTGTTTTGGCGGTTGTTTTGAGATTTGGGGGTTTGCCATGTGGCTGGTTTTCGAGGTTGTTGTTTTAGCGGTTGTTTTGAGATTTTGAGGATTTTATGTCACTGGTTTTTGACGTTTTTTTTTTTTTTTTTTTTTTAGAGATTTGGAGGATTTCTTGTTGCTGGTTTTTGAGGTTGTTGTTTTTGGCGGTTGTTCAGAGATTTTGAGGATTTTATGTCACTGGGTTTTGAGGGTGTTGTTTCGGCGGTTGTTTAGAGATTTGGAGGATTTTATGTCACTGGTTTTTGAGGTTGTTGTTTTGTCAGTATTTTAGAGATTTGGAGGATTTTATGTCGCTGGTTTTTGAAGTTGTTGTTTTGGCGTTTGTTAAGAGATTTGGAGGAATTTATGTCACTGGTTTTTGAGGTTGTTGTTTCGGAGGTTGTTTAGAGATTTGGAGGTTTTTATATCGCTGGTTTGTGATGTTGTTGTTTTGGCGGTTGTTTAAAGATTTAGATGATTTTATGTCGCTGGTTTTAGAGGTTGTTGTTTTAGTAGTATTTTAGAGATTTGGAGGATTTTATGTCACTGGTTTTTGAGGTTGTTTTGGTGGTTGTTTAGAGATATGAAGGATTTTATGTCACTTTTTTTAGGTTGTTCTTTTGGTGGTTGTTTAGAGATTTGGAGGATTTCATGTTGCTTGTTTTTGAGGTTGTTGTTTTGGCTGTTGTTTATATATTTGGAAGATTATATATTGCTGGTTTTTGAGGTATTTTTTTTGGCGGTCATTTAGAGATTTGGATTATTTTATATCGCTGGTTTATGAGGTTGTTGTTTTGGCGGTTGTTTAGTGATTTAGATGATTTTATATCGCTGGTTTAGGAGGTTGGTGTTTTGGCAGTATCTTAGAGATTTGGAGGATTTTATGTCGCTGGTTTTTGAAGTTGTTGTTTTGGCGTTTGTTAAGAGATTTTGAGGAATTTATGTCACTGGTTTTTGAGGTGGTTGTTTTTGCAGTTGTTTAGAGATTTGGAGGATTTTATGTAACTGGTTTTTAAGGTTGTTGTTTTGGTGGTTGTTTAGAGATTTGGAAGATTTCATGTCACTAGTTTTCGAGGTTGTTGTTTTGACTGTTGTTTAGAGATTTGGAGGATTTTTTATCACTGGTTTACGAGTTTGTTGTTTAGGCGGTTGTTTAGAGATGTTGACGTTTTTATGTGGCTGGTTTTTGAGGTTGTTGTTTTGGCGGTTGTTTAGAGATTTGGAGGATTTTTATGTCACTGGTTTTTAACGTTGTTGCTTTGGTGGTTGTTTAGAGATTTGGATGATTTCATGTTGCTGGTTTTTGAGGTTGTTTTGGCGGTTGTTTAGAGATTTAGAGGATTTTATGTCCCTGGTTTTTGAGGTTTTTCTTTTGGCGGTTGTTTAGAGATTTGGAGGATTTCATGTCGCTGGTTTTTGAGGTTGTCGTTTTGGTTGTTGTTTAGATATTTGGAGGATTATATATCGCTGGTTGTTGAGGATTTTGTTTTGGTGGTCATTTAGAGATCTGGAGGACTTTATATCGCTGGTTTATGAGGTTCTTGTTTTGGCGGTTGTTTAGAGATTCAGATGATTTTATGTCGCTGGTTTTTGAGGTTGTTCTTTTGGCGGTTGTTTAGAGATTTGGAGGATTTCATGTCGCTGGTTTTTGAGGTTGTCGTTTTGGCTGTTGTTTAGATATTTGGAGGATTATATATTGCTGGTTTTTAAGGTTTTTGTTTCGGCGGTCATTTAGAGATTTGGATTATTTTATATCGCTGGTTTATGAGGTTGTTGTTTTGGCAGTTGTTTAGAGATTTAGATGATTTTATGTTGCTGGTTTAGGAGGTTGTTGTTTTGGCGGTATTTTAGAGATTTGGAGGATTTTATGTCGCTGGTTTTTTAAGTTGTTGTTTTGGCGTTTGTTAAGAGATTTGAAGGAATTTATGTCACTGGTTTTTGAGTTGGTTGTTTTTGCGGTTGTTTAGAGATTTGGAGGATTTTATGTAACTGGTTTTTGAAGGTTTTTTTTCGGTGGTTGTTTAGAGATTTGGAAGATTTCATGTCGCTGGTTTTTGAGGTTGTTGTTTTGGCGGTTGTTTAGAGATTTAGATGATTTTATATCACTGGTTTTTAAGGTTGTTGTTTAGGCGGTTGTTTAGAGATTAGGAGGTTTTTTTGTGGCTTATTTTTGAGGTTGTTGTTTTGGCGGTTGTTTAGAGATTTGGAGGATTTTATGTCGGTGGTTTTTAAGGTTGTTGTTTTGGTGGTTGTTTAGAGATTTGGAGGATTTCATGTTGCTGGTTTTTGAGGTTGTTTTGGCGGTTGTTTAGAGATTTGGAGGATTTTATGTCACTAGTTTTTGAGGTTGTTGTTTTGGCGCTTGTTTAGATATTTAGAGGATTTTATGTTACTGGTTTTTGAGGTTGTCGTTTTGGCGGTTGTTTAGAGATTTGGAGAATTTTATGTCACTGGTTTTTGACGTTGTTTTTTTGGTTGAGTTTAGAGATTTCGAAGATTTCATGTCGCTGGTTTTTGAGGGTGTTTTTTGACGGTTGTTTAGAGATTTGGAGGATTTTATATCACTGGTTTTTGAGGTTGCGGTTTTGGCGGTTGTTTTGAGATTTGGGGGTTTGCCATGTGGCTGGTTTTCGAGGTTGTTGTTTTAGCGGTTGTTTTGAGATTTTGAGGATTTTATGTCACTGGTTTTTGACGTTTTTTTTTTTTTTTTTTTTTTAGAGATTTGGAGGATTTCTTGTCGCTGGTTTTTGAGGTTGTCGTTTTCGGCGGTTGTTCAGAGATTTTGAGGATTTTATGTCACTGGGTTTTGAGGGTGTTGTTTCGGCGGTTGTTTAGAGATTTGGAGGATTTTATGTCACTGGTTTTTGAGGTTGTTGTTTTGTCAGTATTTTAGAGATTTGGAGGATTTTATGTCGCTGGTTTTTGAAGTTGTTGTTTTGGCGTTTGTTAAGAGATTTGGAGGAATTTATGTCACTGGTTTTTGAGGTTGTTGTTTCGGAGGTTGTTTAGAGATTTGGAGGTTTTTATATCGCTGGTTTGTGATGTTGTTGTTTTGGCGGTTGTTTAAAGATTTAGATGATTTTATGTCGCTGGTTTTAGAGGTTGTTGTTTTAGTAGTATTTTAGAGATTTGGAGGATTTTATGTCACTGGTTTTTGAGGTTGTTTTGGTGGTTGTTTAGAGATATGAAGGATTTTATGTTACTTTTTTTAGGTTGTTCTTTTGGTGGTTGTTTAGAGATTTGGAGGATTTCATGTTGCTTGTTTTTGAGGTTGTTGTTTTGGCTGTTGTTTATATATTTGGAAGATTATATATTGCTGGTTTTTGAGGTATTTGTTTTGGCGGTCATTTAGAGATTTGGATTATTTTATATCGCTGGTTTATGAGGTTGTTGTTTTGGCGGTTGTTTAGTGATTTAGATGATTTTATATCGCTGGTTTAGGAGGTTGTTGTTTTGGCAGTATCTTAGAGATTTGGAGGATTTCATGTCGCTGGTTTTTGAAGTTGTTGTTTTGGCGTTTGTTAAGAGATTTTGAGGAATTTATGTCACTGGTTTTTGAGGTGGTTGTTTTTGCAGTTGTTTAGAGATTTGGAGGATTTTATGTAACTGGTTTTTAAGGTTGTTGTTTTGGTGGTTGTTTAGAGATTTGGAAGATTTCATGTCACTAGTTTTCGAGGTTGTTGTTTTGACTGTTGTTTAGAGATTTGGAGGATTTTTTATCACTGGTTTACGAGTTTGTTGTTTAGGCGGTTGTTTAGAGATGTTGACGTTTTTATGTGGCTGGTTTTTGAGGTTGTTGTTTTGGCGGTTGTTTAGAGATTTGGAGGATTTTTATGTCACTGGTTTTTAACGTTGTTGCTTTGGTGGTTGTTTAGAGATTTGGATGATTTCATGTTGCTGGTTTTTGAGGTTGTTTTGGCGGTTGTTTAGAGATTTAGAGGATTTTATGTCCCTGGTTTTTGAGGTTTTTCTTTTGGCGGTTGTTTAGAGATTTGGAGGATTTCATGTCGCTGGTTTTTGAGGTTGTCGTTTTGGTTGTTGTTTAGATATTTGGAGGATTATATATCGCTGGTTGTTGAGGATTTTGTTTTGGTGGTCATTTAGAGATCTGGAGGACTTTATATCGCTGGTTTATGAGGTTCTTGTTTTGGCGGTTGTTTAGAGATTCAGATGATTTTATGTCGCTGGTTTTTGAGGTTGTTCTTTTGGCGGTTGTTTAGAGATTTGGAGGATTTCATGTCGCTGGTTTTTGAGGTTGTCGTTTTGGCTGTTGTTTAGATATTTGGAGGATTATATATTGCTGGTTTTTAAGGTTTTTGTTTCGGCGGTCATTTAGAGATTTGGATTATTTTATATCGCTGGTTTATGAGGTTGTTGTTTTGGCAGTTGTTTAGAGATTTAGATGATTTTATGTTGCTGGTTTAGGAGGTTGTTGTTTTGGCGGTATTTTAGAGATTTGGAGGATTTTATGTCGCTGGTTTTTTAAGTTGTTGTTTTGGCGTTTGTTAAGAGATTTGAAGGAATTTATGTCACTGGTTTTTGAGTTGGTTGTTTTTGCGGTTGTTTAGAGATTTGGAGGATTTTATGTAACTGGTTTTTGAAGGTTTTTTTTCGGTGGTTGTTTAGAGATTTGGAAGATTTCATGTCGCTGGTTTTTGAGGTTGTTGTTTTGGCGGTTGTTTAGAGATTTAGATGATTTTATATCACTGGTTTTTAAGGTTGTTGTTTAGGCGGTTGTTTAGAGATTAGGAGGTTTTTTTGTGGCTTATTTTTGAGGTTGTTGTTTTGGCGGTTGTTTAGAGATTTGGAGGATTTTATGTCGGTGGTTTTTAAGGTTGTTGTTTTGGTGGTTGTTTAGAGATTTGGAGGATTTCATGTTGCTGGTTTTTGAGGTTGTTTTGGCGGTTGTTTAGAGATTTGGAGGATTTTATGTCACTAGTTTTTGAGGTTGTTGTTTTGGCGCTTGTTTAGATATTTAGAGGATTTTATGTTACTGGTTTTTGAGGTTGTCGTTTTGGCGGTTGTTTAGAGATTTGGAGAATTTTATGTCACTGGTTTTTGACGTTGTTTTTTTGGTTGAGTTTAGAGATTTCGAAGATTTCATGTCGCTGGTTTTTGAGGGTGTTTTTTGACGGTTGTTTAGAGATTTGGAGGATTTTATATCACTGGTTTTTGAGGTTGCGGTTTTGGCGGTTGTTTTGAGATTTGGGGGTTTGCCATGTGGCTGGTTTTCGAGGTTGTTGTTTTAGCGGTTGTTTTGAGATTTTGAGGATTTTATGTCACTGGTTTTTGACGTTTTTTTTTTTTTTTTTTTTAGAGATTTGGAGGATTTCTTGTCGCTGGTTTTTGAGGTTGTTGTTTTTGGCGGTTGTTCAGAGATTTTGAGGATTTTATGTCACTGGGTTTTGAGGGTGTTGTTTCGGCGGTTGTTTAGAGATTTGGAGGATTTTATGTCACTGGTTTTTGAGGTTGTTGTTTTGTCAGTATTTTAGAGATTTGGAGGATTTTATGTCGCTGGTTTTTGAAGTTGTTGTTTTGGCGTTTGTTAAGAGATTTGGAGGAATTTATGTCACTGGTTTTTGAGGTTGTTGTTTCGGAGGTTGTTTAGAGATTTGGAGGTTTTTATATCGCTGGTTTGTGATGTTGTTGTTTTGGCGGTTGTTTAAAGATTTAGATGATTTTATGTCGCTGGTTTTAGAGGTTGTTGTTTTAGTAGTATTTTAGAGATTTGGAGGATTTTATGTCACTGGTTTTTGAGGTTGTTTTGGTGGTTGTTTAGAGATATGAAGGATTTTATGTCACTTTTTTTAGGTTGTTCTTTTGGTGGTTGTTTAGAGATTTGGAGGATTTCATGTTGCTTGTTTTTGAGGTTGTTGTTTTGGCTGTTGTTTATATATTTGGAAGATTATATATTGCTGGTTTTTGAGGTATTTTTTTTGGCGGTCATTTAGAGATTTGGATTATTTTATATCGCTGGTTTATGAGGTTGTTGTTTTGGCGGTTGTTTAGTGATTTAGATGATTTTATATCGCTGGTTTAGGAGGTTGTTGTTTTGGCAGTATCTTAGAGATTTGGAGGATTTTATGTCGCTGGTTTTTGAAGTTGTTGTTTTGGCGTTTGTTAAGAGATTTTGAGGAATTTATGTCACTGGTTTTTGAGGTGGTTGTTTTTGCAGTTGTTTAGAGATTTGGAGGATTTTATGTAACTGGTTTTTAAGGTTGTTGTTTTGGTGGTTGTTTAGAGATTTGGAAGATTTCATGTCACTAGTTTTCGAGGTTGTTGTTTTGACTGTTGTTTAGAGATTTGGAGGATTTTTTATCACTGGTTTACGAGTTTGTTGTTTAGGCGGTTGTTTAGAGATGTTGACGTTTTTATGTGGCTGGTTTTTGAGGTTGTTGTTTTGGCGGTTGTTTAGAGATTTGGAGGATTTTTATGTCACTGGTTTTTAACGTTGTTGCTTTGGTGGTTGTTTAGAGATTTGGATGATTTCATGTTGCTGGTTTTTGAGGTTGTTTTGGCGGTTGTTTAGAGATTTAGAGGATTTTATGTCCCTGGTTTTTGAGGTTTTTCTTTTGGCGGTTGTTTAGAGATTTGGAGGATTTCATGTCGCTGGTTTTTGAGGTTGTCGTTTTGGTTGTTGTTTAGATATTTGGAGGATTATATATCGCTGGTTGTTGAGGATTTTGTTTTGGTGGTCATTTAGAGATCTGGAGGACTTTATATCGCTGGTTTATGAGGTTCTTGTTTTGGCGGTTGTTTAGAGATTCAGATGATTTTATGTCGCTGGTTTTTGAGGTTGTTCTTTTGGCGGTTGTTTAGAGATTTGGAGGATTTCATGTCGCTGGTTTTTGAGGTTGTCGTTTTGGCTGTTGTTTAGATATTTGGAGGATTATATATTGCTGGTTTTTAAGGTTTTTGTTTCGGCGGTCATTTAGAGATTTGGATTATTTTATATCGCTGGTTTATGAGGTTGTTGTTTTGGCAGTTGTTTAGAGATTTAGATGATTTTATGTTGCTGGTTTAGGAGGTTGTTGTTTTGGCGGTATTTTAGAGATTTGGAGGATTTTATGTCGCTGGTTTTTTAAGTTGTTGTTTTGGCGTTTGTTAAGAGATTTGAAGGAATTTATGTCACTGGTTTTTGAGTTGGTTGTTTTTGCGGTTGTTTAGAGATTTGGAGGATTTTATGTAACTGGTTTTTGAAGGTTTTTTTTCGGTGGTTGTTTAGAGATTTGGAAGATTTCATGTCGCTGGTTTTTGAGGTTGTTGTTTTGGCGGTTGTTTAGAGATTTAGATGATTTTATATCACTGGTTTTTAAGGTTGTTGTTTAGGCGGTTGTTTAGAGATTAGGAGGTTTTTTTGTGGCTTATTTTTGAGGTTGTTGTTTTGGCGGTTGTTTAGAGATTTGGAGGATTTTATGTCGGTGGTTTTTAAGGTTGTTGTTTTGGTGGTTGTTTAGAGATTTGGAGGATTTCATGTTGCTGGTTTTTGAGGTTGTTTTGGCGGTTGTTTAGAGATTTGGAGGATTTTATGTCACTAGTTTTTGAGGTTGTTGTTTTGGCGGTTGTTTAGAGATTTGGAGAATTTTATGTCACTGGTTTTTGACGTTGTTTTTTTGGTTGAGTTTAGAGATTTCGAAGATTTCATGTCGCTGGTTTTTGAGGGTGTTTTTTGACGGTTGTTTAGAGATTTGGAGGATTTTATATCACTGGTTTTTGAGGTTGCTGTTTTGGCGGTTGTTTTGAGATTTGGGGGTTTGCCATGTGGCTGGTTTTCGAGGTTGTTGTTTTAGCGGTTGTTTTGAGATTTTGAGGATTTTATGTCACTGGTTTTTGACGTTTTTTTTTTTTTTTTTTTAGAGATTTGGAGGATTTCTTGTCGCTGGTTTTTGAGGTTGTTGTTTTTGGCGGTTGTTCAGAGATTTTGAGGATTTTATGTCACTGGGTTTTGAGGGTGTTGTTTCGGCGGTTGTTTAGAGATTTGGAGGATTTTATGTCACTGGTTTTTGAGGTTGTTGTTTTGTCAGTATTTTAGAGATTTGGAGGATTTTATGTCGCTGGTTTTTGAAGTTGTTGTTTTGGCGTTTGTTAAGATATTTGGAGGAATTTATGTCACTGGTTTTTGAGGTTGTTGTTTCGGAGGTTGTTTAGAGATTTGGAGGTTTTTATATCGCTGGTTTGTGATGTTGTTGTTTTGGCGGTTGTTTAAAGATTTAGATGATTTTATGTCGCTGGTTTTAGAGGTTGTTGTTTTAGTAGTATTTTAGAGATTTGGAGGATTTTATGTCACTGGTTTTTGAGGTTGTTTTGGTGGTTGTTTAGAGATATGAAGGATTTTATGTCACTTTTTTTAGGTTGTTCTTTTGGTGGTTGTTTAGAGATTTGGAGGATTTCATGTTGTTTGTTTTTGAGGTTGTTGTTTTGGCTGTTGTTTATATATTTGGAAGATTATATATTGCTGGTTTTTGAGGTATTTTTTTTGGCGGTCATTTAGATATTTGGATTATTTTATATCGCTGGTTTATGAGGTTGTTGTTTTGGCGGTTGTTTAGTGATTTAGATGATTTTATATCGCTGGTTTAGGAGGTTGTTGTTTTGGCAGTATCTTAGAGATTTGGAGGATTTTATGTCGCTGGTTTTTGAAGTTGTTGTTTTGGCGTTTGTTAAGAGATTTTGAGGAATTTATGTCACTGGTTTTTGAGGTGGTTGTTTTTGCAGTTGTTTAGAGATTTGGAGGATTTTATGTAACTGGTTTTTAAGGTTGTTGTTTTGGTGGTTGTTTAGAGATTTGGAAGATTTCATGTCACTAGTTTTCGAGGTTGTTGTTTTGACTGTTGTTTAGAGATTTGGAGGATTTTTTATCACTGGTTTACGAGTTTGTTGTTTAGGCGGTTGTTTAGAGATGTTGACGTTTTTATGTGGCTGGTTTTTGAGGTTGTTGTTTTGGCGGTTGTTTAGAGATTTGGAGGATTTTTATGTCACTGGTTTTTAACGTTGTTGCTTTGGTGGTTGTTTAGAGATTTGGATGATTTCATGTTGCTGGTTTTTGAGGTTGTTTTGGCGGTTGTTTAGAGATTTAGAGGATTTTATGTCCCTGGTTTTTGAGGTTTTTCTTTTGGCGGTTGTTTAGAGATTTGGAGGATTTCATGTCGCTGGTTTTTGAGGTTGTCGTTTTGGTTGTTGTTTAGATATTTGGAGGATTATATATTGCTGGTTTTTAAGGTTTTTATTTCGGCGGTCATTTAGAGATTTGGATTATTTTATATCGCTGGTTTATGAGGTTGTTGTTTTGGCAGTTGTTTAGAGATTTAGATGATTTTATGTTGCTGGTTTAGGAGGTTGTTGTTTTGGCGGTATTTTAGAGATTTGGAGGATTTTATGTCGCTGGTTTTTTAAGTTGTTGTTTTGGCGTTTGTTAAGAGATTTGAAGGAATTTATGTCACTGGTTTTTGAGTTGGTTGTTTTTGCGGTTGTTTAGAGATTTGGAGGATTTTATGTAACTGGTTTTTGAAGGTTTTTTTTCGGTGGTTGTTTAGAGATTTGGAAGATTTCATGTCACTAGTTTTCGAGGTTGTTGTTTTGGCGGTTGTTTAGAGATTTAGATGATTTTATATCACTGGTTTTTAAGGTTGTTGTTTAGGCGGTTGTTTAGAGATTAGGAGGTTTTTTTGTGGCTTATTTTTGAGGTTGTTGTTTTGGCGGTTGTTTAGAGATTTGGAGGATTTTATGTCGGTGGTTTTTAAGGTTGTTGTTTTGGTGGTTGTTTAGAGATTTGGAGGATTTCATGTTGCTGGTTTTTGAGGTTGTTTTGGCGGTTGTTTAGAGATTTGGAGGATTTTATGTCACTAGTTTTTGAGGTTGATGTTTTGGCGCTTGTTTAGATATTTAGAGGATTTTATGTTACTGGTTTTTGAGGTTGTTGTTTTGGCGGTTGTTTAGAGATTTGGAGAATTTTATGTCACTGGTTTTTGACGTTGTTTTTTTGGTTGAGTTTAGAGATTTCGAAGATTTCATGTCGCTGGTTTTTGAGGGTGTTTTTTGACGGTTGTTTAGAGATTTGGAGGATTTTATATCACTGGTTTTCGAGGTTGTTGTTTTAGCGGTTGTTTTGAGATTTTGAGGATTTTATGTCACTGGTTTTTGACGTTTTTTTTTTTTTTTTTTTTTTTAGAGATTTGGAGGATTTCTTATCGCTGGTTTTTGAGGTTGTTGTTTTTGGCGGTTGTTCAGAGATTTTGAGGATTTTATGTCACTGGGTTTTGAGGGTGTTGTTTCGGCGGTTGTTTAGAGATTTGGAGGATTTTATGTCACTGGTTTTTGAGGTTGTTGTTTTGGCTGTTGTTTAGAGAATTGGAGGATTTTTTGTCACTGGTTTTTAAGGTTGCTGTTTTGGCGGTTGTTTAGAGATTTGGAGTATTGTATACTGTTGGTTTTTGAGGTTGCTGTTTTGGCGAGATTTGGAGTGCTGTATATAATTGATTTTTTTTCGTTTTTTGCTTCGTTTTATTTACTGTGATTTGCAAATATATTACACCTATTTTCCTTGTTACTCCTTCCTTGACCCCTCCCCTCCTCTCTTCACCTCCTCCTCCTCCTTGTTGCTTGCCCCTTCACTTTCCTTACTACCTACCCTCTTTCTTTATTCCTCCTTGTCATCTTTCCTTTTCTCCTTCCCCCCTCTACACCATTCTCTTAACCATCCTTCTCTTTCCTTGTCTCCCTCCTCTTCTCTTTCATTGGCCCCCATCTCCTCTTCTCTTTCATTGGCCCCCATCCGCTCTTCTCTCCTTGGCCCCTTACCCTCCTCCTTCTTGGCAGACTGCCATAAAAAAAAAAAAAAAAAAACCAGAAATCGGCTGCAACCTGAACATGATTTGAGGGTAGCACTTTCTAAGACTGAACCACAAATGGAGAAACTTAGCAGCATGATCCAGGCACAAGGCTTCCATTAAAATCAGCTTACCATATAACGGAAAACATTCATACTTTCAGTTTGTTTTTGTGGAATGTGGCAAAATATTCCAGAAGTGGAATTTTTTATTAATATTAAGCCATAGAATTTATAATGCTATAATAAAATTTCAGGATGTTAATTTTGTCTTTTCCAACCTCATAGTACTTCTCTTATAGAAGAATATCTATTGTCCCTTACTTTTACAGCCAACAACTAATGATATATAATAATAAATATACAACTAAACTAGTGGGGTTGCAGTCATGGCTTGAGGTGTATGATTGAGGTCACCTGAAAAAAAGGTTGGGAACCACTGTAGACTTAAGGTCATTAAATGAGGAACCCATGTAAGCCTACATTCGAAAATCTATCCTAGAAATTTAGCTTCACCTACCCATGAGATCCGTTGACCTTTCATGTATATATGCAGGTCTTGATGTACTCCCCAGATACGACAGAAATGGACAATAGTAGTTTGCCCATTGAAAAATTAAACCCATTCATACCAGCCTACTGAATAATTTTGTCAATTGCAAGTTGTAGTTTTCTCTCAACCATTGTCATTCTAGCTCCAGCAAATGATATGGAGAGATCTTCCACAAATAGTGTTGAGAGAATATCTTGGGGAATGACAGTGCAAATAGGGTTACATTCAGCACACTACCCTGGGGAACTTCTTCCTGACATTTTTTCTCTGATAGTTTCCCCCACTCTCACTTGAAAAAGTCTATGTGAAAGAAATGATTGAATAAGCAGTGGTAGCTCTCAATCTTAATCCTAATTCATGAATAGTTTTAAGTGTACCATATCTCCATGTAAAATCATGTGCCTTTTCAATATAAAAAAAGACAGTTACATGGTGCCGTTTGGAAGCAAAGGCTTCACAAATAGTGGACTCAAGTTGTATCAACAGATCAGTTGTTGGGTGCATTTTTCTAAATCCACACTGGATAGGTGATAAAATACCTTTCTTTTTCATATACCACACCAGTCTTGCATTGACCATCTTCTCCATGATCTTACATAAGCAAGATGTCAATGCAATTGGTCGATAGTTTGCAGCTAAAAACTTATCCTTACACGGTTTTAAAAAGGATAAAATAATGGCTACTTCCCAAACACTTGGACAACTATGATCCCGTCATATTCCATTAATAATACTTAAAATAAGTAACTTTGTATTAACAGGTAAATGATTGACCATTGCATATGGAATTCCTCCGGGTCCAGGAGCTGTATCATTACAAGTGGAAAGGGCAGAATCGAATTCTCTTTCAGTAAAAGGAGAACTGTGTGACTCATCCCTTCCTGTTGCGAAATTTACAATTTTCTTTTCTTAAATGTTCTTATATTGGTGACCAGGGGCTGCTACACACTTGCATGATACATTTGAGAAAGGATCAGCCAGGGCATTGCTAACCTCAGTTACTCCAGTCACATAATGACTATTCACTTTCAACACTGGTGGTGGATTGGGGGTGAATTTGCCTGCTATCTTTTTTACTTTCCTCCACACAGAAGATGTTGGTGTTCTACTGTTAATGGAGGAAACAAAAGACACTAAAGTATAGCTTCTTTCATGGCACGGCGGAAGTGTGCACTACATTTCTTGTATATAATTAAATTCTCATCAGTACGGCGTCTGAGCAATAATGTTAGAGATTTTCTTGTGGCTCAGTACAGGGCAGTTAGTTCTGAAGACCATCGCTTAAATAACCCTGTTGTTTTGGGTATTGCATTGACTCCTGCTGTATGGAGATTTCCATTAAGTAAGTCTATGGCATCATCAATATTTTCGAACTGTTCTGCATCCCCCTCAATTTCGCTTAGCTAATGAAATATATCCCAGTCCGCCTTGTCAAGATTCTATAGGTGCGATCTCTGTAAAGGTGTACCATTGTTGGTGTTTATAATGATTGGTGCATGATCACTAGTATGTCAATCATCTAATGTCCTCCAATCGAAATCGAGAAGGCAATTAGAGCTTACGATTGATAGGTCAATACGTGACAAGGTACCTGTCTGGACATGAAAGTGTAAGGGCTCTCCTGTATTAAGGAGTCCCACATCTTCATTTTCCACAATTGATTATATATTTCCCCTCGTGTTTGCTAAAATATCACCCCACAAAGGAAGTCTATCACTCAAATCTCCAAGTAAAAGAAAAGGTTGAGGGAGTTGTTGAATCACCTCTACTAAGTTATCATACAAAATGTTACCATTTGGAGGCAAGTTCAGAGAGCAAATTGTATATTTTCTCCCTATATCAATATGTAGAACCACTGCCTGCAGAGGTGTATAAATAGACAAAGATATTTGAGGAACATCTCGACGAACGTATATGAGACTTCCACCATAGCTCTCTACATGGTGATCATTTGGTGTCCTATAACTAATATATTCGCAAGGACAAGGAGTATTATGATCAAGTTTGCTCTCCTGTAGACATATAATTGTGGGGGAATGCTCATGAATAAGGAACTTAAGTTCTTAATATTTGGCCCATAAACCCTGACAATTCCATTACAAAATGGAGGAAAAAACTATGGTTTATATTTTGTAGACCCTTTGGATGGATTCTTCCCATTAGCAGTTTTTTATCTAATGCAATTTCCAGGGTTCTTTTTATTAATGAGGGTCTTAATAGATTGGGTTTTGTATATATGATATTCCTTTTGTCTTTTTTATCTAATTGTTGAGGGGGATGGTGGACCTTAACTTGGAATTCAGATTTATTCAAATTGACTTCCAGTTGATCACAAACATCAACAGACAAAGTATCATATTTATTTAACGTCCTAGTTTTGATATTTCTTATGGAAGGTGGCGAGAGAGATGGAGGTCTATCTCTCTTTTCCTATTAAAAACTGGTGAGCTACCAGGTTTTTCACCTTCCCCAATCCATGGGCACCAGGTAACTTGGTTTCAGGTGGAATCTCCATCAAAATCAGGCAAGGCCATGGCCTGAGAGAGGTTAGTAGCCTACTATTGTTGGTAATAGGGGGATGAAGGCTGTACAGAAATGGGCAATGACCCAGTTTTAATATAACGTGGCAGAGCCTCAGAAGGCAATATGTTTACCTCGTCATGCAGTAATTTATTATTAGAAGTTGTATTTCTTTTCTTAGAATCACTGGCAGTGCTAGGTGGGTTTGATGTCTCCTGTGATAAATTTCCCTTTGATTTTGAGGCCTTTGTATAGCTAGTTGATTTATTCAAAAGTCTTTTTGCATGTCCCACACTTATGTGTTCTAAACTTGATTTGTTTAGGGCAGCTTCATCCAACTTATACAGTTCGTATCTCCTTTCAGTTGATTTATAATTCAAATTGCAGTTTAAACACCTGACCTCAAGTGTACATTCTCCATGAAAAGATTTGGAGCAAATAACACACATTTTTTTTTTTTTTTTACATTTTTGTAAACTTTGGTCGGGTGTCCAAATTTAAAACAATTAAATCATTGCATGGGCTTTTGCTTGAAAGGATGAACTTTAACCCTTTTATTTTCAATAACAATATGGAAAGGTACGTCAACATCCTGAAAAATAAGTACAATCATTGATGTACTTTCCATATATTTAGTGGACACATGGAGAGTATCTCCTCCTCTGTGAATTCGTACGGGTCTTTATTAGAGACTACTCCCCATCCATAACTAAAATTTAGATGAGGTTTCATATCTAATGTAATCTCATCACTGCTTATCTTTAAGTTAGATAGTATTGCAGACTGCGTCAAGTATTTGACATGGATGAGATAACTATTTTTTCCAAACGAGATATATCTCCAGGTACAATGGTTTCTACTTTTTCTGAATCAACTTACATATTTCAAAATAATTCCCTATCATCCCTTTAGGTTAAGCTACAAGCCATATTGGTGGTTTTGGCTTTCTCTGTGAAGGCATGGGTACATTTATGCCTGTTTCAAACTAATAAGCAGGTTTGTATACATCCAATTCCTTTGGGACCTTATCACAAAGAGCTCCCATGATGTTCAAGTTGTTAATTTTAATATTACAAATGGCCTTAAAAGCTTTGTCATGACTTTCAAAAGATATGCACGAGTCCCATTTTTCATCTATGAGTCGCATCCCTATTTCCTTTATCAATCCATAGAACTCATATGCTCTCTCTCTCTCTCTCTCTCTCTCTCTCTCTCTCTCTCTCTCTCTCTCTCTATATATATATATATATGTATGTATATATATATATATATATATATATATATATATATATATATATATATATATATATATATATATATATATATATATATATATCATCATAGTTTGTCTCTTATGGAATTTGGGAAACACGAAGGATTCGCAGTTTCCTTGTGTTACCCAAATTACTAGATTTTTTAACATCTTCATAACTAATATATACCTAGCGATGTGTCATACAATGGATGACCTGAATATATTGATTGACGTGACCAAGTATGGCAGGAACTCCATTAACTGATACTTCAATACAATCTTCACACTATAAATCTACATTTTATCTCTTGAAGTATATATCATCCTTATTAAACACATCAATATCACGAGTGTTTAACTCACGAAGAGAAAATAACATTTCTTCTTCAATTTCATCAGAATCCCTGTATCGAACTTATGACATCAGATGCGAAGTGCTACTGAAATCTGTAGTCTCATCAAGATGAATGGCAAACTCTTCACTCCTATTTTACTGAAGAAATCACTTTTTATTTCACATTTTCTGTCGAAATGGATTTTTTTCTTTAATAGTTCTTGCAGACAAAGGCAGTGTATTGATCTAGTTAGCTACTTTATGCCCACATTATTTCTGTAATTTTAACTTCCGCAGGTTTAATTGCGTCTTCACTAATAGTATATGCCAAAGGATTTTAAATCAATCAATCACAAATAGCTCATAACATATAGGTTATAGACTGTTATGCTGATATAGAGGAAGTGCTTGTATCTAATATCAAACAAAATCAATGCTAATATTTTTCCATTTCCATAGCTTTAAAGGTCTTGGGCTGCTAGGTGTATTCTTTCTCTCCAACATTCATATTCATTTCCTTCACCTAGCATATCAAAATCCATAGCACATCTATTACCTACAAATTTTCTAAATGGGGTAATTTACCCCAGTTCCCTGACCACTGTCTTAGAGAGATCAAACCGCATGGAAGGTATTGTAAATTCTCAGGTCTATCAAGTGGACTCAGATGATGGGGCTTTAAACTTCGAAACTGTCCTCTGCTAGCCTAGCCCTGGCGAAGTGAATACATAGCGACAAAACTTATCCTTTGTCACAAGTCATTCAGAAGGATCTCCACCCCTTTAGTTCAGGAGCTCATGACCGTGATCCCAAATCCAGCCATTGACAGTTTTATGTCCCTTTTCATCTCTTTTCTACAAGAAGTGACTAGAAGAGACCGGGATGATTTCCCTTCCTGTCCTGGGAGAATTCTACGACTCTTCTTACAGCAATGGAAGAAGAGGAAGGGATCATCCTGGATTAGAGTGCATGAAGTCAGACATATTGGATTCTCCCACAGGTGGCTGGATATCTGTATTCTTTGCCTGGTGGTAGTTGCTTATCAGCTTATATAGCAAGCATACCTCCTTCCCACGTTAAGAAATATCTCGTCTAAGATAGCGATAGCAACATAAATCTGGAGAGAGAGGCAAGATCGACTGGCCCTTGAACCTCTTCTTCTTTCCTTTCCTTGGTTTGGAATTGTTATGCATTATGCGTAATTTGTACTATAATACCATAGGCACTACATGTATTGAAAGTAATGTTGCATAGTATTGCATAATATATTGCATTAATAAAATATGTTTCAACGTTGATTATAAGTGTTGTAGCATATGTTAGAAAGTACTGAATCCTGTATAAGTTACCTCAACGATAGGATGTAATTCTTCTTTACTTTTTTTACTGCAGGAGATTAGAATCTTTGGAGTGATGCCCATCTGTTATTTTAGTATTTTTATACAATAGTCTGTTTATATAACGTCAATCATGGGTCAGAGCTGAAGCTTTGTTGAGTTTGCTGACAGCAGTTGTAGTAATATAATTACAATAATAAATGTATATTATAATACAGACGTCTCATTCAGAATCCTACCGGTGATGAAGATGATGGGATTAAAACAAATATAACAACTATTGCATATTTCAGGCTAGTGAGCTGCTACAATAATGATAAACAGCTTACAGTAGTCAAAACTATAAATCAACAGTCATTCTTATGTGCTGGACTGGAGACTAGAGGTAGGTAAGATAAATGATCAAGCAACTTTTCTTGAAGTAACTCCCCCCATCCTCCGAGACAAAGGGGAGGATGGGATAATGTATGCAATCCCAATTGTCCTAATGACCATGCATTGACATATCCGTCACACGGTTATAGCCTCTTCCTTTAACATAAGTAACTCCCCCCTTCCTCCCAGTGTTTTAACATTTTCTAGGTAAATAAAGCAGCTAATTTGGTTATAGGGACTTTCTTCCTCCTAAGAACAAGTCTTCTATTAAATGACAAAATAATTGCATTTGTATAGAAACAAATCATAAAAATTTAATAGTAATTTTTATTTTGCCTGACTACAGCATAGAAAGTTTTGTCCTTCAAGTTACACTTCCTGCCTCAACCACTCTTTATACGTCCTAGGTTGGAGGGCAAAGTTCCCACTGTCAGGTGGATGGGTCTTACCTGCATCCCTCTAGCTAACTACCGTTGACAGGAGTTTTTTATTAGCCTTACCCGGCTTCGCTGTAAGCATGACAAATGCAGATTGCTATTAGAAATTTGTGATTTTTTTCTTGATTGTACTCATAAGTAGCATGAAAAAATAACTAATGGTATTTTCTTATTTATTTTTTCCTCACTCTGTAACCGTTCTGTATTACGAAAGTAAAAGAGATAGAGTTTCTCTTACTTTCTGTTGAAGACTAACTTATTCTTATATCTGTGCAGCCATGAATTTGGATTATATTGAAAGGTGAGCCCTTTCTGGTTGATTAGTGGAGTATTTCAGTTTTTTATAGTGTTTTTAGCCTCTCTCCCTCATTAACCCACTTCCATAAGAGTTTGGGACGCAGTAAGGTGAGCTACAGTTCAAATTCAATGAAATGGATTGAATTTTGATAAGTTTTATTTCAATATTTACCTTTGGCTCAGTTAACCTACTCTCCCCATCATCCCATCATCTCCCACTGATTTGGAATGCTAAGGGGCTATTTGGGGGTTTTGAGTTTGAATTTAAGTATCAAGTGTCCCTGAGACATTGGCGGGAATACAAGTTGAATATTTGATGAAAGATATTGAAAAGAGAGGACTTTGGCGAGGAAGAAGGTGAACCGCAGGTTGGCTAAGTATTGAAATAAATTACAATTTAATTTTTTTTTTTATGTATTTCAATGAATCTTACTCGATGTTTACTCTACTTCCTTGCTAAAGCCTCTGTTTACCGACCTCAAGCATAAACATTGAAATAATTCACTCCCCCTCTGTCAAAATGCCTACCACCTAGTGTGTTTTTTGGTTTGATAATGTCATTTGTGGTACTCGTTGATGAACAATATTGGTGTTTGGACGCCTTCATATTAGTAGTTGTCATACCTCGTAGATTTTCCGATCTCCACAAGGTATAATTCATGTATTTGATTCTTATTTAGTACGTTTCTTTATTGCAAAGATCAACATATCTTCAGGTGTGTTTTCCGCTGATTTTGAAATTTCTTCGTGTTATAGATATTATGTAAATAGGCTTCTTTTAAAAGATAAAACATCCACATTCCCTTTGTGTTTCATATGGCATTTAAAGTGTAGATATTCAAAATGTGTAAAATTTTAGAAAATCTTTCGGTGGTATATACAATAAGTTTCTAAAAGAGGTCATCATAGGGATTAAATGTAAGAGTAAATACTACAATGAGGTACCATCCGTTGCTTCCACTGTTTTTGCATAAACAGGCCCTGCCACCTCCTTAATTTCTCTGAAACAGAACAACTTCACAGAGCATAAGGTATGCCTGTAATAAGCACAATGCTATTATTATCATCCTTATTATTATCACCATCATTATTATTATTATTATTATTATTATTATTATTATTATTATTATTATTATTATTATTATTATTATTATTATTATTATTATTATTATTATTATTATTATTATTATTATTATTATTATTATTATTATTATTATTATTATTATTATTAGCTGAGCCACAACCCTATTGGAAAAGCAGGTTGCTCTAAGCCCAAAGGCTCCAAATGGGTAAAAATAGCCCAGCGAAGAAAGAAAATAAGAAAATAGATAAACTACAAGAGAAGTAGAAATAATCAAAATTAAATATTTTGAGAACAATAACAACATTAAAACAGACATTTTATATAGAAACTATAAAAAGAGGCTTAAGTCAGCCTGTCCAACATAAAAATATTTGCTGCAAGTTTAAACTTTTGAGGTTCCACCGATTCAACTACCAGATTAGGAAGATCATTCCACGACTTGGTCACGGTTGGAATAAAACTTCTAGAGTTCTGTGTAGTAATGGGTCTCATGATGGAGAAGGCATGACTATTAAAATTAACTACATACCTAGTATTATGAACAGGGGGGGGGGTGTGGTACTAATCTATCTGGGAAGATCTAAATGCAAAGCATGGTCAGAATTTTGAACAATCTTATGCATCATTCATAATGGACTAAATAAGCGATGGTGTTAGAGATTGATACCTAGTTCAGGAATAAGAAACTTAAAAGACCCCAAGTTACTGACAAACAAATTAAGATGAGAGTCAGTGCTGAAGACCAGTCAGGAGAACAATACTTAAAACAAGGTAGAATGAGAGAATTAAAGCACCTCTTCAGAATAGATTGATTGGTGAAAATCTTAAAAGACTTATTACGTAACAACATTCAAACAGATCCTTGATATAGAAACTATAGAAAAAGACTTATATTAGCCTGTCCAACATATTTGCTGTAAGTTTGAACTTTTGAAGTTCCACCAATTCAACTACCTGATTGGGGGGATCATTCAATAATTTGGTCACAGTTGGAATAAAACTTCTAAAAAGATGTGTAGTATTGAGTTTCATGATGGAAAAGGCGGACTATTAAAATTAACTGCATATCTAATATTACGAACAGGATGGTCAAAATTATGAAAAATCTTATACAATATGCTTAAAAAACTAACTGAACGATAATGCCATAGATTAAAATTGAGATCAGGAATAAGAAATGTAAAAGTCGGTCAGTTCCAGATCAACAAATTAAGATGAGATTTAATGCCTGAAGACCGAACAGGAGAACAATATTTGAAACAAGGTAAAATGAAAGAATTAAAACACTTGTTCAGGATAGATTTATAACTAAAACTCTTAAAAAGTCTTTCTCAGTGAGCCAATTTTTAATGCAATTGGAGAAGAGACAGACCTAATGTGTTTCAAGCCAATTTTTAATGCAATTGGAGAAGAGACAGACATAATGTGTTTCTCGAAAGTAAATTTCCTGCCGAGATTTAAATAAAATTAAATAAACATTATCAATGCTGAGATCTGGATGTTAGGAGCCACTATCCTCGACCTCCTAACAATCATACTTTAAGTTTTGTTAGAATTTAAGTTCATGCCCTGTAATTTGCACCATGAACTAATTTTAGATAGATGCAGCAACCCCAGATCTATATTCAGGAGATGGAATTTATCCAAAGATAATATCATTAATTACATAAGCAATGAGCTTGTTATCTAGTCCAAACTACATATGTCGTGTGTATATAGTATGAAAATCAATGGGCTGTTGTGTCTTTTGACCCACATTTCTATGCTCTTGGGAAGCAGATACACTGGAACAAGTGGCCGAAAAAGAAAATATGAGAAGACAAGCTAATGGTGATATTCGGAGGCCTACATATTAGAGACAACCAGCCACATGAGGATTTCAAATACTGGTGTCATTAGAAAGATATATCTCCCCAGTTTTTATACTGGATATAGAGTCCACCTTAATTTATGTGTAATCTGAGAGAGAAGAAAATTTCAGCATATACTTAAATGATGTAATTAACATAGTTTCTTGGCACTTTGCTCCAGACCATGTACACTATGCCCGGTGGATACCGTTTCTACAACCACATCCAAAAATCTGCTGAGTTCAAGACACGCCACTTCATTAGTGATAAAGACCAAGAGGGTATTCTCAGGAATTCATCTTGACCAAGCACACGAACAAGATAATTCCTGTGTCAAGGGTGAAAAATTGCCTTTATTATTATTATTATTATTATTATTATTATTATTATTATTATTATTATTATTATTATTATTATTATTATTATTATTATTATTACCAGCTAAAATACAACCATGGTTGGAAAAGTAGGATACTATAGGCCCAAGGGCTCGAACAGCGAAAAATTACTCAGTGAGGAAAGAAAATGAGGAAATAAAAAATTAGATGATAAGTAATGAATAAGTGAAATATAATATCTTAAGAACAGTAGCAACACTAAAATAAATCTTTTATATATAAACTATAAAAAGAGACTTATGACAGCCTGTTCTATATAAAATGATTTACGTGCAAGCTCTACCAATTCAACTACCCAATTAGGAAGATCATTCTGCAACTTGGTCACTGCTGGGATAAAACTTCTAGAATACTGTGTAGTATTGAGCCTCAGGATAAAGAAGGTATGAATATTAGAATTAACTGTATACCGAGTATTTCGAACAGGATGGTACTGGCTGGGAAGATCTAAATGTAAAGGATTATCAGAATTATGAAAAATCTTATGTGATATGTATCGAAAACTAATTGAACAACGGTGCCAGAGATTAATATCTAGATCAGGAATAAGAAATTTAATAAACCGTAAGTTCCTCTCCAACAAATTAAGATGGTTCAACACTATTATACCGATATAAGCCCAGAAGATCACTCAAAATGCTAATCCAGTCTGGCTGAGATTTTATATAAATCTCACCTGAATATGACACATCAGAGACAGGCTGCTCAGTCTTCACTATTAATGAAACCAAGGTGTAATTACATATCCTAACTTGAAAAACAACCTTACTTGTTAAAATGCCAGGTGAGTCGGTGTATACTAGCTCCAAGTAATTACCGGACCTGTGAGTAACTTCATATATGACTTGCTCCCAGTCTGATTCAGAGGCAAAGTCCAAAGCTCTTAAACCATAGCAATCAGTAGGAGAATTAGAACTTAACCACTCCATATGGTGACCATTAAAATTACCAACAAAAACAAAAAAGGCTATCATCTTCTTGTATCTTAACTCTGATAAGAAGATAATGGGAGATAGAACCATCCACATCTGGATTCCATTAGATCGAACACAAATAGAAATTGTTATGTCAACCATAAACTTATACTGCCTGTGTACCAACCGTGTGTCACACGATCGTACATAGTAACGACATTTAAATTTTTGTATGTATTATGCTTGTATCTTCGCTCTCCCCTCGCACTGATAAGAACCTGAAATAACATGTCTGTTTATCTCACCGTTAACTGTTAACCGGTGAGCTTTTCGGTTGAACATGAAATTGCCTGTTATGTTTTGTATGCCCTTTTTGCCTGGAGTCTTTGTATATAAAAGCCATTGTTCTGTAATAAAGTTACTCAGTTGCTTTCATCCTGCCTTTGCGTCACAACCTTCTCTCGGCCCGTCACATTGGTGACCCTGGAAGTCGACTCGCTCCTCCCGCCTTCCACACCCCCCCCCCCTCACCCCTCCATCATTGGTAATATGGCTGCCCCATTGAAACTTTTGTCGTTCGCCAGCAGAGAGGCGCTTGCTTGGTTTCAGCACGCCAAAGTCCAGTTTCGCATCAAGGGCGTGACTCGCTTAACCACCAAAGCAGATTATGTTCTCGCGGCGATACCTGAGGACACCTTCCCAGAAATATCCGACTTGCTTTGTGAACAAGGAGACACCCCAATAGCGTATGATGCCCTCAAAACATACCTTCTGCAGCAGTACTCGCCGTCGCCAGCCGCCCGTATAGCAAAGCTTTTTCAGCTCTCTCAACAACCGTTGGAGGACCAAAGGGCTTCGCTCACCCTCAGGGAAATGACCAGTATCGCTCGCCTGCAACCTGCCGCATATGGCTCTCCTCGTGAGGTGAACCTACTTCGTGCCCTTTGGATACGCCGTTTACCCGATGCTGTACGCGCTGCCATACCCGATGTCGATAGTTTACCCGTAAAGGACTTGATGACCAAAGCCGACGCCCTTATGGACAGCCACTTCACGACCTTTAAGACCCCCATCAACACCTCCACTCCTGACAAAGAGGACGCCTATTCAACGTCAACCGAAGCTGACGTGAATGCCGTAGGACATACACGCCTACCCCGTGACGTGCCGAAGCGGCAACAAAGCCACCCACCACCCACCACTCGCTTGCGCCCCAACCAACAACTTCTACAGCCACTTACTGCCTCCCATTGGCCGCAGTCTTGCTACTACCACAACAGATTCGGGACAGCCGCGAAGAAATGTGCCAAGGATTGTCAATAGCCAAAAAACGTGTAAGTAGGCCATCGTGCGATTTTTGGTAGACACGGGTGCTTGTCATTCTCTTTTGCCAAGAGAACTCTTCAGGACACGGCGTAGTCTGTCTATGTCTGCCAACATCTGCCTGGTAGCTACCAATGGATCTACGATACCCACCTACAGTTACGAGAACCTCACATTATCGTTTGGAAACGGTAAATTTAATTGGAAGTTCTCGTTACTGACGTCCCATTGCCAATCCTCGATGCGGATTTACTCTCTCATTTCCACCTTCTGGTTGATGTCGCCCACCGACGATTGGTCAACGCAGACTCGTACTTGTCGACATCTCTTCAACCTCGCTCTCCACATCAGCGCACCCACGGATGTCTAGGCCCACCTCCTCACGTCGTACCCGGAAGTTTTCCATCCAGAACTTCGCCAAACGCCCACAGCTCCTGCCGAGCACGGTATTTATCACCATATCAAGACCACGGGACCTCCAGTCTTCGCAAAATTCAGATGACTGGCACCGGAATGATCGGCGGCCGCCAAACAGACGTTCGCCAAAATGGAGGAAATGGGCCTTTGCCAAAAGGCCTCCACCCCATGAAGAAAGACGGCTCCCTTCGTCCGTGCGGGGATTACAGGCGCCTGAACATGCAAACAGAACCGGATCACTACCACCTCCCAAACATCACCGACATGACCTCCTACCTGCACAAAGCGAAGGTTTTCTCCCCGCTCGACCTCCTGAAAGGGTATTATCAGGTGCCTATGAACCCATAAGACATCTCCAAGACTGGCATCACCACTCCGTTTGGTACATAAACCTTCAATTACTCCTGTTTTGGCCTTTGTAATGCTGGGGCCACTTTTCAACGTCTCATGGATGGCATCTTAGGGGACCTGTCTTTCTGTGTATGTTATGTGGACGACAAATACTTGTGTTCTCTTTCTCAAAAGAGGAACACCTCGGTCACCTGCGCATCATGCTCGACCGCCTGCAACAAAACGGCCTTGTAGTTCGGTACAACAAGTGTACCTTTGGCACCAACGAAGTGTCGTTCTTAGTGCACTGCATCACTCCTGAAGGAGTCCATCCCCTCCCTGAGAAGATAGCAGCCGTTCAGAACTTCCTCACGCCCTCGACCGTCAAAGCTCTGCAGGAATCCTTGGGCATGATCAACTATTATCACCGTTTTCTGCCAGCCATTGCTGCCACTCTTGCTCCCCTCCATGCCACCGTCAAGGGCAAGCCAAAGGACCTGAAGTGGGGTCCCCTTCAAGAAGCAGCCTTCTGCAACGCAAAGAAGGCCCTATTAACCAATCATCGCTATTGGTGCAGTACTCAAGCAGGTGGTCAATGGCTCGCCCTGCCCATTGGCCTTCTTCAGCAGAAAACTGTCCAAGGCAGAATCGGGTTATTCTATCTTTGATCGTGAATTGCTGGCGGTGCACTTGGCTGTCCGTCACTTTCGCCAATTCTTAGAAGGTATGCCCTTCGTTATTCGCACAGACCCCATGCCTCTGGTGCACGCCTTCACTCGACAGTCTGACGCCTGGTCCGCCCGTCAACACCGACATCTCTCCGCCATGGCTGAATACAATTGCACACTTCAATATGTCCCTGGGAAAATGAGTCCCGTTGTCAATGCCCTGTCAATAAACACCTTGGCTGCTGTTCAACTGGGATTGGATTACAACGCCTTGGCTGAAGCCCAATGACAGGATCTAGAGTGTCAAGCATGTAGGACATCCTGTACATCCCTCCGTTGGGAGTGGGCACCTTTCCTCAACCTCAGCATCGTTTTGCCCACATTCACGTCGACGTTGTAGGCCCCCTACCCACATCACAAGGACATCTTTACCTGTTTACCGTCATCGACCGCTCCATTCGTTGGCCTGAAGCCATTCCCATGGAAACTGCAACGTCCGCCTTATGTACATCTGCCTTACTCTTAGGATGGATTGCAAGATTTGGTATCACTGATCATATTACTTCTGACAGGGGTACCACTTTTATCTCTCAATTGTGGACATCATTAGCGAATCTCCTGGGCATCACCCTACATCAGACAACTGCCTACAACCCCACTGCCAATGGAATGGTTGAACGTTTTCATCGCACCCTCAAAGCAGCGTTGATGTCCCGCTGCAAGGATTACAACTGGTTTACTCAGCTTCCTTTGGTTTTCCTGGGACTAAAGACCACTCCTAAAGACGCCCTCGATGTCTCGGCAGCTGAAATGGTGTATGGCAACCCGTTGGTCGTCCCTGCCGAATTTTTTCTTTCTGCAACCTCCTCCGATGATCTCCAGTGCATACGTCCCGTCATGGGAAAATTTACTCCATGCCGCCCGACTTACAAGCCTCCAGCGAAGCATCACATACCGACAGACTTGCACTCTGCAACGCACATCTTCCTACACAACGACACTAGCAAGCCACCGCTAACCCCCCCTTACATGGGTCCTTTCCCTGTGATCAGACGCAGTCCGAAAGCATTCTTACTAAACATCCGTGGCAAAGAAGACTGGGTCTCCATTGATCGTCTAAAACCTGCTTATATCCTGCCAGATGACCTGCCTACAGTTCGCCTCTCTATATCAGGGCGCCCTATTTAACATGTACAGTATGTCATTTTTAGGGGGAAGGGGGGGGGGGCATGTACCAACCGTGTGTCACACGATCGTACATAGTAACGACATTTCTTTTTTTGTATGTATTATGCTTGTATCTTTGCTCTCCCCTCGCACTGATAAGAACATGAAATAACATGTCTGTTTTTCTCACCGTTAACTGTTAACCGGTGAGCTTTTGCCTGTTATGTTTTGTATGCCCTTTTTGCCTGGAGTCTTAGTATATAAAAGCCAGTTTTCTGTAATAAAGTTACTCAGTTGCTTTCATCCTGCCTTTGAGTCACAACCTTCTCTTGGCCTGTCACACCTGAATCTCATGACATAACAAAACTTACTCGCCATTGCCATTTCCCTGACCCTAGGAATGGCATCCCGTTTTAGAATTATTGGTTTCTCTAAACCAGTTATAAGGAGCTTAGATGAGTGTCACAAAATAATGTCATGCTATAAGAATGAGACTGTAAGGTCTTGAATATTTGCATGCAGACCAAGAATATTTTAGTACAGTAGACAACACTGACGAAGTCTATGGCATACCAGTATTGGATTTCACTCAATGTCTCCAGACAGCGAAAGAATTAATAGCTAAATACCATCCAGGATAGCCACTTCAACTGAAGGGAGCACAGTAAAGATGGTTTTGAAAAGATAAATAAACAGAAAAAGAAAACGTTTGATAAACCTCCAAGCATCCATGGCCCTTCTAATAAGCCTGCCTAATACACCATTTAAAAATAACAAGAAGAATAAAAAAATTATAGAATAATGTGCCCTAGTGTACCCTGAAGCAAGAGAACTCTAACCTAAGACAGTAGAGGACCATGGTACAAAAGCTATGGTACTACCGAAGAATAGAAAACAATGAATTGATTTAGGAGTGTCCTCAGAGAAAGAGTCTATTCTACCTTTACCAAGAGGAAAGTAGCCACTGAACAATAGTACACTATTATTATTATTATTATTATTATTATTATTATTATTATTATTATTATTATTATTATTATTATTATTATTATTATTATTATTATTATTATTATTATTATTACTAGCTAAGCCACAGCCTTATATGGAAAAACAGGATGCTATAAGCCTAAGGGGCCCAACAGAGATAATTAGCCCAATGAGCCACTTCAACTGAAGGGAGGACAGTAAAGATGGTTTTGAAAAGATAAATAAACAGAAAAAGAAAACGTTTGATAAATCTCCAAGCATCCATGGCCCTTCTAATAAGCCTGCCCAATACACCATTTAAAAATAACAAGAAGAAGAATAAAAAAAATTACAGAATAATATGCCCTAGTGTACCCTGAAGCAAGAGAACTCTAACCTAAGACAGTAGAGGACCATGGTACAAAAGCTATGGTACTACCGAAGAATAGAAAACAATGATTTGATTTAGGAGTGTCCTCAGAGAAAGAGTCTATTCTACCCTTACCAAGAGGAAAGTAGCCACTGAACAATAGTGCACTATTATTATTATTATTAATATTATTATTATTATTATTATTATTATTATTATTATTATTATTATTATTATTATTATTATTATTATTATTATTATTAGCTAAGCCACAGCCTTATATGGAAAAACTGGATGCTATAAGCCTAAGGGGCCCAACAGAGATAATTAGCCCAATGAGGAAAGGAACTAAGGAAATAAATAAACTATTAGTGACGTAATGAACAATTAAGATTGAATATCTTAGCAACGTTAGCAACAAACAAAACCTTCATACATTAAGTATGAAAAGAGACTTATGTCAGCTCGTTCAACATAAAAACATTTGCTGCAAGTTTGAAATTTTTGAAGATTTACCGATTTAACTACTCTATTAGAGAGATCATTATACAACTATATCACTACTGGAATAAAATTTCTAGAATGCTGTGTAGTATTGAGCCTCATAATAGAGAAGGCATGATTTTTAGAATTAACTGCATGCTGAGTATTACGAACAGGATGCTGCTGTCCGAGAAGATCTGAATGTAAACAATGGTGAGGAATATGTAAAATATTATGCAAAATGCAGACCAAACTAATTTAATGATGGTGCCAGAGATTAATATCTAGAACAAGAATAAGAAACCTAATAGACCGTAATTTCCTGTCCAACAAATTAAGATGAGAATCAGAAGTTGAAGACCACACAGGAGAACAATGCTCGAAAGAAGGTAGAATAAAAGAATTAAAACACGTCAGAATAGACTGATCACCGAAAATCTTACAAGACTTTTTCAAATTGAAGAAGACCTAATGTGCTTCTCAATGGTAAAAATTGCTGTCGCGAATCACACCTGAAATTTAACGAGAGTCGTACATAGTTAAAGAAACATTATCAATGCTGAGATCTGGATATTGAGGAGCCACTGTCCTTGACCTACTTACAATCATACTTTGAGTTTTGTTAGGATTTAACTTCATGCCCCATAATTTGCACCATATACCAATCTTAGTTAGATCTCTATTAAGGGATTCAGCAGCCCCATATATCCATTAAGGAGATGGAATTGGTGCAAAAATAGTAGCATCCTCTGCATATGCAACGAGTTTGTTCTCTAGGCCAATATAATATGAATACAGAGCAGCATCACAGTCCACTACACACTGGTAACAGGCCATCAACCACATTCATAATTGTTACGAGCAGTACTAGACGGATACTCTGTTTCCCTTCAGTACCTTGTTGTCTTCAGAGAGCCAAGAATCAGTGAGCTTCAGATCTCTAAATTCCTTTTCGCATAAAAGACATGTACGCTGACCTTTGCAACCCAGGGTCTAGGATGAAACATGATAATTATTGATACTGTATACTTGATGCTGCAATCAAAAACAGTTACTTTCTCATCATTCACAACTTGACAAACTCATTTCCATTTTTCTCAAAGTGTATTAGTGGGGCTTCGTTAATATCCTAATGGCCCTTGTGTATATATTTCCAGGTTCCAGGTTCGTCGTTGCTCTCTCCAAATCCTACAGAGAGTAGGGCGTGCTGTAAATATAATGTGTTTAGATAATGGGTAGGACCAAAAATATAACAGATAATACATTAAAAAAAATATGCAAACAAGAAAAATATAAATATTTTGTATTTTCCCTAATAATAATATTATTTTTTTCACATTACCCCCCTCTAGATTTTTTGGTCCATTCAACATTGTCTTACGACTAGCAACAACGCCCTACACCAACTTCATATATTCAAGTGAACATTTTTTTACCTTGCTACAATAAATTCAGTAAAAAGGTATGATGATGAACTAAAGATTTAATTCATCATTCCTTCCTCCAGTTATATATCCAATTATATGTATTTACATTAGGTACAATACATTTTTTTTTTCACAGACTCATGATTTAACAAAAAGCAATAGGAATAGACAACCTTTTAAACACAATGGAGATCCAGTACTTACAAACAAAAAATTAGATTATCGTCTATTCCTCCAAACATTGCTTCAATAATGTACAATATAAAAAATGTCATTATATTTACAAGAAACATTACAGTATTACAGGTATACAGTCATGATCTATCAAGAAAAAAAAAATACATTCATTGCGGTCCAAAATCAATTTGAAAGCATACAAAACTCATTGATATTGGACTACAGGTATTACAGGATAATGAAAGTTTTTTAATCTATTATAACTGTCACGGTCAAGGTCAATTTACAGTACAACAATAATGCGACAATTACAGAAACCGTGACTAAATAAAGATATCCTTACACCACGTGTCCCATGCTCAGCCTTTTAAATACCCCAATGTGGGAATCAAAACATGACATAAGAAAGGGTAATTATTATCAAAACTTACTTTAAAAACTGTACAAGGATTAATTCTGTTTGAGATTTATAGTTCTTCTTCTGAGTCTCAAAATTCTGTCTCGGGACATGCGCCGGGATTCAGCAATCTGCTAGCGAGCCATATTAATTTCTCGCAGCACCGGGGACACGCTAAGCCGAGGATTCTCCAGGTACAAGCTGGGTGTCTTTAATCGGTCGATAACCTCGCATAACAGTTGGTATCTGCGGGCAATCGACATTCTTTGAGGTAAACCAGAGACAGAATCCGAGGACTCAGAAGAGGACAATAAAAATCCCGAAAAATCAGGCAATGACTCGGGGCAAAGTTGTGTTTCGGGCGACTCAAACAGTGTTGTAGCGTTCAGGTTAGATACACCTGACTGTGCCACTTCAGCCTCGAGCTCTGACCGTTGTTTTAATCTACCATCAGAATGTAGGAAAGGGTTTGAATTCTGAGGTGACTCAGGAATGGAGGATGGTTCCCTCACTATAATATTCGTCTGGTCAGTGAGACGAGGCCTCCACTCCAGGACTTGAGGCTGAACTAAAGGTAGGTCAAGAACAGGACCTTTTGACATAGTCCATGGGGAACTAAATCCACTGGAGGTGGGATCTTCAGGCGACAGTCGGTCGTCACAATCGGGTGGCAATAAGCCGAGAAAGTCATTATCAGGATGAATAGACACTGCCAATTCAGAAACAGGGCTTTCTAAAGTAGCAGGCCTTGACCAATCTGGACTGGTACTCTTGGAACCAACAGAAAGTAGTTCCAATAATGGAATCCTGGAAACTTCCCAGAATTCCCAACTCCCCAGAGGATGGACGACACCTTCCTCTCGGAAAGAAGAAGCTAAGAACTGGGGCGTTGAAATTCAGGAACAGGACAGTGAACCACCGACTCGGGAGACAAAATAGGGGTTTTATACATTTCAGTGGGGCTGCTCTCTCACAATTGGAGGACAAAATGATCTCGAAACGATTCAGGCTTTAATACAGGAGTCTCATCACAATTTTCTGCAGGATATAACCAAGCATCCAGTGCTTTCTTTCTCTCATAAGTCCTAGCTGGCTTAAGAATGGGCTTAGGCTGAGTAATAGCTCTAGTAGGATGATGACCTTTCCTCTGTTGTCGGGACTTGTTACAATCTCGAGACAAAAGGTAGGACGCCACTACTGCAGCCACCCCATAGGATTCGCCATCACTACTAGAACCAGAACTCTCAGAGACCTCAGAAGAAGTAGGACTGTCATCCACCAGTTCGGGACTATTTAGTCTCTGTTACAGGATCTTGACGCTTCGGATACCAGAGAAAGTGCCTCCTAAGATAAACTGGAGGTTCAAACCAGGCCTTCAACTGGATATGGTGAGCTCTTATCAGTTCACCATCAGGCAGTCTCTGCAGCTCACAGGTGACCTTATTTTCGTGTACCGTAGTAACACGGAATATCCCCTCAAACCTAGGGATGAGCTTGTTCGTCAGAAGGTGTCCCAACAGGTGCACCTTCTTAAGCACCAGAGAACCCTCTTTAAACGGTTTGTACCGAGGATGTCCTTCAGTCCGTGGGTCTGTCGTTTCAGCTGACAGCAACGGGATACTATGAACATCGTGAGAACCCTTCAGTATGTTTTCAGTTGGAGTACAGCCAATCTCAGTGTGGTGAGAATGGTTGTAGCTGAGAACTGCTCGGGATAAGTACTGGTCCCATTTCCGAGATTCCCCAGAAATCACCCTCAGTAACTCACCAATGGTACGATTCACTCGCTCCACTGCAACATTACTAGAGGGTTTATACGGAGTTGTTTTCACATGTACAACATTGCACCGCTCCAACAACTCAGTGAATTCCTGATAAATAAACTCAGGGCCGTTATCAGTCAATATCCGGACTGGAACACGAGGAATAACAGGAAAAACTTGGTCTTTAAGCGCCTGGCATATCGTACTGCTCTTCTTATTCCTTATGGGTACTGCCGTCACCCACTTGGAATAATGGTCGACTACCATCAGACACCCAATAAAACCAGTACTGGTTGTTGGGAGACTCAGAAGGTCCATAGCAACCAATTCAAAGAGAGAAGCGGTCACTATTTTCAAGGTCGGCGGGGCAACTACCTCCATTGAGACCTTACAAGTCTGACATTCCCAACACGTTCGGCACATATCACTGATTATATTAATCAAAGATCTGTGCCAGATGAGTCGACGGAGCATTGCAATCCTTTTTCCGATCCCCCAGTGAGTATTCTGGAGGGGTGTGTACCAACCGTGTGTCATACGATCGTACATAAATTATTTTGTATATATTATGCTTGTATCTGTGCTCTTCCCTCGCACTAAAAAGAACCTGAATAATCATGTCTCCGGTTTTCCTCTGTAACATTGTCTGTCTTGTGAACATGAAAATGCCTGTTGCCTTGAGGTTTTGTATATGAAGGAGAGTGTTCTATAATAAAATTACTCAGTTGATTGCTTCCTGCCTTTGAGTCGCAACCTTTCTCTCGGCTCGTCACATTGGTGACCCCGGAAATCGACTCGCTCCCACCGCCTTCCACCCCCACCCCCTCGCCCCTCCATCGTTGGTACTATGGCGGACTCTACGGCAAGTGGCGCTGCGGCCGCCCCATTCGAACTTTCATCGTTTGCCAGCGGAGAGGCGTTTGCTTGGTTTCAGCGTGCAGAAGTCCAGTTTCGCATCAAGGGCGTGACTCGCTCAACCACCAAAGCAGATTATGTTCTCGCGGCGATACCCGAGGACACCTTCCCAGAAATATCCGACTGGATTTGTGAACAAGGAGACACCCCAATAGCGTATGACGCCCTCAAAATATACCTTCTGCAGCAGTACTCGCCGTCGCCAGCCGCCCGTATAGCAAAGCTTTTTCAGCTCTCGCAATAACCATTGGGGGACCAAAGGGCTTCGCTTGCCCTCAGGAAAATGACCAGTATCGCTCGCCTTCAACCTGCCGCAGACGGCTCTCCTCTTGAGGTGAACCTACTTCGTGCCCTTTGGATACGCTGTTTACCCGGACCTATACGCGCTGCCATACCCGATGTCGATAGTTTACCCATAAAGGACTTGATGACCAAAGCCAACGCCCTTATGGACAGCCACTTCAAGACCTCCATTAACGCCTCCACCCCTGACGAAGAGGATGCCTATTCAACGTCAACCGAAGCTGACATGAATGCCGTAGGACATACACGCCTACCCCGTGACGTGCCGAAGCAGCGACAAGGTCGCACACCATCCACTAATCGCTTGCGCCCCAACGAACGACTTTTACAGCCACTTACTACCTCCCATCTGCAACAGTTTTGCTACTACCACTTCAGATTCGGGGCAATCGCGAAGAAATGTGCCAAGGATTGTCAGTGGCCAAAAAACGTGTAAGTAGGCCATCGCTCGTGGCGGTGGCCTCCCGTGTTTCTAATCTTTTCTTTTTACAAGATGCAGGAACGGGCGTGCGATTTCTGGTAAACACAGGTGCTTGTTGTTCTCTTTTGTCAAGGAAACTCTTCAAGGCACGACGTAGTCTGTCTACATCTGCCGACGTCCGCTTGGTAGCTGCCAACGGATCTGCGATACCCACCTACGGTTACGTGAACCTCACATTATCGTTCGGAAACGGTAAATTCAATTGGAAGTTTCTCATTGCTGACATCACATTGCCAATACTCGGTGGGGATTTCCTCTCTCATTTCCACCTTCTGGTAGATGTCGCCCACCAATGATTGGTCAACGCAGACTCGTACTTGTCGACACCTCTTCAACCCGCCCCCTCTAACCTCGCTCTCCACATCAGCGCACCCACGGATGCCTACGCCCACCTCCTCATGTCGTACCCAGCAGTTTTCCGTCCAGAACTTCGCCAAACGCCCACGGCTCCTGCCAAGCATGGTATTTATCACCATATCAAGACGACGGGACCCCCAGTCTTCGCAAAATTCAGACGTCTGGCACAGGAACGATGGGCAGCCGCCAAACAGACGTTCGCCGAAATGGAGGAAATGGGCCTTTGCCAAAAGGCCTCCAGCCCATGGTCGTCACCCTTACACATCGTTCTGAAGAAAGACGGCTCCCTCCGTCCGTGCAGGGATTACACGCGCCTGAACATGCAAACAGAACCGGATCACTGCCCCCTCCCAAACATTGCCGACGTGACCTTCTACCTGCACAAAGTGAAGGTTTTCTCTACGCTTGACCTCCTGAAGGGGTATTATCAGGTGCATATGAACCCAGAGGACATCCCCAAGACCGCCATCACCACTCCGTTTGGTACACCCACCTTCAATTACTCCTGTTTTGACCTTCGTAATGCT
>NC_090740.1:56259322-56261822 GCF_036898095.1 Palaemon carinicauda
ACGACTAGCTCCATGGATTCTATGAGAGAATCTGGACCACCACAAACCTCCTTATACAAGGCCAGTCCAGTAGGCAGCTTGGGAGTGCTGGGTTCAGTAGACAACAGACAGTCAGTCAATGCGGGCCAGCGGGATAACCAGTCAGCTGCAGCATTCTGATCACCTGGACAGTAATTAACAATAAAGTTGAATTCGGATAGGTCCTCCAGTGTCCGGGCTAGACGACTGTACACCATCTTCATGTCATGAAGGTACATCAGGGGACGGTCGGATCACAAAGATCTGACCATAGAGGGAGGCCCTGAAGGTTTTCAACCCCCCCCCACCCCCCACCCCACAGAACAGGCAACTCACGCTCAATGGTAGAGTTACGGGTCTCGCAGCCAAGGAAAGTCATGGAGTCGTACGCTATCACTCGACACTCCCCTGGATGCTCCAAGGATTCCTGGCACAGACAAGCACCAGCACCCTCACCCAAAGCGTCAACAAACAACTCCAAGGGTTTAGCATCACCGGAGTAGTCAGGGTATGACAACATAATGTCCTCTTTGAACAGTTCCTTCAAGCGCACAAAGGCACTGTCCATTTCTGCAGTCCACTTCAGTTTTCTAGTTCCTTGAGATTTTCGTCCTCCAGTCTTCGCAGATATTGGTTAGGCTATCTGTGAGCACATGGGGATAAACTCCCAGTCCCAGGAATCCCCGTAGCTTACGCACAGTGGTCGGTTTTGGGAAGTCCTCCACTTTCTGGATGTATTCTGGTAGCTTACGCATCCCAGAACGTCCAACCAGATGACCAAGATACTGGACCTTGGCTTGAAACCAAGAGTACTTTCCGAGTTTTATCTTGATTCCGTGCTTCTGGAGAGTAGCCAAAACTCATTCTACCAGTTTCAGGTGTTTCTCGAAAGAAGAACCAAGTATCAAGATGTTGTCAATGTAGACAACCACCTTGGGTTTTGGTAACTCTTGGAGAATATTCTGCATTTCTCTCTGGACCACTGCATGTGCATTTTTCAGTCTAAACGATAAGCGTCTGAACTGCCAGTGTCCAAAGGCGGTAGAGAAAGCCGTGTATTCTTTACTGTCTTCCGCCAACGGTAACTGGTAGTATCCACGAACCAGGTCAAGGGTTGTAAAGTATTTGACTCCTTGAAGTCCAAATACGGAATCAGCCATGTTATCCATCGGGAAATTATCAAAGACAGTCCCCTTTTTCATCTTACGGTAGTCCACACACAACCGTATACTATTGTCCTTTTTTCGGACTGGAACAATGGGTGAAGACCAAGGAGAGATGCTGGGTTCAATAATACCCAGTTCATGCAACTCCTTGCACTTTTCCTCAATGGTGTCAGCGACGGGTTTGGCAAACCGTCAAACTCTCTGATAAATAGGCATCTCGTCATACAGGTGGATGCGTATTGGTGTGCTTGAGCACTCTCCCACATCATCATCACCAGTACTGATGACTGGAAGGTGAAGTCGAAGCATTTGGCAAAACTGGTCCTTCTGAGAAGAGTCCAGTTCGTCTGAGATAGACAGATTGTCAATCTCTTCCAATACGCTTGGTTCAGGCAGGATAGAGGAGCATCCACCATTGTCATGGTGAACACCTTCCCCAAGAGATCGCCCTTCTTGATCTTGGCAGTTTCTTCAGATGAACCCTTGATTAAAACTGATTTTTTTCTGTCTTCTAGTTCAAGGATGCCAGGGATTGCTGTAACTTTCCTTGACAGACCAGGGGTTATGATGTCGCCATCATAATATATTTCCGGCCAACAGTTGGTCAGACAAGCAGGGCACCTAAAAGAGGTGTCAAGTTCCTTAGGAAAGTTTACAGTAACCGGAACAAGTACTGGCTCAATACTGGCAATCCTCATTGAATCGGCTGCGTGGACCTCAAGTGCGTAAAGCACTTGCTGACAACAGGCTCCACGTATCGGGACATAATACTCCCAAAGATGCTCTTGGGGAGTACTGCCAATGCTTAGCCGATTTCGGGCTCCGTCAACTATCACCCCATTTGCTCTCAAGAACTGGTAACCAAGCACTACGTGCTCAGCGATAGTCCCTGAAGGCACTACATGGAACACACTCGGGGCGAATGTCATTCCATGCAGTATAGGGGTCAACAGTACAGTACCAAAGGTCTTAGGTCCTGTTTGCCCTAAACCCTTCAGATCAATGGTGTTGGGTACCATCTGCAGTTGGTAATTGTGTACTACTCTCGATGACAGGAGGTTGACCTCAGCTCCGGAGTCAATGAGAGCATCTAACGCTCCTGATGGAAACTCAGACATGGTCACTGGGACAACCATGAGTGGTACAGGAGCCAACTGCGCCAGGTTAACCCTACGAAGGGTTTTCAATACAGCCTCAGTTCCTGCTTCCTCCCTGGAGAAGTCAGTTGGAGAATCTCTGGACCGTGTCAAGGACAGGTTGTCACTGGGCAATCCTGAAAGAGCCATTGGATGTGCAATGACCTTTTCAGGTTGAGG
>NC_090740.1:56337926-56345426 GCF_036898095.1 Palaemon carinicauda
AAAACCTTCGCCCACTACTGCACTCGCTACTACGAATGGTCCCAACGTGTAGCAGTCCTCATAAAGAGTCTGGACATCTATCAAGTAATATGAAGCGAACACCGACTTGCTTCTCCAAAAGGTCGCGTCCATAATACTTCTAAGGGATCTATTTTGTTTAAATGCTACTGAAGTTGCTACCGCTCTAACTTCATGAGCCTTAACTTTAAGCAAATTATGATCCTTCTCACTTAAATAAGAGTGTACCTCTCTAATCAATAGTCTAAGAAAATAAGACCACGCATTCTTCGACATAGGCAAAGAGGGCTTTTTAACGGAGCACCATAAGGCCTCTGAAAAAACCTTACAGCAGTTTAGTTCTAGATAAATAAAACTAAGAACTCTAACGGGGCACAGCACTCTTTCAATTTCATTCCCCACAATCTCAGATAGACTGGGAAGTTCAAACGATTTAGGCCATGGACGAGATGGAAATTCATTTTTGGAAAACCAAGCTGAAGAGAGCATACTGCTTTATTAGCGGAGAAGCCGATATTCTTGCTAAAAGCATGTATCTCACTAACCCTTCTCGCAGAAGCCAAGCTTACCAAGAAAAGTGTCTTGAGGGTAAGATCCTTCAGGGAGGCCGAACTTAACGGTTCAAACCTGTCTGACATAAGGAACTGCAGGACCACGTCCAAGTTCCAAGCAGGAGTAGAAATATGACGCTCCTTGGAAGTCTCGAAAGACTTAAGAAGGTCTTGAAGATCTTTGTTATTAGATAGATCCAAATTTCTAGTTCTAGATAAATAAAACTAAGAGCTCTAACGGGGCACAGCACTCTTTCAATTTCATTCCCCACAATCTCAGATAGACTGGGAAGTTCAAACGATTTAGGCCATGGACGAGATGGAAGTTCATTTTTGGAAACCAAGCTGAAGAGAGCATACTGCTTTATTAGCGGAGAAGCCGATATTCTTGCTAAAAGCATGTATCTCACTAACCCTTCTCGCAGAAGCCAAGCTTACCAAGAAAAGTGTCTTGAGGGTAAGATCCTTCAGGGAGGCCGAACTTAATGGTTCAAACCTGTCTGACATAAGGAACTGCAGGACCACGTCCAAGTTCCAAGCAGGAGTAGAAATATGACGCTCCTTGGAAGTCTCGAAAGACTTAAGAAGGTCTTGAAGATCTTTGTTATTAGATAGATCCAAATTTCTATGCCTGAAAACAGAAGCTAACATGCTCCTGTAGCCTTTAATGGTAGATGCAGAAAGGGAGCGACTATTTCTCAGATAAAGCAGAAAATCTGCAATCTGCACTACAGAGGTACTGGAAGAGGAAATAGAGGAGGACTTGCACCAGTCTCTAAATACCTCCCATTAGATTGATAAATCCTGATGGTAGAAAATCTTCTAGCCCTCGCGATAGCTCTAGCTGCCTCTTCGAAAACCCTCGAGCTCTAGAGAGTCTTTCGATAGTCTGAAGGCAGTTAGACGAAGCGCGGGGAGGCTTTGATGAAATCTCTTTACGTGAGGCTGCCGCAGGAGATCCATCCCCAACGGTAGACTTCTTGGAATGTCTACTAGCCATAGAAGCACCTCTGTGAACCACTCACTCGCGGGCCAGAGGGGAGCAACCAACGTCAACCTGGTCCCTTCGTGAGAGGGCGAACTTCTGAAGAACCTTGTCTAGGATCTTGAATGGTGGGAAGGCATAGATGTCTAGGTGAGACCAGTCCAGCAGGAAAGCGTCTATGTGGGCTGCCTCTGGATCTGGAACTGGAGAGCAGTAAGTCGAGAGCCTCTTTGTCAGTGGAGTCGCAAAAAGATCTATGGTGGGTTGACCCCATGTCATCCATAGCTTCTCGCACACAGTCTTGTGCAACGTCCACTCCATGGAGATGACTTGTCCTCTTCTGCTGAGGCAGTCCGCTAAGACATTCATTTCTCCTTGCACAAATCTCGTCAAAAGAGAGATGTTACTTGCCTTAAATGGAGTTCCTTCTGATCCGTGGACCAAAGACCCGAGCATTCCAGACTGTCCAGTGGCGCTCCCCAACCCAAATCCGATGCATCTGAATACAACACATGGTTTGGGTTCTTGATCGCAAGAGAAAGACCTTCTCGAACTCTGACGTTGCTGTCCCACCAAGTCAGACATGTCTAGACTGAGTTGGAGTTGGGATAGAGATACTCTCTAAGCCCTTCTCCTTGTTCCAATGGTTTGGGTGAAATTGGAGAGGGCAAAGGTTGAGTCTCCCCAGAGAGATAAACTGCTCCAGCGATGAAAGAGTTCCCACGAGGCTCGTTCAAACTCTTACAGAGCAACTGTTTTTCTCTTGCAAGTGACAGACTTATAACAGAGCTTGTTCCATTCTTGTGGAAGACGAAAAGGCCCGAAAAATTCGACACTGTATCTCCATCCCGAAATAAAGAATAGTCTGGGATGGAGTACTGTAAGTTACGACTTCTCTACGTTCACTATGAGACCTAGCTCCTTGGTTAGGTCTAATGTCCATTTGAGGTTCTCCAGACAGCGATTTAATGACGACGCCCTGATTAGCCAGTCGTCAAAATAAAGGGAGGCTCTGATCCCTGAAAAATGTAGAAAGCTTGCTATATTTTGCATGAGCCTTGTAAAAACAAGAGGAGCAGGACTGAGGCCGAAGCACAGTGCTCAAAATTAGTACACTACTTTCCCGTCCACAAACCTCAGATGTTGTTGAAAGTTTGGATGAATCGGGATGTGGATGTATGCATCCTGAAGGTCGAGAGAGACCATCCAGTCGCCTTCCCTTACTGCTGCCAAGACAGATTTGGTAGTCTTCATCGTGAACTTTGTCTTGACAATGAACACATTGAGTGCACTTACATCTTAAGTACTCCTGCAGTGAACGTGGCTGCCAGTTCATTGGAGCCATCCCTTATGGCCTTGTTCATGCATGACATAATTTGTACAGCAATACATTGTCAGCTGGAGAGACCTTCTTACTTAAGGCTCCCAGGGACCAATCCAAAAAATTAAATACTTCAAACGCTCGAAAAAACTCCTTTCAGGAGATGGTCTAGCTCTGAAGAAGACCATAAAATCTTGGAGCGTCTCATGGCTAGACGACGAGGAGAGTCCACTAGGCTTAAGAAGTCTCCCTGGGCAGAGGCAGGTACTCCCAAGCCGAGAACTTCTCCTGTGTCACACCAGACGCTCGAGCGAGAAGCTAATTAAGAAGGAGGAAAAGCAAAAGCAGTCTTTCCTAAACTTCTCCTGGATTCCAACCAGTCTCCCAGTAAGAGCATGGCTCTCTTGGAAGAACGAGAGAGAACTGACTTCATATATGTAGGAGTCGAAGAAAGTCATGCCAAGAGTAAACTCAGACGGCGGAGAACGTGGAGCAGCCGTTACAAAACGAGTAGGACAAAATTTCCCTAAAGAAATTCATAATTTTAAAAACAAGGGATTGTTGGACAACCCTAGGTTACTCCTCTTCTGAATGAATCCCCAAAGGTACATTAGTTGAAAGGGGGTCATCAACTTCTTCAGAAGGCACATCATCTGATAAATCTAAAGTCTTGCGAGAAGGAGATTTATATTCAGAATGACGTGAATGAAAAGCCTGACAGGCTACATCAACTTGTATATGAACAGAAGTTAAAGTTGGAGGGTTGATGTCACGTTGTGACTGCAGAGAATGTTATTCTACTACACGTCGTGAATGAAGTGACTGACGTTCAAACGTCACGTAGTAACAGCGGTGACTGCTGTTCGATGCTATATCGTGACTACGGTGACTGACCCTCGACGTCACGTCACGTCGTGTCTACGGTGTCTACCGCTCAACGTCACGTCGTGTCTGCGGTGTCTGCAGCTCAACGTCACGTCGTGTCTGCGGTGTCTGCAGCTCAACGTCACGCTGTGACTGCGGTGGCTGACGTTCAAAGTCTCGGAGGAACTGCAGTGACTGCTGATCAAAGTTATGACTCGACTTAACTGACTTCAAGATTTATGCTCCGCATCTCGTTTAACAGCAAAGCTGACACTAGGGATAACGTCAGCGTGACGTAACAAATCTCGTTTAGAAGGTTGAAGACCTGAATCACGTATCCCAGAACCGTGACGTACAATAAGCAAAGGATCCTTTCGCACAGGAACAGGATCGTAAGCTTTCATTAAAGAAGAAAGCTTTAACAGCATATCTTGCAAAACACTTAACTTCGGATCAACCGCACTCTGAATAGATCGTGACGTCGGAAACGTCTGTACGTGAACGTCATCGCTATGAACGGGACTCTCATGATGACTACAGCTAGGACGTTGAACTTGTTCTGAAGGAACTAATTAACGTTTCAACCGTCTCGAAACCTTACGCCAAGGTTTTTAAAGAGACGAATCATCGGAAGACGAGGAGAACTTCGTCTCTCCTGTCTTATGGTAAGGACGTGCTTGAAGAGCAACGTCTGATACCTTTGAGGGAACGTCTGTTCGTTGGTTTACACCTCTCACTCCCTTAGGTCCTACGACATTCCTTCTCCCTGGGGTAGGGGAGCCTGAAAGAGGTCTCGGACTAGGCAAGTGACAAGCACGAACAAACAAACCCTCCGCAACACTGAACATGTTTTTCGCACTTTCTTCACTGACATTGCATTTTTTAATAATTTCACATTAGACATGAATAAAGCTGATTTCTACCTGAAGCACGCAATTCTCCCTTAAATCAAAAGGTTAGAATTGCGAAATATGTCGTATAATGTAAGCTCATTAGTACAAAATGAAACACACATGCAAAAATTAATAAACATGTACATATATATAGAATAAAATGGAAATATATAAAGTTAAAAAGATCAGTGACTTGGGAGGAGACTAAAACTAAATCACTAAGGACTACGTTTTCAACCTCTCACCGTACAGTGCCTTGGGATGAGAATAAAAACTAGAACGTTTTATCCTCTCTCTCTCTCTCTCTCTGTACAGAGACTTGGGACGAGAGTAAATATCTGCGAGAATAAAGATTTGGATCGTTCTCTCTCTCTCTCTCTCTCTCTCTCTCTCTCTCTCTCTCTCTCTCTCTCTCTCTCTCTCTCTCTCTCTCTCTCTCTCTCTCTCTCTCTCTCACAAGAGAAATGCTCACTCACTCTTCGTCAATAAAAATGTTATTTGACTAAAGGAAAATACTAAAAGGACTAAGAAATTGAAAATTAACATGTTCCTTTAAATTAGTATTTAAAAAACTTCAGTTTGTAAGAAGAATGAACAAAACGTCAAAAACGATTTACTCTTTCTGCAAAGTGAAACCGTGATTCTCTCTTTCTCTATCGTAACGATAGAGTGCAAACTGCGTAGCATAAATAAACCAAACGTTAGTTCATCTTTGAAAACAGCACGAAGACTATTCAAAGAATAAATTTCTTAAAATATTTTCTAAAAATATTCATCTCATCAATCTAAACAAATATAAAAGTTGAATGGGCTCAACGTTGTTTAACTTCGTTTTCCAAGTCAGTACCGCCTACAAAGAATAGGCATAGGTCGCTTATAAACAAAAATATAAAATTTATCTTGGTGTTTAGTATAAATGGAAAGGGAATCGAAGAGGCCTAATAAAGGCGGGTGAGATATAAAATATATAGAGGTAAATCTATAAATATCAACAATAATTTATAAAGTGATAAAATAATTACTAAAAGCCTTTAACACACTTCCGTACACTGAGGGAAGGGTCGGCCAACTTTTCTCTATGGAAAATCCAGAGAGAGATTAAAAAAGCAAGGGTAAAATAAAAAAAAATTTCTCTCCTTTCAAAAGAATTTCTTTTGAAGATCGTATTGCTTGAGAATAATCCAACACGGCGAAAGCCATAAAACCATGAACAAGTACTTCACCAATCAGTAGAAACTTGAGGTTAAGCGCGAGCGGAACCAATACTGTCACTACCACCGACAGAGAAGAACTGAACTTATGGAGAAGTATATGCGGTATTTGGCCGATAGTCGGCGCTGGTGGGCACACCCGGCAGCCTTCATGGCAATCGCTCGGGAGTTTTTGGAATCTGTCGACCGTCGGAGACGTAAGCTATATATATATTCACCGGCTAAGTTTAATATTCAAAATTTACGTTTTTCATATTTTCTAAATTTCTTCTACTTCTTCATCACTTCCTTTTTTCTGTTTCTTTTCTTTACTTTCACCTTCTAATTCTTCATCACTTCCTCTTTTCTGTTTCTTTTCTTCACTTTCACCTTCGTCTTGGCCTACTAATACCGCTGGCCTCTTTAATAAGAAACTATCCATTGAAGCTTGTTTCTGCCTACTTTTCAACACATTTCTAAAATGCGTTAGGCAAACGTCATTGCAGTGTTGAAGCGCACGGTTGGTATAAACATTTTCTGGATGTTCCTTTTCGACGTAGTCTGCCATTTTATGGAAACATGCGAGAATTTCCTTAATGTCTGCCGTTTTCAAAGGTGTAACATCCTCCTCATCACCGCTAGAGAACTGCTCTTGAACAACACTCATTTGCATCGTCTCCAACTCCTTCAGGTCGTCCGTCGTCAACTCTTCGTGGTGCTCCTCGATAAGTTCATCTATATCCTCGGCGCTAACTTCCAGCCCCATGGACGTACAGTACCAAGATGTACGATGTCAGCCACCTCAGACTGCTGAATGGGTTCAGGATCGTCAACGATCTTGGCTTCGCCTCCAGGCTTCCCGAACCCCTCGAAGTCTCGTGCAGAGACAGCATCAGGCTACAGCTTCCTCCAAGATGAGTTCAGGGTACGCCTCGAAACTTCCTGCCTAGCGAGATCGATGAGTTTGAGGCATATCACGATATTAAAGTGATCTTTCCAGAATTCACGCAGAGTGAGGTTTGTACTCTCTGTGACTTGGAAACATCTTTGGAAGAGATGCTTCGTGTACAATTTTTTAAAATTTGAAATAACTTGCTGGTCCATGGGCTGGAGGAGAGGGGTGGTGTTAGGCGGTAGATATAGGACCTTTATGAAGGAATACTCGGCCAGAAGATATTCCTCGAGGCCAGGATGATGAGCTGGAGCATTGTCCAACACCAGCAGACATTTCATAGGGAGGCGCTTTTCTTCCAAATATTTTCGGACAGTCGGACCGAAGCAGACATTCACCCAATCAATGAAAAGTTGCCTTGTTACCCAGGCTTAGGATTCGCCCTCCACATCACAGGAAGGTACCCCTTGATGACTTCGTGGGCTTTGAAGGCTAGGGGATTTTCTGAATGGTACACCAGCAGGGGCTTTATCTTGCAGTCCCCACTGGCATTTGCACAAAAAGCAAGGGTAAGCCTGTCCTTCATAGGCTTATGTCCGGGTAGCCTCTTCTCCTCCGCCATGATGAACGTCTGACGAGGCATTTTCTTCCAGAAAAACCCAGTTTCGTCGCAATTGAAAACTTGCTGCGAACTGTAGCCTTCCTGCAGAGTCAACTCGTCGAACGTTTTAACAAAGGCTTCGGCGGCCTTCGTGTCCGAGCTGGCTGCCTCCCCATGCCGTACCA
>NC_090740.1:56352926-56360426 GCF_036898095.1 Palaemon carinicauda
CGTTGGTTGGCATAGGAGGCCTTGCGTCCCTAGACTGCACTTGAAGGGGTCATGTGATCCCCTTCTCCCTGTGGTTTAGTCGACTAGTCCTGTGCTTGCAGACTCTAGGCTGAAGAATAATGATTCATTTTCTGTCTAGGATTGTGCCGGCATGGGGACTCTGTTTCTCTATAATCTAAGGTGGCGGCAAGAAGATGCCGGCCCCCTTTCTGTATTGGCAGACCCTAGGCTGAAGAAGGTATTCTCCATATGCCTAGGATGGCACCAATACTGAAACAGAGTTTCCTTTAGGTGTGGTAGGGACGGCATGCCACCGGCTCCTCTCACATCTCATACAGGACCCTTTCCCCTCCTCATTCTGTCCTTTAGTGATGGCCTAGCCATCACATCCCTGTAGCCATTGTCCTACAATCTTGCTGATTGCCGGCAGGTTGTAGGGCCGGCTTTGGCTTCTGCCTGCATAGCCTAGTCGTTTAGCTTCCCTATCAGACATGAAGTCCAATGATAGCTGTTTCAGCAGGTCTAGCCGCCTGCAGGAAACCCATTTGCTTCGAGTGTTCTCCAGTCCCCCCTTCAGCTGCCATCCACTTCCTATGGCCGACTAATACCGGCATAGAGGTGGATGAGTGGAAGCTTGATTATGATATAATTGCCCCTTCCATTAGAACCCTCATTCAGGAGGAAGAAAGCGATACAGTGGCTAGTGCCGCCACCCTTACATCGTCCTTCACTCATTGCTTTCTCTCTCTCTATTGCCTAGTGCCGCCAGCTACTAACCTATCTGCCAACTGCCGGCCACTAACCTTGCCAGCAAGATGCAGGCTAGACTGGTGGTCCGGCAGCCGTTAATTCACTGTCACATCAGACTCTGCCGGCGAGAGCCGGCTGTGTCGGGTACTCTGGTCACTACCCAGTCACCTTGAATGAAGGCTGGGATAGTGTGTGCCGACAGTCGGTGACCCGCCGGCAGTCCGGGGGTCGCCGGCAAGCCGGCGGGCTGCCGACTATAAGTATGATCAATTTTGTGCCAGTGAATTAAGTCTGAGGTCCTAGCCTTCCCGGCAGCAACTATTGTATATGAATATACAGTAGCCAGTACATCTGTAGTATAGTGCATACTACAGCCTATAATTATACAGAAGTAAAATTTTCCAACATACTCTGTGTTTCCAGGCGCAGTCTATTGTTGAGACCTTATAAGATGGGGAAAGGAATTCCCTTTTCTTTACACTGATAGATGATCAGTATTTGACCCTCATTATTAACTCTCTTGGAAGTAGGTATTGTTTACACTACTCTATCCTTAGAGGTTAGAATCTTCCATCGGGCCTCTTATAGAGGATAACCCTAGAATTAATATTGAGGGAGGTCACAGCAATTGGCTGGGCGGGAAACACACGTATCTGTCTTCCCTATTTAATTTCTAGCTTACCTATCCTAAGCTATATGCAATAAAATAAAATGAAATTATGATAATTTTTATTATAATATTCATTAGTCTAGTGACATACACTACATTATACTCATTTTATTTTCCTCTCTTTACAGGAGGACTATGTCAAGTGCGATAGCGTTTTCTGTAATGTTCGCCGCAGGAAATTCTATGGCCATCTGGGGTGTAGGACACACTCCCGCTGCTCCATCACCAAGGGACCTCTCAAATACTGGGACCCACAGGTATGTACAGGATGTATGAGGCTTTTGAAAATCCCAAGACAACGGAGTCAAGGGATGCAGCTCGGGACAAGCTGCGCAAATGGGTTTGTGGTTTTCAAAAGAATTCCACGGGACCTTACCTCCCTAGTGAGCGGATGAGAACCCTTCTATTCCACAAAGCATCTGCGGATGCTGTTATTCCTCAGCCTCACCCTGAGATCACTTGTGTCCAGATATGTCTCGGATGCGATGAAGGACATCCATCTAGATGATGAGAGGATGTCAGTGGACACCGAAAAGGACCTTCTGGCGGAAGGTCGAGAAGGAGTCAATGGTGGCTCCGGAGACGGATGAAGAGGAAGTTGAAACAGTCTCTGTTTCGTCGGTTCCTGCCCCAGAACCTGTACCCTCTACGTCCTCCGCTCCTCAACCTGCGGGGTCGGATGACACCTTGTCTGCCATCAAAGCGATGATGGAAATGTTCGAGAAGAAGAGCGAACAAAGGGAAGCTGAATTCAGGAAGGAGATTCTTCGGATTACAGCATCCCGTCGGTCTCAACGGAGACTCAAAGTTAAGGATCTTCCCTCGTGTACCGAGGTTAACCCATGGAGGCATGCCGAGTACATGCCAATAACTAATGGTAAGATCTTTATTTCAGAAAAGCTGGGAGCTGTCCCTATTGAGGATGTCGAGTTCTGGCCCAGCTTTGAGTCCTATCCAGACAGCTTCGTTCGTCTAAGGACGGAACCGGTATCCAAGGAGGAGACAGAGCCTAAGGAGGTCATATTGCTTGACCATTCGAAGACTCAGGCTTTGCTAGCCAGCAGCCTGAAGGACAGGATCTTCACCAATTCCAAGGTGCCGGCCCTGAGCAAGAAGCATCCCTCTTTTCTTGCTCCAACAACTATGATTTTCCCTTCGCGGAAAAATCATTCAGGGCGGTGGTTAAGGCAGTGGAAGCGGGGAAACCTTGCCCTGCACTGGAAGAGTGTAGGCCTCTTTCCCTAGCCTTGCTGTCGGATGATAAAAACTGGAAGGATATTCAACTTAACTTCTCAGTCGGTAAGTTGGAGGCTGATATCGCTGGACATCAGTTCAATGAAAACCTCCCAAGTTGTCTGAGTTTCTCCTATGCGGGGAACAAGATACAAAGGAGAGGCTTGCTGCCTCTCTGTCCCTCCAGGTGTCCATGGAGGCAATGGCTAGTGAGCAAAGAACCCCAGACATGTTCATGGTCAAAGCACATTTGGCAACCCTAACGAAAGATTTCTACAGCTTCGTTAGGGCAAGAAGGGCTTGTAGAGTGTTCATGTTTGCTTCGGCTGCAGTTAAACACGAGCCCAGGAAGTTGATATCTTCCAATATCTGGGGGAAAGATCTATTTCCAAACGATTTGGTCGAGATAGTCGACAAGGCCGCCACGGAAAATAGGAACCTTCTCCAGAAGTGGGGCATGTCGGCTAAGAGGAAGTCTTCCCCGGATGAGGGTCCCCAACTGAAAAGGAAGACAAATAGGCCAAGAGTGCCAACTCGCCCTGCTAGACAACAATAGCTTCCCGTTACTGCGGCGCCACAGATGGTGGCACAGCCCAAACCCACCTACCAGTTGGTACCCCAGCAGGTGGTGACTCAGTCACCAGCCTTTACTCCTGCCTATGAGAGGCAGACCACTACCTTTCCCCCTAAAGGTAGGGGGTCAGATAGAGATTCCTCTAGACGTCCCTCGAGAGGAAGAGGGGGTAGGGGAGCAAGCAGTCGAGGAGGTAAGCCCTACGGAAACCAGAGGCAATGAGATGCTTCCGGTAGGAGGAAGACTCCGACTTTTCCGGGATCGCTGGACTTTCGATCCCTGTGCCCACAGCATAATCAAGAATGGACTAGGTTGGAGCTGGAAGACAGCTCCACTAACATTTCCTCAGTTCTTCCAACACTCCACCCCCGTTCTAGAAGAATTTACCCGAGAGCTCTTGAGCAAACGGGTGATAAAGAGGGCAAATTTCATCAAATTCCAAGGAAGGCTGTTTTGTGTTCCGAAGAAGGACTCAGACAAACTCGGTGTCATACTGGATTTGTTGCCACTATAGTTTATCGAGAACGATAAGTTCAAGATGCTGACCCTTCAACACACAAAGGTCCTGTTGCCCAAAAGGGCATACACAGTCTCCATAGACATGGCAGATGCCTATTGGCAGGTTCCAATGAATCACCAACTCTCCTCCTACCCAGGATTCAGCCTACAAAAAAGAAAGTACACTTTCAGAGCCATGCCCTTGGGAGCTTGCAGAGGCAGTCGTTCAACAACTACGCCTACAGGGTGTCCAAGTCGTATCATACCTGGACGATTGGCTGGTGTGGGCAGCATCCGAAGCGAAATGCTTGCAAGCATCCAAGAAAGTGACCCAGTTCCTGGAACATTTAGGATTCAGGATCAACACCAAAAAGTCTCGACTATCTCCAGCTCGAAAATTCCAATGGCTAGGCATACATTGGGATCTACAGTCTCATTGTCTCTCCATTTCATTAAAGAAGAGGAGAGAGGTAGCGGGATCTGTCAGGAGACTTCTAAAATCCGACAGGATTTCAAGATGCCAACAGGAGAGAGTGCTGAGCTCCCTCCAGTTTGCATCAGTGACAGACCCAGTGCTAAGAGCACAGCTAAAAGATGCATCAGGTGTCTGGAGAAGATACGCATCAAACGCTCGAAGAGATCTAAGAAGACCACTACCGATTTGGCTACGATCACTTCTCAAGCCATGGTCGGAGGCCAGAAAGTTCAAGAGGTCAATACCTCTACAACCGCCTCCACCCTCAGTTGTCATCCACACGGACGCATCATTGGAAGGAAGGGGGGGTCACTCCCATCAACGCAGAGCTCAAGGAACTTGGTCCCCTCTATTCAGGGCCTTTCATATCAACATTTTGGAGGCCATGGTAGTCTTCCTTACATTGAAGAAATTATCCCCTCCTCCTTCAGTCCACATAAGACTGATTCTGGACAGCGAGGTGGTAATGAGCTGTCTGAACCATCAAGGCTCGAAATCGCCTCAACTCAACCAAGTGATGTTGGCCATCTTCCGGTTAGCAGAAAAGAAGAGATGGCACTTGTCAGCAGTTCACCATCAGGGGTTCCGCAATGTAACAGCGGACGCTCTATCCAGGATAGCTCTGATAGAGTCAAAATGGTCCCTAGATGCAAAATCATTCTCCATCTTGCATCAAGTCCCGGAACTGCAGATCGACCTCTTTGCAACGAGCGACAACAAGAAACTTCCTCGATATGTGGCCCCGTACAACGAACTTCTAGCGGAAGCAGTGGACGCCATGTCCCTGGACTGGAACAAATGGAACAGGATTTATCTGTTCCCTCCACCCAACCTGCTGATGAAGGTCCTCAACAAGCTGAGATCTTTTCAGGGAACAGCAGCCCTAGTGGCTCCCAAGTGGCCCCGGAGGAACTGGTTCCCCTTGATTTTGGAATTAGAGCCGAGGATGATCCCTCTGCCGGACCCAGTTCTGTCTCAAAAAGTTCAGAAGTCGACTGTCTTCGCTTCATTACAGAAAACCCAAGACCTTCATCTCATAATTTTCTCTCTCTAGCAGTAAAGAAAAGGGTCGGGATCTCGAAAGAAAGTTTAGACTTCTTAGAGGAATATGTCAAAATCTACCAAAAGGCAATACGATTCATCTTGGAAGAAATGGGTGGCCTTTATCAAAGCAAGGAATCCAAAGGAAATCTCGATGGATTTCTGTTTGTTTTTCTTTATTCACCTTCGTGAACAAGGTCTAGCAGCCAACATGATAACAACGTGTAAATCTGCCTTGACAAGACCGTTGCTTTATGTTTTCCAGGTAGGCTTGTCTAATGAAATTTTCAACAAAATCCCTAAGGCCTGTGCCAGACTCAGGCCTGCAGCACCTCCAAGGCCCATCTCATGGTCTTTGGATAAGGTACTACATTTTGCTTCAAGTTTGGACAAAGAGGGTTGCTCTTTGAAAGATTTGACTCAAAAAGTTATATTCTTGTTTGCTCTAGCTTCCAGAGCTAGAGTTAGTGAGATAGTGGCCTTGTCTAAGGACGAAGGCCATATCCAGTTTGCTAAAAAGGGAGAGTTAAATCTCTTTTCCAACCCAATGTTTCTCGCCAAGATTAAGCTACCCACTAAGAGGTGCGGTCCCTGGAGAATCTGCCCTCTGAAGGAAGATGTCTCGCTGTGTCCAGTGGAGAGTCTAAAGGTCTATCTTCGCAGAGCTTCAGGCTTCAGGGGAGGACAGCTCTTTAGAGGGGAAACATCGGGCTCAAACTCATCCCTGAAACAACTAAGGGCGAAAATCACCTACTTTATTCGCAGAGCGGATCCTGACAGTACACCCGCAGGTCATGATCCTAGGAAGATTTGCCTCTTCGCTAAATTTCTTCCAGCTTATGGATTTCGAGAACCTTTGCTCGTTTACTGGATGGAAGTCATACAGTGTTTTTTAAACACTATGCGAAGCAAGTGCAAGAACTGAAACGTTTCGTGGTAGCGGCATGTAGTGTGCTAAAACCTGTCACTTAGTGCTGCGAGGAACAGTGTATTATGTGGGACTATAATTCTAAAGGGTGTACATGTTGGCACTTTATAGTGCAACATGGTAAGTTTAATGTCATCACGGTGACATTATGGACTGTTCCAGTACACAAAGGTGATGAAACAGAGACTGAACACTAAGTGCCATGTGTTTTTTACACAAGTGTAAATCAACAAATTTCTCAGAAAGACAATAAAATTTACAAAATTTTCATGTGATGTAGCAAAGTTTTTGTTTTCAGGTAAAACAAGCAATTCTGATTTATTTTGTCTTGTCTATGTTATTGAATCTAATTTCACTTGCATTTTTACGTTATTATAAATGTATGCTGAACTTTATTTATTGCTTGACAATAAATAATTAATTGTTTTGTGCATCTTATTTTGCCCTAAACATTTTAATAAAGTTGTGTGAGCATTTATTTCAACCCTTTTATTCTACATAAATCTATCGAACAAACGTAGTAACTTTGTTCCTACATGTATACAAACCTTTCTAGCTAGAAGGAACTTGTTCTAATACTATATACATATATATATATATACATATATATATATACATATATATATATATATATATGTATATATATATATATATATATATATATATATATATATATATATATATATATATACATATATATATATATATATATATACATATATATATATATATATATATATATATATATATACATATATATATATATATATACACATATATATATATATATATATATATATATATATACATATATATAAATATACATATATACAGTATACGTATATACATATATATATACATACATATATATATATATATATATATATATATATATATATATATATATATATATATATATACGCGTAAAAATCACAGGAAAACGTGATGCTCAGATGCAGAAGAACCACAGGGAAAATGAAAATACAGAATATACACTTGAGTCCTGACTAGTTTCGTGATACTTCCTCAGAGGACTGATTTATTGAGAGAGGTTTCTTACAATTTATAGGGAAAGCAAAAGTACGAACATACATATAGAGATTTAGAGAACAATGACACTCCCTTACCCGCTACATGGGCTTGACTCAGGTGTGAGGAGGAGGAGTCCGCAAGCTCGTTAGACACCTGCTAAAAAGGGTCATTTCTAGTGGCGGGTATATTCTTGTTTTCTTCTTATTTTACTTTCATTACAGTTATTTATATGTCAATGCGGTAGCCTTATCTATATAAATACATAAGCAAAACATACACAAAAATACAAATACATACAC
>NC_090740.1:56365426-56370426 GCF_036898095.1 Palaemon carinicauda
TTCTGGCCGGCAGTAGACCGGCACAGATAGATACTGACTCAGTAGGTAGCATGCCAACTGTACTCGTGCTGCAGGAGTCTGGCCTACAGTGGTAAGCCGGCAATAGTACTGTGGCTAAATGGAAGTGAACCTTCTTTCCGGAGAAGGCAGTAAAGTTAGACTTTTACATCTTTTATTGCTGTATACATATACAGTAATAGATAGCCTTCACTCCATGCTTTCTCTCTCTCTCTCTCTCTCTCTTTTCTAGCTTGCTAGATGCTCCGACAATAGCTGGCTAATCCGGCAATATGCCGGCTGAACTACAGTATGTCTATACAGGTAATCAGTATAATTGCAGTATAGTATATACAGCAGATGAATAACTATCGTATATATTATACTAGTAGTTATTTCCAATATATCTTGGGTATCCCTGCCCAGATATTTGCTGAACCCAATTCTATATTGATGGATTAATATTTCATCAATATTCTGATTTGAAATCAGTTTCCATTTACCCTGCAATATTGAATTTAGTAAAGGCCTGGTGGTGTGACACCTCTAACCCCTATAGGGGAGAGCCCTTATCCCTGAATTTCCCTGATCAAGAAACTCCCTGATTTTATATTGTACGGGAGGTCACAGCAAATAGATTGGTTGGGATGCATAAGTATATGTCTTTTTTTTTCTGCTGGCTGAACTACGGTATAAGTCTATACAGGTAGTCAGTATATTTGCGGTATAGTAAATACGGCAGATGGATAACTAACGTATAGATTATACTAGTAGTTATTTCCAATATATCTTGGGTGTCCCTGTCTAGATATTTGCTGAACCCAATTCTATATTGATGGAATAATATTTCATCAATATTCTGATTTGAAATCAGTTTCTATTTACCATGCAATATTAAATTTCGTAAAGGGCTGGTGGTGTGACGCCTCTAACCCCTGAAGGGGAGAGCCCTTATCCCTGAGTTTCCCTGTTCAGGAAACTTCCTGATTTAATATTGTAAGGGAGGTTGCAGCGAATAGATGGGATACACAAATATATGTCTTTTAATTTCTAATCAACATATCTCGGATGCGAGCTTCTGCTGTTACCGCTCCTATTTCGAAAGAATGACATTCCTTCAATACTCTGATTGTGTATCAATCCTCCTTACCTCACAGCGTTAAGCATAGAAGGGGACAGTGCATGTACACTTCCTTACACCTAGGTGTTCGAGCCCCCTTTTCTTCAGGGAATTCCCCGCTTGGAGGAATTTCCTTAAGACTAAGGAGAAGTAACAGCATTGGCTCACAGGGGATACACGGGTATGTGTCTCCCACTATCTCTTTTAGCTTTCTGTCCTAAGCTATTTTGTCAAAAGACAATTTTACAAATTGCTTATCGATGCGATAATCAATTGAATACTCCTTTCTGTTCTCCCTTCCTTACAGGAGGGACACCAGATGATGCATTGCAGTCTTCTGCAGTTATAAAGATGAGTATTTTCACGGACCTAATATATGCAGGTTCCCCCAGCAATATTATTTCCAAATCCCCAATCTACAAGACGGCAGTCTAGAGCTGTCGTACTGTGGTTGGTTTCGTTTCGAAAGTTATCTCTTAAATGCGGTTCAACTGCAAACTCGTAAAATACGAAAACTCTCCGGGAATTGGACCAAAAAATTCACTTTCTCATTACTAAAAATGCCGATTTAGTGCTCCTTTTAAAGGTTTTTAAGGTCTAAACCCCACCCCCCAACCCTGCCTCTCAAGTTGAGGTTGCGGACACTAACGGCATTGGTGAGTCTGAGCGGGACTCGAACCCCGACTGACAAACACCGGGCAGAGACTTAACATTCAAGCCACACCTTGTAGTGAAATCAACGACAGCCGTCATTGTTTCACTGTCACATCTGACTCCGCCGCCAAGAGCCGGCAGTGTGTGCCCTTGGTCACCACCCAGTCAATAGCTGAGTTGGTATACCTTCAATCAACAGCCCGCCGATTACCGGCGGTCTGCCGACAGCCCGAGGAGTCTCCTCTGGTTCAGAGATCCGCTGACTATGCGTATAGTTTTCACCACCACCCAGTCACATTGAATACTGGCTAGGATGGTGTGACGTCTGTCAGCGACCCGCTGACAGCCGACAAGTCACTGATATGTCGAAGACCTGCTCGCCATATCAGTACTGAAGTACTGTGCCAGTTAACTTACCCCCAAGCACTAGCCTTGACGGTAACATGCCAGTTGTATAGGGGTATACAATACCCTGTACACCTGCAGTTTAGGACCATATCACAGACAGAAATCCTTGGTACATAACCATACAATAGAATGGTTTTCCAGTACGTTGTGCTTCTAAGCACAACCCCTTGCTGAGACCTACCTGATTGGGGGGATCCACGTCCCCCCCCCTCCCTTTTTCCTTACGCTGATGCTTCATCAGCCTCTTGATTCTCATTATTAATTCCCTGGATGTAAGGCGCTACTCTAGCCTTATGGACTAGAATCTTCCATCGGCCTCTTCTTGAAAGGGGATGCCCTAGAATCAATAATTAGGAAGACCGCAGCAGTTGGCTGGAAGGATTTACACGTCTGTGTCTCTCCTCTTTTCCAGCGTACTTATCCTAAGCTTTATACAATAGAAAGGAATCTTCTATTACAGTGAAACACTGAAAAGCTGATATAGGCAAACAGTCAGGTATGGCCTGAAAGTTGAACGGAAGGGTTTCTTAGTTCTCCCTAGGATGTTAAACAGCATTCCACAGTTACAATGACCGTTGTTCCACAGACAGTCAGATTTATACACCTTCGGATCAAGCGAAGCAAACAGACGCTTCTGGTAGGAGGGAAGTTCCTCCTGGATCGCCGGACCTTCGATCACTGGAGTCCAAGGCCTGAACAAGATGAGACTAGAATGGAAATGGACATACCTCCACCATCCTTTCCTCAACTCTTCTTATATTCAAATTCCCCCTAGAAGAGTATACCTTAAAGCTCTAGAGCATACTAGTGGTGAGGAAAGTAGAGTCCATCGATTTCCAATGAAGGCAGTTTAGTGTTCACATGAAAGACTCAAGAAATCTCTGAGTCATTCTGGACTTGGCGCCACGCAACAAGTTCAAATAGAACAGCAAGTTCAGAATGATAATCCTTCGGAACATAAGGACCCTATTCAGTAAGGGGTGTTGACAATCTAGCCAGCCATGGAAGATGTCTATCAGCAACTTCCAGTCAGTCACCCCCTCCCCTCCTACCTAGGATCCAAGTTACAGAAGATAACATATATCCTGGACGAGATTCTCGTCGTATTAGTTTCAGTCCTAGGATCCTTACGGAATTAGCAGACACAGTCAAGCGAAACCAAGCCTAGAAAGAGTTCAGGCAACGATGGCCCTGGACGACAGGCTGGGGTGGGCAGCACCCGAAATTACTGTCTATGAGCATCCATGGAGATGATCCGGCCCTGGACGACAGGCTGGGGTGGGCAGCACCCGAAATTACTGTCTATGAGCATCCATGGAGATGATCCGGCCCTGGAACATTGAGGATGCAAATAATAGAATCTCGATTCTCTCCAGCTCAGGGGCTTCAATGTTTTAAAAAATCATTGAAACCTGTAGTCACCCTAACGCCCCCTTTTCCCCTGGGGATGTAAAAGGAGATCGTAAGGTCTGTCAAGAGACTATGGTAATCAGTCAGGATTCCATAACGCTAACAGAGAGGAGTTTCGAACTCTCTCCAGTTCACGATGATGACAGACCCAGTGCTACGTGCACAACTATAAGATGTGCTAAGAGGCTGGAGAAGATACGCATCAAACGCTCGAAGAGATCTAATAGGACCAATGATGGTCATTCCCTCTCCGCTTACCCTACAATGACCAAAGGCCACGGACCCGTAGGCCATTTTAGCCCTGTAATGGGTGGATAAACTCTCTCCACACAGATTGGACCTCCTCAGGTTGATCTGGGGCATCGAAGCGATAATGAGGCGTCGAAACTGTCGAGGATAAGGGACGTCTCATTTCATTAGGGAATGCTAGCCATCCCTTCCTTAAGGGAATGGCGCCTATCAGCAGCTCGTTTATATATGATCCGCAAGGTGACAGCGGATGGTCTTCTCGGGTTCCACCCAATAGAGTTGGAATGGTACACGGACGCAGACCCATTCCCTCCCAGAAAGGGACAAGTCCCCGAGCTGCAGATCGTTCTCTTCATCATGAGCGTTATCAAGATACTATCTCGTTATTTAGTCCCATATGAGGACCCTCTAATGGAGGTAACAGACGTCATGTCTCTACATTAGAAGTGATGGACTTAGAATTCTTATTCAGCCCATCAAAATTTCCTCCAGAAGGCCCTCTACATGCTGAGACCCTTCCAAGGAAGAGGGGCTCTATTGGCTTCCAGAAAGCCCAAGAACATCCCATTCCCTGTAATGAAGGAACTGAGGCTGAGGCTAGTCCTAGTTATGCACCTAGGATTATCCAGGAGGTTCAGAAGTTTTCTGCCTTCGATTTATCACAGTACACCTGATCCCTTCATTTTCCGAATTCCTTGCCCTTAACGGTTAGGAAAAAGACTGGGATCTTAAAGGCAAAATAGAATTCCTAGAAGAATACAAGTCTAGTCAACGAGAAGACAATACGAGTCTTCTTGGGAAAGTAAATTGTTTTGTAAAGCAAAAGGGCCCAAAAAACAATCTCATGATCTTCTGCCTGTCCTTCTCTGTCCACCCCTATATTCAGGGTCTGGCGGCCGACAGCACGTTGGCCTTTGAGGAAGGAGGCAGTGTATCCTTGAATACTATGAGAACGTTAGTTCTTTGGCCTTGTCTCCATATAAACCCTTGAGTAAGCACCAAGGGTATGGCCGACTTTGCGAGAGGTCACTTAATGGGATCTTTGGATCCATGCAAGTCAGCCCCGACTAGACCTCTTCTATATGCCCTTTAAATGGATCTAACGATTGGAATCTTTAATAAATTTCCGATAACATGTGCAAGCTTAGGCCCGCAACGCCAC
>NC_090740.1:56377926-56384249 GCF_036898095.1 Palaemon carinicauda
GGATACAGGTAGGGTGGTAAGTGAGGCAGGTGTGTCCGGCGCTGAGATTCCTATCCTCAGCCCCGCTCTTTCTTCTTCTTCTGATCGCTCTTCCTTTCTTGGATTTTCTGGGGACCGTGATTCGTCTCAACGTTCATACCCGGTTCCCCCTAAGGATAAGTCTACTTCAAGGACCTTACCCAAAGCTCGCAAGCCTCACAAGACTTCTCATGGCTCTAAACATGGTACGAACCCGTCTTCAAAGACCTCTGGTTCCTCCTCTAAGTCTCACGACCCGGGAGTTCCTTCCGCCCCTCCTGCTGCTAGCCCGGGCCTTTCCGAATCAGCTATGCTTCGCATCGTGTCGGAGATGCAGGCAAAGTTGGTTTCGGAGATGCAGTCGAGGATGGACACGATGTTCTCTAACTTCGGTCAGAGAATTGGGGCTTTAGAGCAAGGAGCTCCGGAGAGAGTCCAAAGCTCTCTCATACCGGATGCCTCTAAGCTCCCGCCGTTTGCCAAGAACAACCCCTGGCGGATGGCTCTTCATTCCCCGTTCTCAGACGGAATGTTGACTCTGGAGGGCCTTGGCACTCGTCCTCTAGAGGACTTTGAATTCTTTCCTCCGGGTCTGGCATTTCCATTTCATGGTTATGCCAGACTTACCGAGGAAGCTTTAGTCCGATTAGACAAGGTCCCCAAAGAGACGGTCATCTTCCCGAAGGAGCAAGCCCAATCTGTTTGGGCCAGATTTTTGAATGACATCGGCTGCACTAACACCATGCTGACGCCTTATAAAAGCTCCTTTACGATGTTCTTAATGGACAAGACCACCTTGACTCCATGCGTCAATAAGGTGGCAGAGCTTGCCTTTCAATATGCTCTGGAGGAGAAGCCCTTGCCTCCCATCCGAGAGGTGGATCCAATCTCCCTCCTTCTTCCCTCAGGTATTGAGTGTTGGGACAACGTCCATACCACCTTTACCTCCGGCAAGCTTGCAGCAGTCTGTGCCTCAGTCTTGTTTAGTGAGAAGCTTCCCCGTCTCCCGGAATCCCTCATTAAACAGGAATATGATTCCCGCCTACGTGTGGGCCGTACTCTAAACCTGGCCACATCCACGGAGTCGATAGCCTTGACTTACGATACGGAGAGTATTTTTAAGTCTCTCAACAAGGCTACGTTACAGTCTTTGTATTATGACTTGTATGACTTCGCTACTGCTAAACGCAGATGTCGCAAGCATGTTCTAGCTGAGGCGACGATTAGGCATGAACCTAATAAACTCATCCGGTCCTCCTGTTGGGGTTCAAATCTCTTCCCCGAGGATCTCGTAGAGGAAGTCTTGGCGGAGGCCACTAGGGTTAATCAGAGCCTTAAAGCCCGTTGGGGTTTGACCCCTAAACGCAAGTATGACCCCGCAAATTATCAAGCCCGGGGTAGGAAGAAGCTTAGACCATATACCTCCACCCAGTTCAGGCAACAACAGAGTGCTTCATCCAACTTCCGGCTGCCTCTTCCTCCATCTTCTGTTGCCCCTGCACAGCCTTCCACCTCTCGGGCTCCTTCGGATGACTATGTCACCGTTCTGCTACCTAAGAGCCAGCTTTCTGGTGCCTCCGCCACTTCCCCTGCCTTTAACCAGTCCTACGAGGCTCATAGCTCTTCCCAGAGTTATGGTAGAGGTAGAGGCTACCACCGTGGCTCTAACCAGAACAAAGGCAGGGGAAGAGCCTTTCGCAGAGGAAAGAACTTCCGAGGCGGACGTGGAGGCAACTCCTCAAACCAATACTGAGGTACAGCAGGTAGGGGGGAGGCTCTATGCCTTCCGCAACAAATGGAGGTTCAGTCCCTGGGCGTTCAGTATCATCTCCAAGGGACTAGGGTGGAGTTGGATTCAAGGACCTCCTCCTCCGAACAAATTTCGTCAACATTCCACTCCGGACCTGGTCGAATTTGTCCAGGATCTTTTACAAAAGAACGCCATACAAGAAACGAAACATCTGAAGTTTCAAGGTCGGCTGTTCAGTGTCCCGAAGAAGGATTCAGACAAGAGAAGAGTGATTCTAGATCTATCCCTTCTCAACTTGTCCATTCAATGCGACAAGTTTCGAATGCTTACCGTCTCGCAGGTGCGGACCTTACTTCCCCGTGGGGCCGTCACCACCTCTATCGATCTTACAGACGCCTACTATCACGTCCCGATAGCGAGACACTTCCGTCCGTACCTAGGCTTTCGCTTAGGGGACAAAAGTTACTCCTTCAAGGTGATGCCTTTTGGGCTCAACATTGCCCCAAGGATCTTCACAAAGCTAGCAGAAGTCGCTGTTCAGGAACTCAGGAATCAAGGGATTCAAGTAGTAGCCTATCTGGACGACTGGCTCATTTGGTCAGACACCTCCCAAAATTGCCTAAAAGCCACTCACAAAGTCATCCATTATCTTCAATCTCTAGGCTTCCAGATCAACTTCAAGAAGTCCCGTCTTCTTCCAAAATCGAAGTTCCAATGGCTCGGCCTGCAATGGGATCTTATATCTCATACTCTGTGTCTTCCCAGACCCAAGAGGTTAGAGATTGCAAGGAACACCAAACGCTTTCTCAAAGACAAAGTAAGTTCCAGACGACTCCAAGAGAAGATTCTGGGGTCCCTTCAGTTTGCCTCAGTGACGGATCTTCTTCTGAAGGCAAAATTGAAAGATATCAATCGTGTCTGGCGTTCGAGGGCGAACCGGAAGCTCCGGGACAGGAAAGTCCGCCTTCCTCCCATTCTACGGGAAAGACTTCTTCCTTGGACAAGAGCAAACAGTCTGTCAAAGTCAGTTCCCCTTCGATTTCCGCCTCCGGAATTAATCATTCACACAGACGCATCCCTATCAGGTTGGGGCGGCTATTCTCAGCTCAAGAAAGTTCAAGGTCTTTGGACTCCCTTGTTCCGCCATTTTCACATCAATGTGCTAGAGGCCATGGCAGTTCTTCTAACCCTGAAACGTCTCGCTCTTCCCAAGAAACAACACCTTCGTCTGGTCCTCGACAGCGAAGTGGTGGTCCGCTGCCTCAACAGAGGCGGGTCAAAGTCAGGGCCTCTGAACCATGTTCTAGTAGCCATATTCTCCCTAGCAGCCTCAAACCGTTGGCATCTTTCAGCTGTCCACCTGGCGGGAGTCCGGAATGTAGTGGCAGACGCCCTGTCCCGGACCTCCCCTCTAGAATCGGAATGGTCACTCGATCTAAAGTCATTTCGGTGGATTCTCTCTCAGGTTCCCGGTCTCCAAGTGGACCTCTTCGCCACGGAATCCAACCACAAATTGAGAGTATATGTGGCTCCCAATCTAGACCCTCAGGCTTACGCCACAGACGCCATGTCACAGAATTGGGACAACTGGGAAAAGATTTATCTCTTTCCCCGGTGAATCTTTTGCTGAAAGTTCTAGACAAACTGAGATCCTTCAAGGGATAAGTAGCCTTGGTCGCACCCAACTGGCCCAAGAGCAACTGGTATCCTCTCCTGCGGGAGTTGAGATTATACCCTCGCCCGATACCCAATCCGGTTCTGTCTCAGATAGTACAAACACGCGTTGTGTACGCTTTCTCAAACATTCAGAGCGCCCTAACTTTATGGACTTTATAAAGTTTGCGGCTATGCATGGTGCCAATATTGATCCTCAAAACACCTTGTTCCTAGAATCGGATAAACGGGATTCCACCATCCGTCAGTATGACTCTGCAGTTAAAAAGTTGGCAAAATTTTTAATAGACTCGGACGTGAACTGTATGAACTTGAACCTTACAGTCACTTTCTTTAGATCTTTATTAGAATCAGGTCTGGCAGCCAATACTATCACCACTATTAAATCGGCTCTGAAAAAGATCTTCCTAGTGGGTTTTAACATAGACTTAACCGACTCTTTGTTAGCTTCAATTCCGAAAGCTTGTGCCAGACTGAAACCGGTTACTCGTCCTACCCCGGTGACCTGGTTCCTTAATGACGTACTCAAATTGGCTTCTGATACCATTAACAGTTCTTGTGGTTACATGCCCCTTCTCAGGAAAACACTTTTCCTAGTGAGCTTGGCTTCCGGGGCAAGAATTTCTGAATTGGCAGCCTTGTCGAGAGACCCGGGTCATATTGACTTTCTGCCTTCAGGAGAGGTCCTTCTTTCTCCTAACAAATTCTTTTTGGCTAAGAATGAAGACCCTCAAAACAGATGGACCTCCTGGAAAATTGTTCCCCTCACGCAAGATCCGTCGCTGTGCCCTGTCACTACTCTTAGGTCTTATCTATCCCGGACCTCCTCTAACTCCTCGGGGCCTCTATTCGTTAGAGAACAAGGCGGTACCATTACTATTAAAGGGATCAGGCAACAAATTTTGTATTTTATTAAACAAGCTAACCCTGACTCTTTTCCTCTTGCACATGATATCAGGGCGGTTGCCACCTCGGTGAACTTCTTTCACCACATGAATTTTACAGACCTTTCCAGGTATACAGGGTGGAAATCACCGTCAGTGTTCAAGAAACACTACCTTAAACATTTGGAAGCCCTAAAATTTTCTACAGTAGCCGCAGGGAGCGTAGTTACTCACGAGTAACTCGCAGGTTAATGCCTTGACTCTTTATCTCTCCCTCTTACCTGCCTCATTTATACCCTATTGTATTCGTTGGTCGCGCACCTGAATACTGTTATTATATTTGTAAATTTTATGCTCCTGAGTATCTGTATATATTATCACTCACGGCATTATTATACCTACCTTATTGGATTTATGTTCATATTTAAGATACCCTTATAATTGTTTTTTGGTACTCATCTCTGATTAAAGCATCCTGTTTTTCTCTTACGCTTATGTTTTTTCCTTTATTTTGCAAGTTTGGTGACATTTTTCTCTTGTATAGATTCACTGGGCGGCACAGGTTCGAGCCCAGAAAAGGGATTTTGACGTAGGAAAAATCTATTTCTGGGCGAAGGACCTGTGCCGCCCAGTGAACCCTCCCAGCTCCTCTCCCTTGGAGTCCCCAAACTTTGGGTGCTAAGGAGTTGGGTTCTGAGCGGATGCATTGTAGTAGTACCGAGTGAGGTTGAACGGCTCTCCTCTATTGGGGTTCTCTGTCGGGGATTAATCTAAATAGTGCGGGACCTCTGGAATATAAGCCCAATTTTATACCGACACCAATAGGTGAGCGAGCTAGTTAACCTAGCACTCCTTTACATTTTTTCTCTGGTATATTTAGCAGTAAATTACCTAAGAATAAGTGCTAAATGGAGCTTATTCACTGGGCGGCACAGGTCCTTCGCCCAGAAATAGATTTTTCCTACGTCAAAATCCCTTTTTTGGGCTCAAGCCATGTTGTCCTGATGGAAGGTTCCTAATAGTATCTTCTTAAGGGATATATGTACTACATTGATATTCCCAGAAAATTTACCTTTAGGTCTCCAGAATTCTAACTCCTGGCGTGAATATCCTGAAAATTTCTATCAAGGATATCGCATATTATCAGGGGACGTATTCTTGACACGTCACATAGCAATCTTCACACAAAATAGCGTTTAGGCTTCGAGGGGGAAAGTGGCAAAATTAGAAGGTTTTGCCGTATCAAGGTTACCCTAGTTCCCCATACTACTATTGAGTATCACAACAGCGCCATATCCAAGATGGCGGACATTCCTAATTCTGTAGCGATTTTGCATGGTGGTGTTCCCTGTTGATCTGACCTTTTCGATCGATTTTCAAGGATTATTATGCAATCTCCAGCTTCTTTCGCCTCTGGAAAGTTGAGTATTGATTCTTTACAATGTGTGTAATTTAGCTCCTGTCTCACAGTGAAATTAGAGTAATTTATTGTGATCAGGAGCTAGGCCTGTTACCGGAGGCGCCATGGGCGCTGTCGTTCGTTAGACATGTGTTATTTAGTTGGTAGAACGACATTCCCGGTTAAAATAGCATTAATAATTTAATTATGAAAGCTATTTAGGCAATTTATACTTGTAACGATATTTAAATTTTCCTTTTTCTACGTCGATCGTATATGTCAGAATTTCGGTGATTTAGGTAACCGAGATCTCATCCTGCCTAGGTAACCTAACCTAGGCGATATACAGTAGTATACTTTCGACTTTTCCCCGGTTACTCTCGTGTATTGGTTTATCAATTCAGACGGAGATAGATATCTCCTAGAATTATTATATAAACCGATACTCGTCTCTAGTGGATATTTAAGGGTAATCTCTCCTCCCCTCTGAGTGTAGCCTTAGGCTACAACCCTAGTGGGTCGTGCCTCAAGTTTTCATTCAGGCCTGACTAGCCTAGGGTTCTCTGTCCCTTCCCTTAACGGCAGATAGCAGGTTTTG
>NC_090740.1:56384749-56449749 GCF_036898095.1 Palaemon carinicauda
TGTGTTTATTCATATATTTAACGCTATTATTATTATTATAATGAATATTTGTGCCATTACTCCGTTTGATCTGTCTGGTTGGGGATCGTCAGTTGGTAGCCCTGCTGCCTCATATCACGTGATCCTCCCCCACGCTCCCCCTCTAGCTAGGTGGGAGGCTAGGCTTCTCCCCCCTCCACTAAGGGACCGTTGCCTTCCCTCCTTTTAGAGGGGGTAGTTAAGTGTTTATGGACTTTGTCCTCCGGGTGGCCCGGCGGTTTAGTCTCTGTCTAGTCTGGTTGGCCACCGGTCTACAGAGTTGGATCCCGGTGTACCCTATTTTATATTCACTTTTCATTCTGGCTTATGTTATACGAAACCCTCCGGGTTCGATTGGCAGTTCTTAGTTACAGTTCCGCCCCCCTATTATTTTATAACATTTCCTATGATGATTATATATGACAGATCACTACCCCGGAGTCCCTAAAGGAATTGGTATTGAATATACCTTTATTTCCCGGCCTGGGGTCTACCCCACCCCGGGAAATCAGACACTGTGTCTTAATTCCTTGTTATTGCATCCTTTTTTATGCTCCCGGCTTGACCGGAATGGATGGTTATACTTTAGTTTCAAGTTAGACTTATGTTTAGGCCCGGGACCTCCGGTCCCGCCCCTATGTAAGACTATTACAGTTAAGCTCTAACCTTGCGTTAGACCTATGTTAGGCCCGGGTCCTCCGGACCCGCCCCTATTTAAAAAAAAAAAAAAAAAAAAAAAATTTTAAATTAAAAAAAAAAAAAAAAAAAAAAGTACAGTTAAGCTCTAATCTTGTGTTAGACCTATGTTAGGCCCGGGTCCTTCGGACCCGCCCCTACTTAAAGACTAGTACAGTTAAGCTCTAATCTTGTGTTAGACCTATGTTAGGCCCGGGTCCTCCGGACCCGCCCCTACTTAAAAGAATAGTACAGTTAAGCTCTATTCTTGTGTTAGACCTATGTTAGGCCACTTAAAGAATAGTACAGTTAAGCTCTAATCTTGTGTTAGACCATGTTAGGCCCGGGTCCTCCAGACCCGCCCCTACTTAAGAGAATTACAGTTTCTCATATACTATTCTTTTTACAGATGGTGCATTGTCTGACGCCGGCCTGTGCAGCTGTTCTGCACCAGCCTTGTGGCCACTCCGTCTGCCGATCTCACGCCCCTTGTGGGGTTCAACTGGAAGACGTTGTGGTATGGCACCCGGATAACTGTGTGATTTGCTTCGACCTCATCACTACCCTTGGATCTGACTCGGTGAGTCCCGTTGGCTATATTGCCTTCTTATTTTATTTACTATTAGTAAGATATCTATGGTCTTGAAGGACCATTGGGAGTCTCCCTTTTTAATTCCCACTATTATTTCAGGCATCCCCGGAGCAAAAGTCTGCGGCTCGGGCCACACTGAAGGTGTGGGTTGGTGGGTTTGCCCGGAATGTAAAGTCTAAGCGGCCGTACGTCCTATCTGAGGACTACTGCACCATGGTTTACCCCAACGCCAAGTCTTCAGCTGCTGTGGCTAGGCATGTGGCAGCTCCCATCATTGCCCACATTGATGCCACTATAACGGGTCTCATCGACCCAGAGCAAGATCCATCGGACGCCCCCGGAGGTCTGGAGGACAATGTTGCCTCCATGAACCTGGACGTCGAACCAATGTTGCTAGACGAGCCGGATACAGGTAGGGTGGTAAGTGAGGCAGGTGTGTCCGGCGCTGAGATTCCTATCCTCAGCCCCGCTCTTTCTTCTTCTTCTGATCGCTCTTCCTTTCTTGGATTTTCTGGGGACCGTGATTCGTCTCAACGTTCATACCCGGTTCCCCCTAAGGATAAGTCTACTTCAAGGACCTTACCCAAAGCTCGCAAGCCTCACAAGACTTCTCATGGCTCTAAACATGGTACGAACCCGTCTTCAAAACCTCTGGTTCCTCCTCTAAGTCTCACGACCCGGGAGTTCCTTCCGCCCCTCCTGCTGCTAGCCCGGGCCTTTCCGAATCAGCTATGCTTCGCATCGTGTCGGAGATGCAGGCAAAGTTGGTTTCGGAGATGCAGTCGAGGATGGACACGATGTTCTCTAACTTCGGTCAGAGAATTGGGGCTTTAGAGCAAGGAGCTCCGGAGAGAGTCCAAAGCTCTCTCATACCGGATGCCTCTAAGCTCCCGCCGTTTGCCAAGAACAACCCCTGGCGGATGGCTCTTCATTCCCCGTTCTCAGACGGAATGTTGACTCTGGAGGGCCTTGGCACTCGTCCTCTAGAGGACTTTGAATTCTTTCCTCCGGGTCTGGCATTTCCATTTCATGGTTATGCCAGACTTACCGAGGAAGCTTTAGTCCGATTAGACAAGGTCCCCAAAGAGACGGTCATCTTCCCGAAGGAGCAAGCCCAATCTGTTTGGGCCAGATTTTTGAATGACATCGGCTGCACTAACACCATGCTGACGCCTTATAAAAGCTCCTTTACGATGTTCTTAATGGACAAGACCACCTTGACTCCATGCGTCAATAAGGTGGCAGAGCTTGCCTTTCAATATGCTCTGGAGGAGAAGCCCTTGCCTCCCATCCGAGAGGTGGATCCAATCTCCCTCCTTCTTCCCTCAGGTATTGAGTGTTGGGACAACGTCCATACCACCTTTACCTCCGGCAAGCTTGCAGCAGTCTGTGCCTCAGTCTTGTTTAGTGAGAAGCTTCCCCGTCTCCCGGAATCCCTCATTAAACAGGAATATGATTCCCGCCTACGTGTGGGCCGTACTCTAAACCTGGCCACATCCACGGAGTCGATAGCCTTGACTTACGATACGGAGAGTATTTTTAAGTCTCTCAACAAGGCTACGTTACAGTCTTTGTATTATGACTTGTATGACTTCGCTACTGCTAAACGCAGATGTCGCAAGCATGTTCTAGCTGAGGCGACGATTAGGCATGAACCTAATAAACTCATCCGGTCCTCCTGTTGGGGTTCAAATCTCTTCCCCGAGGATCTCGTAGAGGAAGTCTTGGCGGAGGCCACTAGGGTTAATCAGAGCCTTAAAGCCCGTTGGGGTTTGACCCCTAAACGCAAGTATGACCCCGCAAATTATCAAGCCCGGGGTAGGAAGAAGCTTAGACCATATACCTCCACCCAGTTCAGGCAACAACAGAGTGCTTCATCCAACTTCCGGCTGCCTCTTCCTCCATCTTCTGTTGCCCCTGCACAGCCTTCCACCTCTCGGGCTCCTTCGGATGACTATGTCACCGTTCTGCTACCTAAGAGCCAGCTTTCTGGTGCCTCCGCCACTTCCCCTGCCTTTAACCAGTCCTACGAGGCTCATAGCTCTTCCCAGAGTTATGGTAGAGGTAGAGGCTACCACCGTGGCTCTAACCAGAACAAAGGCAGGGGAAGAGCCTTTCGCAGAGGAAAGAACTTCCGAGGCGGACGTGGAGGCAACTCCTCAAACCAATACTGAGGTACAGCAGGTAGGGGGGAGGCTCTATGCCTTCCGCAACAAATGGAGGTTCAGTCCCTGGGCGTTCAGTATCATCTCCAAGGGACTAGGGTGGAGTTGGATTCAAGGACCTCCTCCTCCGAACAAATTTCGTCAACATTCCACTCCGGACCTGGTCGAATTTGTCCAGGATCTTTTACAAAAGAACGCCATACAAGAAACGAAACATCTGAAGTTTCAAGGTCGGCTGTTCAGTGTCCCGAAGAAGGATTCAGACAAGAGAAGAGTGATTCTAGATCTATCCCTTCTCAACTTGTCCATTCAATGCGACAAGTTTCGAATGCTTACCGTCTCGCAGGTGCGGACCTTACTTCCCCGTGGGGCCGTCACCACCTCTATCGATCTTACAGACGCCTACTATCACGTCCCGATAGCGAGACACTTCCGTCCGTACCTAGGCTTTCGCTTAGGGGACAAAAGTTACTCCTTCAAGGTGATGCCTTTTGGGCTCAACATTGCCCCAAGGATCTTCACAAAGCTAGCAGAAGTCGCTGTTCAGGAACTCAGGAATCAAGGGATTCAAGTAGTAGCCTATCTGGACGACTGGCTCATTTGGTCAGACACCTCCCAAAATTGCCTAAAAGCCACTCACAAAGTCATCCATTATCTTCAATCTCTAGGCTTCCAGATCAACTTCAAGAAGTCCCGTCTTCTTCCAAAATCGAAGTTCCAATGGCTCGGCCTGCAATGGGATCTTATATCTCATACTCTGTGTCTTCCCAGACCCAAGAGGTTAGAGATTGCAAGGAACACCAAACGCTTTCTCAAAGACAAAGTAAGTTCCAGACGACTCCAAGAGAAGATTCTGGGGTCCCTTCAGTTTGCCTCAGTGACGGATCTTCTTCTGAAGGCAAAATTGAAAGATATCAATCGTGTCTGGCGTTCGAGGGCGAACCGGAAGCTCCGGGACAGGAAAGTCCGCCTTCCTCCCATTCTACGGGAAAGACTTCTTCCTTGGACAAGAGCAAACAGTCTGTCAAAGTCAGTTCCCCTTCGATTTCCGCCTCCGGAATTAATCATTCACACAGACGCATCCCTATCAGGTTGGGGCGGCTATTCTCAGCTCAAGAAAGTTCAAGGTCTTTGGACTCCCTTGTTCCGCCATTTTCACATCAATGTGCTAGAGGCCATGGCAGTTCTTCTAACCCTGAAACGTCTCGCTCTTCCCAAGAAACAACACCTTCGTCTGGTCCTCGACAGCGAAGTGGTGGTCCGCTGCCTCAACAGAGGCGGGTCAAAGTCAGGGCCTCTGAACCATGTTCTAGTAGCCATATTCTCCCTAGCAGCCTCAAACCGTTGGCATCTTTCAGCTGTCCACCTGGCGGGAGTCCGGAATGTAGTGGCAGACGCCCTGTCCCGGACCTCCCCTCTAGAATCGGAATGGTCACTCGATCTAAAGTCATTTCGGTGGATTCTCTCTCAGGTTCCCGGTCTCCAAGTGGACCTCTTCGCCACGGAATCCAACCACAAATTGAGAGTATATGTGGCTCCCAATCTAGACCCTCAGGCTTACGCCACAGACGCCATGTCACAGAATTGGGACAACTGGGAAAAGATTTATCTCTTTCCCCGGTGAATCTTTTGCTGAAAGTTCTAGACAAACTGAGATCCTTCAAGGGATAAGTAGCCTTGGTCGCACCCAACTGGCCCAAGAGCAACTGGTATCCTCTCCTGCGGGAGTTGAGATTATACCCTCGCCCGATACCCAATCCGGTTCTGTCTCAGATAGTACAAACACGCGTTGTGTACGCTTTCTCAAACATTCAGAGCGCCCTAACTTTATGGACTTTATAAAGTTTGCGGCTATGCATGGTGCCAATATTGATCCTCAAAACACCTTGTTCCTAGAATCGGATAAACGGGATTCCACCATCCGTCAGTATGACTCTGCAGTTAAAAAGTTGGCAAAATTTTTAATAGACTCGGACGTGAACTGTATGAACTTGAACCTTACAGTCACTTTCTTTAGATCTTTATTAGAATCAGGTCTGGCAGCCAATACTATCACCACTATTAAATCGGCTCTGAAAAAGATCTTCCTAGTGGGTTTTAACATAGACTTAACCGACTCTTTGTTAGCTTCAATTCCGAAAGCTTGTGCCAGACTGAAACCGGTTACTCGTCCTACCCCGGTGACCTGGTTCCTTAATGACGTACTCAAATTGGCTTCTGATACCATTAACAGTTCTTGTGGTTACATGCCCCTTCTCAGGAAAACACTTTTCCTAGTGAGCTTGGCTTCCGGGGCAAGAATTTCTGAATTGGCAGCCTTGTCGAGAGACCCGGGTCATATTGACTTTCTGCCTTCAGGAGAGGTCCTTCTTTCTCCTAACAAATTCTTTTTGGCTAAGAATGAAGACCCTCAAAACAGATGGACCTCCTGGAAAATTGTTCCCCTCACGCAAGATCCGTCGCTGTGCCCTGTCACTACTCTTAGGTCTTATCTATCCCGGACCTCCTCTAACTCCTCGGGGCCTCTATTCGTTAGAGAACAAGGCGGTACCATTACTATTAAAGGGATCAGGCAACAAATTTTGTATTTTATTAAACAAGCTAACCCTGACTCTTTTCCTCTTGCACATGATATCAGGGCGGTTGCCACCTCGGTGAACTTCTTTCACCACATGAATTTTACAGACCTTTCCAGGTATACAGGGTGGAAATCACCGTCAGTGTTCAAGAAACACTACCTTAAACATTTGGAAGCCCTAAAATTTTCTACAGTAGCCGCAGGGAGCGTAGTTACTCACGAGTAACTCGCAGGTTAATGCCTTGACTCTTTATCTCTCCCTCTTACCTGCCTCATTTATACCCTATTGTATTCGTTGGTCGCGCACCTGAATACTGTTATTATATTTGTAAATTTTATGCTCCTGAGTATCTGTATATATTATCACTCACGGCATTATTATACCTACCTTATTGGATTTATGTTCATATTTAAGATACCCTTATAATTGTTTTTTGGTACTCATCTCTGATTAAAGCATCCTGTTTTTCTCTTACGCTTATGTTTTTTCCTTTATTTTGCAAGTTTGGTGACATTTTTCTCTTGTATAGATTCACTGGGCGGCACAGGTTCGAGCCCAGAAAAGGGATTTTGACGTAGGAAAAATCTATTTCTGGGCGAAGGACCTGTGCCGCCCAGTGAACCCTCCCAGCTCCTCTCCCTTGGAGTCCCCAAACTTTGGGTGCTAAGGAGTTGGGTTCTGAGCGGATGCATTGTAGTAGTACCGAGTGAGGTTGAACGGCTCTCCTCTATTGGGGTTCTCTGTCGGGGATTAATCTAAATAGTGCGGGACCTCTGGAATATAAGCCCAATTTTATACCGACACCAATAGGTGAGCGAGCTAGTTAACCTAGCACTCCTTTACATTTTTTCTCTGGTATATTTAGCAGTAAATTACCTAAGAATAAGTGCTAAATGGAGCTTATTCACTGGGCGGCACAGGTCCTTCGCCCAGAAATAGATTTTTCCTACGTCAAAATCCCTTTTTTGGGCTCAAGCCATGTTGTCCTGATGGAAGGTTCCTAATAGTATCTTCTTAAGGGATATATGTACTACATTGATATTCCCAGAAAATTTACCTTTAGGTCTCCAGAATTCTAACTCCTGGCGTGAATATCCTGAAAATTTCTATCAAGGATATCGCATATTATCAGGGGACGTATTCTTGACACGTCACATAGCAATCTTCACACAAAATAGCGTTTAGGCTTCGAGGGGGAAAGTGGCAAAATTAGAAGGTTTTGCCGTATCAAGGTTACCCTAGTTCCCCATACTACTATTGAGTATCACAACAGCGCCATATCCAAGATGGCGGACATTCCTAATTCTGTAGCGATTTTGCATGGTGGTGTTCCCTGTTGATCTGACCTTTTCGATCGATTTTCAAGGATTATTATGCAATCTCCAGCTTCTTTCGCCTCTGGAAAGTTGAGTATTGATTCTTTACAATGTGTGTAATTTAGCTCCTGTCTCACAGTGAAATTAGAGTAATTTATTGTGATCAGGAGCTAGGCCTGTTACCGGAGGCGCCATGGGCGCTGTCGTTCGTTAGACATGTGTTATTTAGTTGGTAGAACGACATTCCCGGTTAAAATAGCATTAATAATTTAATTATGAAAGCTATTTAGGCAATTTATACTTGTAACGATATTTAAATTTTCCTTTTTCTACGTCGATCGTATATGTCAGAATTTCGGTGATTTAGGTAACCGAGATCTCATCCTGCCTAGGTAACCTAACCTAGGCGATATACAGTAGTATACTTTCGACTTTTCCCCGGTTACTCTCGTGTATTGGTTTATCAATTCAGACGGAGATAGATATCTCCTAGAATTATTATATAAACCGATACTCGTCTCTAGTGGATATTTAAGGGTAATCTCTCCTCCCCTCTGAGTGTAGCCTTAGGCTACAACCCTAGTGGGTCGTGCCTCAAGTTTTCATTCAGGCCTGACTAGCCTAGGGTTCTCTGTCCCTTCCCTTAACGGCAGATAGCAGGTTTTGGGATTTGGTCAGAACCTCAGAGTGTTTAGTCTTTTGCCGACAGCCGGCCAGCAGGGTGAATAGTCATTCCCCTGCAGGCTAGGCTGCCGACATAAGAGGCTAGCCCTCACTAGGCCGCACTTGAAGTGGTTGTATGATGCCGCCACCTTCTCCATGAGGTCTAGTAGACTAGTCCTGTGCTCGCAGACCATAGGCTGAAGAATATACATTCTTGTGATGCCTAGGATGGCGCCGGCACTGGAACTCTGTTTCTCCTTTGTTGAGAGGAGGCGGCACTGCTGCCGTCCCCTTTACTGTATTGGCAGACCCTAGGTTGGAGAATAAAAATTCTCCTGCCGCCTAAGATGGCGCCGATACTGAAACAGAGTTTCTTAAGGGTGTGTAGGACCGGAAACCTTGCCGGCTCCTTCCACACCTCATGCAGGATCCTTTTCCCTCTCCCTCTGTTCTTTTGTGATGGCCTAGCAATCGTATCTCTTTGAGCCGTCGTCCTGCAATCTCACCATTTGCCGGTGGATTGTGGGGCCGGCCAGATTCCTACTCAACAGCTGTTGTCTGACTGCCTGCGGCTATGCCGGCTGGTGGCAGCCAAGACGACTGACGGCGGCCATGTTTTATGCAAACTGCCGGTGGCTATGACGGCTGCCGGCGGCTATGCAGGCTGCTGGCAGCCATGTCATCTGCCGGCGGCTGGCGGCTGGCGGCTGCTGGCAGCCATGAGGGCTGTTGGTGGGAAGTCTCTTTTGTCACCAAGGCTACCGCCGAACAGACCGGCACAGGTAGGTGCTGACTCAGCAGGCAGTATGCCGACAGTACCAGTGCTACCGGGTGCTAGCCTGCTGGCCATGTGCCAGCCAGACCTTGCCGGCAATGGTACTGGTGGCTGGATGGAAGCCTGAATGTTACATTCTCCCCTTTCAATTGAACCTTCTTTCTGGAGAAAGGCAGTAAATTATATATTTATATCCTTAATTAGTGTATACATACACAGTGATAAGGCAGCCTTCACTCCATGCTGTCTCTCTCTCTTTTACCTAGGATGCTGGCTGTGCCGGCAGGGACTAGCTATGCTGGCTATATGCCGGATGAATTACAGTAATGTTTATACAGGTAGTCAGTATATTTGCAGTATAGGATACACTGCAGATAGAAAACTATTGTATATATTATACTAGTAGTTATTTTCCAATATATCTTGGGTATCCTTGCCCAGGTGTTTGCTGAGACCAATCCTATATTGAAAGAATAGAATTTCTTTAATATTCTGATTAGAAATCAGCTTACATTTACCCTAAAATATTAAATAAATTAAAGGGCTGGTGGTATTACACTTCTATCCTTAAAAGGTTATAACCCTTATCCATGAGTTTCCCTGATCAGGAAACTCTATGATTTTAATACAGAGAGCCCTCGCTACTTCGCGGTTCGACCATCGCGGATTCACCACTTCGCGGATTTTTTTCATAACCCATATATATAAACATATCGCGGATTTTCCGGAAATTTCGAAAATACCGCGATATATGAAGACCCCAAATACGATATTTCGTTACCTGTAATTCCATTAATACTGTAATTAGTAATATCTGCTCTTACTGATGGTTCATTGCATTACATATGACATATAATTCAGTACAGAAAGAAATAAAACACGAAAAGAGAATGTGATCATACGATAATTCAGTATACAGTACGTAGTAAAATTAAATCGAACATAAAACGCAAATCAGATGCAGTCATACCGTATTAGAATGGTGTAAGGCTGCTGATGGCTACTACTGTACTACAAATGTAATGGATGTGCATCTTTTCCATGAATCTTTTGAATGTATACGTACGTAGTACTGCATCCAATAACATTCTGTTGCAAAAATCACATCTCGAATAAGCGTACATATCCTACAACAAAACAAGCGTAAAATAGCGTACGTAAAGCTGTACTGTATACGTAGGGTACCTTGTATTTGAATTGGTAACTACTACGTAGCATATAAGACGGATTGTGATTGGTTCAAGCGCTGATAGATGACGAATCAGAACCCAAGTTTTGTAATCTAGCCTGTGATTGGTGTTTTGACCGCTTCTCCAACCTCCAGCATCTTTTCGCGGCCACTTCGTTTGCCGCTCTCTCGCCGTGTAGATGCTGCTACGTTATTGTGAACTTTAATCTGTGCTGTGCGTGACTGTTTTAAGTTGAGCTTTTTGTTGAACTTTTTGTTTAACCCCTACTGTACAATGGCTCCCAAGCGTTCTGCTTCTGCTAAGGCTGGTAGTGAGCCTAAACGCCACCGAAAGATGATGACGATTGCTGAGAAGGTGACGCTTCTCGATATGTTGAAAGAAGGCAGAAGTTACGCGGCCGCAGCCCGCCATTTTGGAGTGAACGAATCCACCGTTCGCTACATCAAGAAGGACGAGGCGAACATTAGAAAGACGGCTGCAATCACCTTTAGCAGATCAGCGAAGCGAGTCGTTACCACGCGTAATAAAACGATCGTATGCATGGAAGGTGCTTTAGCAGTCTGGATTGCCGACTGCCGGAAGAAGAACATAGCCTTGGATACGAACACCATCTGAACCAAGGCTTTGAGCTTGTATGAGAATTTTGCGGCAAAGGAACCTCAAGACGACGATGGCGACCATGCTGAAGAAGAAGATGATGTAGATGAACCTCAACCAGGGACATCCACTGATTCCCAGCCTCAGAAACAACGTTTTTCCGCCAGCAAAGGATGGTTCGCGAAGTTTCAGAAACGCTTCGGCCTGAAAAGCGTTTCCCTGCATGGCGAGGCTGCTTCCGCTGACACTGCCGCTGCTGAAACTTTCGCTGAAGGTGGATACAAGCCGGAACAAGTGTTTAATATGGATGAGACCGACTTGTTTTGGAAGAGAATGCCGTCACGAACTTTCCTGTTCAAAGAAGAAGCCAAAGCCTCTGGCTTTAAAGCGTTCAAAGATCGCGTAACCCTCGTGATGTGTGGCAATGCTGCTGGATTTTTGCTAAAGCCGGGGCTTATTTACAAGTCGAAAAATCCTTGCGCTTTGAAAAATAAAAATAAGAATCTCCTTCCCGTGTACTGGATGCATAATCAAAAAGCATGGATTACGAAGATGCTGACCTCCAACTGGTTCCACCAGTGTTTTATCCCGCAAGTCAGCAAATATCTCGTAAAGAAGGGCTTGCCATTTAAGATCCTTCTCCTTATGGATAACGCTGGTGGACACGCAACTGACCTGTCGCATGAGGGCATTCAGGTTGAGTTCCTGCCACCCAACACCACATCATTAATTCAACCGATGGACCAGGGGGTTATCAGGGCGTTCAAGGCCCTCTACACGAAGAATACCTTGGCGGACCTCGTTGCGTGTGTGGATGCTGCCCAAGAAGATGAAGATTTCAATTTCAATTTGAAGGCGTACTGGCGGAAGTACACAATAGCCACGTGCCTGCAGAACATTCAGAAGGCACTGCAAGAAATGAAACCTGCAACCGTTAATGCGAGCTGGAAGAAGTTGTGGCCCCAGATTGTTTACGACGACGAGGGATTTACACCGTCTGAAATTCAACACTCTGCAATACGCAAATCTGTGCAGTTGGCTGCGATAATTGGAGGTGATGGGTTTGGCAACATGACGACTGAAGACGTCGACGAGTTGTTGGACTGCCATTCACAGCCGCTAACTGACGCAGACCTAGAAGACCTGACGAAATCAGCCAGTGAAGAAGACAGTGAAACGCAGGAAGAGACCCAAGAAAATGTCGAAGAAACGGGCTTAACATTAGAACGGCTTGCCAAGTTCTGCAACCATGCGAAGGAGTTGAAAGAAATGTCGCAAGAGTGGGACGAGGATATGGTTCGGTCTATGCAATTCTGCAACAAGATCGATGATGACATGACTCCCTACAGGATGCTCTTCGAGCGAAAAAAGAAACAGCAGCAGCAACTTCCGATCACAATGTTCTTCCAGCCTCGCAAAAAAGAGCCAGTTCCTCCTGCTACTACGCCTTCGGAAGAAATTGAAGAAGTGTCCCAGGAAGAAGTTGAAGAGGTGTCCCAGGAAAAGACACCTCCGTCTGAAGAGACGTAAAATACTATCATTGGCTGCACAGTAGAACACATCATCAGCTTCATCATCATCATTTCTACTGTGCAGCAAATTCATCGCCATCATCATTCAAGTTTTTCTTCAACTTCTTTCGTGGTGAGTACAGTAACAATCTTAATTTCTACTTTAATATTCTAACATTTTAATATTTGTGCCTGTTTTAGTTGAGTATGCATTAAGTTAAAGGGAAGGTTTTAAAAGTCTGAATATACATGTTATAACCTATCATATTTTTTTGTTTAAAATTTACATTTACTGTACGTATGTAAAACAACTCTCTCTCTCTCTCTCTCTCTCTCTCTCTCTCTCTCTCTCTCTCTCTCTCTCTCTCTCTCTCTCTCTCTCTCTCTCTCTCGTAAATTGTTTTCCTGCTTTGCTACGTATGTACTGTATGATTTTATATAGATACGGTAAATAATATTTGTAATAACATATTTTCTAAAAGCTTTTACTGTAATATCATTATTTATCACTTTCATCATGCGCGTTAAATGCCTTCGTTTGTTTACTGAGCGTACTTTATGACGCCGTCGTTTCAGGCGGCGTCATAAAGAAAAACATTTCATTTGGAAGTCCTAAGAAAAATTAAGTAAAACATTGGTAATAACAAAATCAACATACTGTACTGAATAATCAATATAATCAATGCAAAAACTAACCTATACACAGATGTGTAAATGCGTTTGTTTCTTCATTATGATCAGAGATAAACGTAAACAAAACATTGGTTACCATTTTTTATCGTGCTTTTTGGCGTGTTTAGAAAACGCATGATATAAAATCGCCTTTAATATTTGTGCCTGTTTTAGTTTAGGGTACTGTAGTACATGCATTAAGTGTTCTGTACATTAAAGGGTAGTTTGTTAACAGTCCTACATACAAGGGAAGGTTTTAAAAGTCTGAATATACATGTTAAATAAATACGTAAATATGGTGTCCCTACTTCGCGGATTTTCACCTATCGCGGTCGGGTCTGGAACCTATCTACCGCGATAAACGAGGGCTCACTGTATTGGAAGGGAAGGTCACAGCAAATGGGCTGGGTAGGATACACAAATATATGTCTTTTATATTTCCTAGTCCAGTCAGCGTCATGCCGGCTGGACCGTGCCGTCAGATGCTAGCTATAATGGCAGCACACTGGCTGAACTACATTATATATAATTATACAGTAGTCAATATTTTGCAATATAGTATATACGGCAAACAGAAAACTATAGTATGATTATACAGTAGTTAATTTCTAACATATCTTGGGTACCCTTGTGTGGGCTTCTGCTGAGACCGTTCCTATAGTGAAAAAATAGAAATTCTTTAATACTCTGATTAGAAATCAGTCATCCTTACCCCACAGTGTTAAATAATAAAAAGGGGCAGTGGCATTGTACACATTTCTACCACTAGGGATTAGAACCCTTTCGTTAGAGTTGCCTTGATAAAGGAATCTCCTTATAGTTAATTCTGAGGGGAGGTAACAGCATTTGCTTGCAAGGGATACACAATTATGTGTCTCCCACAATTCCTTTCTAGCTTACTATCCTAAGCTATTTTAGATAAAAGATGACTTTTATATATTGCTTATCAGTGAGATAATCAACTGTATACTCATTCTGCTTTCCTTTCTTTACAAGAGGAACCCCAGATGACATGTGTTGCAGTCTTCTGCAATATCAAGAGTAAGTACTTTTACGGTTATAGTACATGCAGGTTTCATGCCCCCTGACATATTATTTCCTCTGAATCCCTGCATTATTGGAATCGCCAAGTTTGCAATGTATGCCGGACCTTAATGTCCGAGGGTTTCGATAATCCCAAGTCAATGGAGTCTAGGGATGCAGCTCGTAAGAAACTACGCAACTGGGTAAGAGGATTCCAGAAAATCTCTCCGAGACCGTACCTACCTAATGATAGGATGCGTAGCTTACTATTCCCGAAAGCAAGTAGGGAAATAGTGGTGCTCCAGGAAGCACCTACAGGAAGAGGTGGACAATGTCGTGTTGGAATTGCTTCCGTCTGTGACAGCTCTAGAGCCGTTAACATCGACATCTTCACCTTCTACCCCTCTATTAGAAAAAATGGACCAATTACTGGCCCATATGAAAGGTCTAATAGAAAATTTTTGCAAACAAGACAAAAAAGAGGAAGCGAAATTGAAGATAGAGCTCTGTGAAGCTCCACTTGTCGCTCCCCAAGGGTCATACAAACAACCCAGAGACCAAGACCTTCCGACATGCTCCAAAACCAATCCATAGAGGTATGTGGACCTTATGCCGATTTTAAACGGCAAACTCTACATCTCGGAGAAGATGGCTGCTGTTCCTTTAGACGAAATTCAGTTTTGGCCAAGCTTTGACGCTTTCCCTAATTGCTTCATTCGACTGAAGCATGAATCAACGTCAGGAAAAGAACGGAACTGAAGGAGGTCATGATTCTCGACCATGATAAGGCACAGGCTATCTTGTCAAGTAGCCTGAAAAATGATATTTTCAATTTAAAATAAATTTTTGAATATACTTACCCGGTGGATATATATGTAGCTTACGTCTCCGACAGTCGACAGATTCTAAAAACTCGCGAGCGATCGCCATGATGGTTGCGGGGTGTGAACACCAGCGCCGACTGTCGGCCAGATACCGCATATATTTCCCCAGGAATTCAGTTCTTCTCAGTCCGTAGGGTCTCTATCGGGGAGGAAGGGGGGGCCTTTAATTATATATATCCACCGGGTAAGTATATTAAAAAATTTATTTTAAATTGAAAATATCATTTTTAAATATTTAACTTAGCCGGTGGATATATATGTAGCTGATTCACACCCATGGTGGAGGGTAGAGACCAGTATTAAAACATTAAAGGAATATACGCTCAAGAGTTTTTGACAATTATTCAAAAAACAAACTTAAGTATAGGTACCTGATAAGGAAGCTGACTCTGATGATTACTCTGCCTCATTAGTCCGCTATCCTTACGAAGCCCAGCGATCCACTCAGGATGCTGAAAGACTTCCAGGAGCTGTTATATTCAGGGTGAACACCCCTACAAAAGGACCTCATCAATACCCTTAATCTGGGCGCTCCCAAGAAACAATATTTTGACCACCCGCCAAATCAAAAGATTGCGGAAGACTTCTTAGTCTCCACATACAACCCAAAATAAAATTAAAAATTTCAAGAGAAGATAAAAGGATATTGGGATTAAGGGAATGTAGTGGTAAAACCTTCACCCACTACTGCACTCGCTGCTACGAATGGTCCTAACGTGTAGCAGTCCTCATAAAGAGTCTGGACATCTTTCAAATAATATGAAGCGAACACAGATTTGCTCCTCCAAAAGGTTGCGTCCATAACGCTTCTAAGGGATCTATTTTGTTTGAACGCTACTGAAGTTGCTACCGCTCTAACTTCATGAGTCTTAACTTTAAGCAAATTTAGATCATTCTCACTTAAGGGTATCGGTGGGGGGAGGGTTAATTTTGAGTGGCGGTGTTGAAACTTGCACAGTTATTACCTCTAATTATAAGGAAGATTCACATAAAATTTCCGGTCAATTGAATGAAAACTTTTTTTTTATGAATATTTTTCTCTTAATAATTACGTTTTTTTCATGTTTTTTAAATTAGATCTCCTTACTTGTTTATCACTCAATTTAAAAAAAAAAGATACCAGCAGAAAGTTCAATTCCTACCAAATAAAATGATATGATAAAAAATCTAATATATGATTTATGCTATTTTTAAACAATTTTTAGAAATGCAATAAAAAAAATACCATAAAAATGACAAATTCGAAGATAATTTGTATTTTTCTTAACCATACAAACCTTAACTATTTACATTGGGTTTACCTTTTAGCGCAGCTGAAATGGCGAGCCATTAGAATTTAACGAGGGTGTATTACCCCCGCGCTAGTTAGCGGGGGGGGGGGGGGGTAGGGGAGTGGTAGCTAGCTACCCCTCCCCCCTCACACACAGATGAATGCTCACTTTCACTTAGAGGTAGGACTTGTCTTGGGGGACAGGGCTGGCGGGCAAATATGTGTAAATAGCTAAGGTTTGTATGGTTAGGAAAAATACAAATTATCTTCGAATTTGTCATTTGTTCCGTAACCGAAATACAAACCACGCTATTTACATTGGGTGACTTACCCATTAGGTAGGGTGGAAAGTCCCCAGCCATACTGGCTTTGGCTTTACCTGGGGACTCAGAATCCGAGTGAGTCGCACTCGAGAAAAGGAGTCCCTGCACCTCACAAGTTCCTTGCTCCGCAAGGAACCGTGTGGCCTATATAAGCTTGTGTGTGAAGGAAGAAGTGTGACCCGTCCTAGGCAGTTGACCTGGAGTTCCAGAAGGAACTCTGGGTTAGGACGTTCCCAATACCACCTCGTCAGGGTATGGGGGACGCGACAGTATTGACTCAATACTCGGAACACAAGGAAGCATGGTTTACCTGCAGAGGTTCGAGGTCAGCTATGCAGAGACCAGGATGCTGCTTCCCCGTAGAGGGGATGATGAAGAAAGAAATAAGGGCCAGACATACTTCTTTCGTTCATGCAGACTAAAACCTGATAACAATGCCCTCAACCTTCTGCTACCTGTCCAAAAAGGAGCCTGAGGTTAAACCAGCTGTTGTGTAGCCACCACAGAGCGATAGAAAACGTATCGAGACTCCTGTGGGTCACGCCCTGCAGGAAGCAGGCTGCGAAGGTCATTAGACGCTTCCAGACTCCAGCTTGTAGCACCTGCGTCACAGAGTAGTATTACTCGAAGGCGAGGGAAGTTGCGATGTATCCAACATCGTGCTGTAGGGCGACGTGACGGGGGAGGGTCCGGAGACAGGTCGAGATGAATGTCCTTGAGTCCGGGCTGAAGAGGTATACTGGTGACTCTCCCCCGTGTCCTCCTTGTGCTCCCAAATCGGCTGCAACAGAGGACAAACTGCAGCTGTTCCCAAAGCTAACCTCTTGATTCCTTTACTGGCAAGAAAGAGAAGGTCTTGGGACATCAGATACAGAATGGAGACTCGAAATCTTGAAGGAATTGGACCGAAGGGCCGGGACCCCCAGATTCTGAGTCTAGCCAACAACTCAGGAGCGAACCTGAATGTTGCCTTCCCCTCTTCCTTAGAAAGGGCGGAGTCATACGAGACCAAGAAGATTGCTTACACACTGGCCGTGGCCAGAGTGAGCAGGAAACTCAAGGCGGAATACAATCCGAGGCCTGTCGTAAAGGGTCTTGAGAAGATCTCTTAAAGGACTAAAAGTCCGAGCCATGCTCCAAGTTGGAGGACTTCCTCCGACTAGGGCAGGGACAATCGTAGCTTCGCATGAGCAAGGATAGATCCAGCGGGCAGGAAAAAGTTATTCCTTTAAGCCTGAAGGTCAGGGAAAGGCTGAGCGACAGGCTTCATTGCCGAGAGCAGAAAGGAGTTTCCTCCCGCCGAAAGGCAATAAGACCGTTATTGCTGGAGAAGAGGCCTCAAGGGAAGAGGTATATCTCCCACGGCACCAACCACCGAAGACTCTTCACTTTGCCTGGAAGACCCCTGCGGATGACTATCGCAGATGACGCGACCTCCGTACCGCGACTGTAGCGGGTTGTCTCTTCTTGAGGAGGAGGCGTAGTGTCTCCAGGCATGAAGCCGAAGCGACGCCCCGGTTCGGGAGAGATGTCGCAGTGTGGTTGTTTGAGTAGTCTGCGCCGTGGGAGAAGCTCACCCGGGAGTTCCGTCAGGGGAAGCAGAGGGTCCAGAAACCGTTCTGCGCATAGTCCAAGTGGAGTTCTCCCATTGAAAGGTTGACAGACAACCTGGTCTTGTTGAGACCCATTGTCCACAGACAAAAAGGAGGGAAGACGCAGGCGTCGAAGTTGTCCCACCATCACCGGAATGCATCTTGCCAGAGTCTCGGGGTCTGAGACAGGGGGGAAGAACAGCGGAAGCTTGAGGTTCCAAGCTGTCGCGATCAGGTCCCCCAGACCAGGACTTGCTGGTTACTCAAGGTCAAAGACCCCCAGGTACACTCTCTACGAGGCTCTGCTCGGATAGTCGGAGAGAACATTCCTCTGCCTGGAATGAGAGAGCCGATGGTGGTATTGAGATAATCTCAATCATCCCGGTATCTCTACTGCAATATGTGAAGGTGTGAAAATGCGTCCCCTGCTGGTTAAAACACGCCAGCATCATGACGTCGACGCGCACGGGGCGACTTGGCAGGAGCTGTAGGATCTGTAGAGGGGCCAGACTACGGCCCCTAAGCCTGCCTGAATGATGGAGAGGTATCCTCCAGGTCTTGACCACAGGCCTGGACCGGAACATGCCCCCCCCCCCACCCCTTTCCTTTGACGAGTCCGAGAACAGCATCAAGAATGTGGGGAAAGGACGAGAATATCCACTACCATCAAGAGGTTCCATAGGTCAACACCCATTGCAGGTCTAATAGTTCCGCTGGTCCCATAGGGGCCAGGAAGTCCGGTTAAACGTTGCCTGAAACCAACGGAACTTGGACCGCCCCACATGGAACTTATCCTGAGGCGACCGTTCGGACTATAGACAGGTCAATGAGGAAAGGAGAACTAGGAAACGTTCCAAGGTAGGGCTGAAAGCTCAGCTTGACTGAGAACAGGTACTGTGACTCTCCTCAGTCTTGCCACAGTCAACTGAAAGGAAGGCTCGGAGGATGTGGCAACAGAATCTGGCGTCCCCAGGTGGTCACCCATCCAAGTACCGACCAGAACCGACGTTGCTTAACCTCGCTGGACGGACGAGAAGCGGGGTTTCCAACGTGGTAAGGCCGTTGACTCAATATCATGGCCAGATACTCCAGATGTTGAGGCAGAAGAAGAGAAGGCTCCAAGCAAAATACCATGAACCCACACTCATGGTAAGCATCCGAAAGCTTGTTCCGGCGCTGAATGTGGATGTCATGAGATTCAGGTAATAAAAGTTTGTGGCAGGCATAACAACTTTTATTTGTGTTCGATCTACCGGAATCCAGACATAGATGATTCTATCTTCGATTGTCTTCTTACCATTATGGCTAAGATACAAGAAGATGATAGAAAGGCTTCTTTTGTCTTTGTTGGTGATTTTAATGCTCACCATAGGGAGTGGTTAAGTTCTATCTCTCCTACCGATCGCCATGGCTTAAGAGCTTTAGACTTTGCCTCTGAATCAGGCTGTGAGCAAATCATAAATGAAGCTACTCACAGGTCTGGTAATTGCTTGGACCTCGTATACACTGACTCCCCTGGCGTTATAACTAGTAAGGTTGGTTCTCCAGTCGGGACATCTGATCATGCCTTGATTTCATTATTAGTGAAGACTGAGCAGCCTGTCCCTGATATATCATATTCTTGTAAAATTTATATGAAATCCCAAGCAAACTGGAATGGGATTTTACATGATCTTTTGTGCTTGAATTGGTCACAATTATATACTAGTGTAGATCCTGTTGTCCCTTTGAATGAGAATCTACTCAACATAATTGATAGGCGTATCCCTTCTCGTGTGCTAAGGTATCGAGTGAAGGACAAACCGTGGTTCAATGATGATTGTAGACATGCTTATTTGGAGAAACAGGAGGCCTATCATCTTTGGAAGGGGAACAGATCAGATTTGACCTGGAACAACTATACTCAGCTTCGAGCTTTTGCTCAGAGAGTTTATGCCTCAACTGAAAAGGAGTACAATTTAACCATAAAAGAAACACTTTCTGGTACAACTCAGGAACATAAATGGTGGTCTACCCTTAAATCTGCACTCTTTGGTGTAGATGCAACAGTTCCTCCTTTACTTAAACCAGATGGCTCAGTCACTCACTGTCCAAAGGAAAAGGCAACCCTTTTGGCTGATGTTTTTGACAGTAAACAGAGTAATGAAAAACTTGAACTTCCTCATTCCTGTTTTCCTGAGGCTAAACTAACTAGTTTAGCTTTTCGATCTCGTGAGATTAAAGCTCTGTTGATGGACCTTGATGCTTATGGAGGTGTAGACCCAAATGGTATTTTTCCTTTGTTTTTTATAAAGACAGCAGATTTCTTAGCTCCAAAGTTATCTGTTATTTTGCGCAAGTTAGCAAGAAGAGGAGCTTTTAGCACTAGTTGGAGAATTGGTAATGTTACTCCTCTATGTAAATGTGTTTGTGGTAGCTCAAGTCCCACTGATTACCGCCCAATTTCCATAACTCCCATATTATCTAAAGTTTTTGAACGTCTTCTGGCAAAACGTCTTAATAGGTTTGCTGAAGGTAATCATCTACTCCCTAGTTTGCAATTTGGTTTTCGTAAAGGCCTTGGAGCATGTGATGCCCTTCTTACAATCTCCAATGCTGTACAGAAATCCCTTGATTGTGGTCGGGAAGTTCGTATGATTGGCCTTGATTTTAGTGCTGCCTTTGACCGTGTTAATCATGAGGCCCTTGTTTTCAAACTGAAACAGTTGGGAGTGGGTGGGTTGTTTCTTAGCATTATTATTGATTTTTTAAGTAATAGATCTCAAAGAGTTGTTGTTGATGGGCACCATAGTGATTATAGGAATGTGATATCCGGTGTTCCACAGGGTAGTGTTCTTGGCCCATTACTTTTCATACTATATACACATGACATGTGGTTTGGCCTAGAAAACAAGCTTGTTGCATATGCAGATGATGCTACTCTCTTTGCATCAATTCCATCCCCTGAATGTAGATCTAGGGTTGGTGAATCCCTTAATAGAGATTTAGCTAGAATTAGTGCATGGTGCAAATTATGGGGTATGAAGTTGAATCCTAACAAAACTCAAAGTATGATTGTAAGTAGGTCAAGGACGGTGGCTCCTCAACATCCGGATCTCAGTATTGATAATGTTTCTTTAAATATGTATGACTCTTTCAAAATTTTAGGTGTGATTCTCGACAGTAAATTTACTTTTGAGAAACATATAAGGTCTCTGTCTTCTTCAATTGCACAAAAAATAGGCTTATTGAGAAAGTCTTTCAAGATTTTCGGTGATCAATCTATTCTGAAGAAGTGTTTTAATTCTTTCATTCTACCTTGTTTTGAGTATTGTTCTCCTGTTTGGTCTTCAGCTGCTGATTCTCATCTTAATTTGTTGGACAGAAACTTACGGTCTATTAAATTTCTTATTCCTGATCTAGATATTAATCTCTGGCACCGTCGTTCAATTAGTTCATTATGCATGTTGCATAAGATTTTTCATAACTCTGACCATCCTTTACATTCAGATCTCCCTGGACAATTCTATCCTGTTCGTAATACTAGGCAGGCAGTTAATTCTAATAGCCAGGCCTTCTCCATCACGAGACTCAATACTACGCAGTACTCTAGAAGTTTTATTCCAGCTGTTACCAAGTTGTGGAATGATCTTCCTAATCGGGTGGTTGAATCAGGAGAACTTCAAAAGTTCAAAGTTGGAGCAAATGCTTTTTTGTTGACCAGGCGGACATGAGTCTTTTTATAGTTTATTTATGACATATTTTTTTTTGATGCTGTTAATAGTTTATATATGACATGTCTGTTTTGACGTTGTTGCTGTTTTTAGAATGATTCATTGTTAATTTGTTCTCTTCATTTATTTATTTCCTTATTTCCTTTCCTCACTGGGCTATTTTTCCCTGTTGGAGCCCTTGGGCTTATAGCATCTTGCTTTTCCAACTAGGGTTGTAGCTTGGATAGTAATAATAATAATAATAATAATAATGAAGAAGGTCGAACCCGAGCCTACCGGAGTTGACCAGCCCTCCAAAATCGAAGGAGGCGGAAGCCTGCACCCGAGCGGCCATGAGGAAAGCAGGGAGAGTTCTCTGGGGAAAAAAACCTGCTATGCCACGGCGGGATAGCCACACTGCATCATAAGCAGGAATACTTGCAGTCTAGGCTGAATTCGACGAGCTCCCTGGAAGATGGATGGAATGGAAACTGAAAGTACCCGTCCTTCCGATCCAGGGTTTAAGGAGTCCTGTCGCCTCGTTACCAGTCTGATCGATTCTGCTGTTCTACGCTGCCCGAAGTTTGTTCGACAAACTTGATCAGGGCTGAGAGGTCGACTACGGAACTCCCCTCTCAGATCCTTCCTTACAAGAAAGGATCGACTGAAGAGGCCGGGGGTGAAGCCGTCGATGATCCTATGGAGGACCTTCGCCTAAGGTATGGATCATTCTGCCCAACCGGGCAACTCTTGCTAACGCTCTGGCATAGAGGTTCAGAGACACTGAATTCGCTGACAGAGACGGCAGGCGCGATATCCTTGGCTGATCACGGAGATTGTGCGGGAATGGGCATCGGGAAGCTGTCATCCGGATGAGTAACCTTAAGCATCCTCCCAGCGAGAAACCTGCAATCCTAGAGTTCGTGAACTCTGCCGCTCCTTATAGGACTATGTCCCCCCCGGGGGAGCCTCCCGTGCCATCTGTTCCTGACAGGAGAAAACTGCAATTGGACACCTTGTCCCAGTTGTCGTAGCCGATAACTTAGGCCGACGTGGTTGAAAGAAAAGGGCGCTGGAGCCCTGCAGAGTCTGGAAGAAAGCGCCTTGGAGGAGTGAAAACGGAAGTCGATTTCCTCCGCACAGCCGCTGTCTAAGTCTCTGTCCTTGGGCACAAACAAACTCTTCTCAAGGATGGAAGGGTGTCTGAGGTCGTCGACCTCCACAGATGAGACACCCGAAGGAAGCCCTCAGTCAGCGTGTCAAGATGGTACAACATCGAGCTTGTCCGCAAGTTAGATACTTAACGACGAAAGGCCAAGGTGCCTGAGCTCGAGAGGAGGAAAGTACCCATGATCTTCCTGTAGCTTCCTTGAACCAAACCTCGGGCCGTAACCGATGAGGGAAAGGACCTGGTAAGCCCCCAGAGGAAGGGGTAAGCAGTCACCCCTTGGCCAATGGAGAAATCTCGAACGGAAAGCCCGCCCCCCCCCCCCCCCCCGCCAAAAATCCTTCCAGGGAATGACGGGGAAGGGCTAACCCAGGTTCCGGAAAGAGGAGTGTTGCTCAGACCTCCCTGAAGTTTCTTCCTATTCTTGCAAGTGCCACGCTCTGCGTTTACGGGGTGAGGCCGTGTTCTGGAAATACGCTCCAAAAGAACTCGCCGGGCTGGCCATGCTGCGAAAACCTCAATGGGAATCGTGGTCACAATCGCCCTGGAGCTCGCGCGATGGTAATCCAAAGATTTGCGCGTGGGCGAACGTTGAAGCGCCCATGCGCGGTCACGCAGGAACGCAAACGGAGGTGAGCGAAGGAGCGCAGAAGGAGGGCGAGCGTGGTAGGAAGGGCGAGAGCTGGTGGTCGGCGAGCGATAACCCATAGACGAGCAATGGATACTGCAAGAATTAAGCCGACGTTCGTGCGAAGAAACACTGTAGGTTCGCGCGACGGAACGTCAGTTCGCGCGACGGAACAACGTCAGTTCGCGCAACGGAACAACGTCGGTTCGCGCGACGGAACACCGTCAGTTCGCGCGACGGAACACCGTCGGTTCGCGCGACGGAACACCGTCGGTTCGCGCGACGGAACACCGTCGGTTCGCGCGACGGAACACCGTCGGTTCGCGCGACGGAACACCGTCCGTCCGCGCGATGGAATACCGTTGGTTCGCGCGCGGGCGAACATTGGAGAGCATGTGCGCGGACGCGCATGAGCGTAGACGTACAGGCACGTGGGCGTGAGGGCGCGCAGGCGAATGGTCGCGCGGGCGCGCAGGCGAACGGTCGCGCGGGCGCGCAGGCGAATGGTCGCGCGGGCGCGCAGGTGAACGGTCGAGCGGGCGCGCAGGTGACCGGTCGTGCGGTCGCGCGGGCGCGCAGGCGAAAGGTCGCGCGGGCGCGCAGGCGAACGGTCGCGCGGGCGCGCAGGCGAACGGTCGCGCGGGCGCGCAGGCGAACGGTCGCGCGGTCGCGCAGGCGAACGGTCGCGCGGGCGCGCAGGCGAACGGTCGCGAGGCTGGGCAGGTGAATGAGCGCGAGTCCGAGGCGGCGAACGCAAGCGTTAGCGCGATGGCGAGGAAACGCGCTGCCGCGTGGGCGAGGAAGACCGCTGGCGATATGGATCAACAGGCGATCGGTGGTGAGCTGGTGAGCGCAAACGCGCAGGTTGGCGATGGCGCGTTGTGGCATGTCGACGCGTTGGCGAGCGATGGCGAGCAGCATGCGCAGGTGGGCGATCGCGCGATGGCGAGCAGCATGCGCAGGTGGGCGATCGCGCGATGGGGAGCAGCATGCGCAGGTGGGCGATCGCGCGATGGCGAGCAGCATGCGCAGGTGGGCGATCGCACGATGGCGAGCAGCATCCGCAGGTGGGCGATCGCGCGATGGCGAGCAGCATCCGCAGGTGGGCGATCGCGCGATGGCAAGCAGCATCCACAGGTGGGCGATCGCGCCATGGCGAGCAGCATCCACAGGTGGGCGAGCAGCATCCACAGGTGGGCGATCGCGCGATGGCGAGCAGCATGCGCAGGTGGGCGATCGCGCGATAGCGAGCAGCATGCGCAGGTGGGCGATGACGAGCTGGCGAACCATGTTCCTTCAAAAGTGTTGGAGAACAATGACGTGCCGGCTGTAACACACGCGGGCGATCCGGAGATCGCCGAGAGACAGGTGATCGCTGACATGTAGAACGCTGTTGAATAGGCGATACTAAAATCGCCTGTGCGCGCTGGCGAGCAGGTGATCGCTGGCGAGCTGATGATCGCTGACGATCAGAAGGCAACGCGTGGAAGCCTGCGCATAGAAGAAGAGTCCTTGACCCAGACCTGAACCGAAGTTCTAGATCGCGAGGGCGAACGTGGGCGCACAGGGCACGTAACAGGAACCAACAGGAACAGCAGGGATGATCATCATGAGAGCGCTGACGAACAGGAGAGCGCTGGCGAAAGGAGAGCGCTAGCGATCAGGAAGCGCTGATGAGCAGGAGAGCGTATGTGCGCTAACACTGAGCAGGAGCAGGAGAGAACACAGCAGAAGGGCGCGCAGGGGAACCCTGACACGCAAGGGAAGAACCCCCGTGGGAGGCAACCCTTTGCCCCGAAGGGAACGTTGTCCGTCGGGAGACAGATGTCCATCGGAAGACCGTAGCCTGTCCGCCGGGAGACTGTTGTCCGTTGGAAGACCGTTGTCCGTCGGGAAGACCGTTGCCCGTCGGAAGACGAGATCAGACTGCTGTCCATCTGCACCAAGGCGGAAGATCAAGAAAAAGGAGTTGTAGGCTGCAAACGGAGATTCAAAAAGGCGCCTCTTAGCACCCTTATAGGGAGATGAGAGGCCCTTACGACGAGGCGGACGGTGGGCCTTACAGCGAGGGAGGCCAACAGCAACAACAGCAGAAGAATCCTCCGAAGAGGAGTCTCTATGAGTGTACTCTCTCGCGAACGAAAGAGAAACACTTCGTAGAAGAGACTGGTCAGCCAGTGACCTAAAAGGAGCAATCCTCCGAAGAGGGGCTCCTGCAGTTGCCCAGCCCCTTGAGCGAAACTGCAGGTGTGACCGCTCAGCACCAAGAGCATAGTCGCACGAAAAAAAGGCAAGAGAAGAACCCCCCAAAAGGGGAAAAACTCAAGCCTGGACAGGAAAAACTTCCCTCGGAAGGAAAGTTACCCGCCCAAGGAGGCAAGCCTCCTGAGAGTTCTAAAATGAACTGGAGAGCTGTCCGTCATCACAGGAGTACTTCCAGTAGAAGGAGACACGCCCCTGACGAAAATACAAGGGGGAGGCAGCAACAGCCGAATCCCCAGGCCTCAACAAGACAGTTCACACCGTTGCCATATTACAGAAACGAACTAGATCGGTAACTGTAAAAAAATAAAGCAAAAATCATTAGTACACATTCATTCCCCCGGGAAGGCTCCGAAGAGGAATCCCGAGGGAAAAGAAACAAGAATTACACAACAGGCACGTGCCCTCACAACCACTTACACTCACGGAAGGAGAGCTGTAACCAAAACAGAATTATAACAATTATAATTATGAAACTATGTAATTATGTAATTTAAAAATGAATGAACACTAAAGAAAGAACGAAAACCCCGAAAGGAATCGTTCTACAAGCTGAAAAAAAACAACTGCAATTAGATTCATAAACTAATTGAGACAAACGTACGGCGTAGCAACCCCCCCAAACGGAAAGGAAGCTACAAGGGCGTAGTAACACGTAGTAAAAGGGTGAACGACCTCAAGAGAGAGAGAGAGAAAGACCGAAGTCAAACTCGATCGCCACCCATAAAATTACGCCGTGGTGGCCTAACTGCCGAGGACACCACGTAGATATCGTACACTACACACACAAATCTGAAAAGGAAACTTACTGATTTCTATACTCAAATATATATACAAACATGAAAACATGTTTACATATATATTGAGTAAAAGAAAAGTAAGCGATTAAGTAAAGACAAAACAAACAATGGCTGCCAAGAGAGGACCAAGACAGAGACGTCTGTCACAGTCCGAGCCAAAAGTGAAAGTGAGCATTCATCTGTGTGTGAGGGGGGGAGGGGTAGCTAGCTACCACTCCCCTACCCCCCCCCCCCGCTAACTAGCGCGGGGGTAATACACTCTCGTTAAATTCTAATGGCTCGCCATTTCAGCTGCGCTAAAAGATAAACCCAATGTAAAAAGCGTGGTTTGTATTTTGGTTACGGAACAATTATGTATTTCAATGTAGAAAAAATTAAGAGAGAAAAGAAGAAAGATAGCCCTGGTGATGGGTTTTCTCACAATCTCTAATTAAATTGCTTTTTAGATTATAAAAATCCATTCATAAATAACAGAGTTATTTAAGTTTGAAAGTAGAGAAATATGACAAATTTTGTAGATAATTTGTATTTTTCCTACCATACAAACCTTAGCTATTTACATGGGGGTATTATTTTGGCGGAGCTGAAATGACGAGCCATTAAATTTTAACGAGGGTTAACTACCCCCTCGCTAGTTAGCTGGGGGTAAGGAAGGGGTAGCTAGCTATCCCTCCCCCCCTCACACACTGTGAATAGCTCAATTCACTTAAAGGTAGGACTTGACTTGGGGGTCAGGGCTGGCGGGTAACATTTGCGTAAATAGTTAAGGTTTGTATGGTAGGAAAAATACAAATTATCTACGAAATTTGTCATTTGTTCCGTAACCTAATACAAACCACGCTATTTACATGGGGTGATTTACCCTTAGGAAGGGCGGAAAGTCCCAGCCTTCTGGCTTCGGCTTTACCCAGGGACTCCAATTCCGAGTTGTAGAACTCAAGGAACGGGAGTCCCTAACCCTCGCACGTTGTCATGATTGACCATCGTGCGGCCTACTAGGATGTGTGTGAAGGAGAATAACGTGACTCATCCTAGGAAGCTGACCTGGAGTTCTTTATGTGGAACTCTAGGCTAGGACGTTCCCAATACCACCTCGTCAGGGTATGGGGGACGCGACAGTATTAAGGCTAATACTAGGAGCTTAAGGAAGCATGGTTTATCTGCAGAGGTTGAGGTCAGCTGCGCAAAGACCTGGATGCTGCTATCCCCAAGAGAGGGGAGAATGAAGAAAGAAGTAAGGGCCAGACATACTCTTTCATTCACGCAGACTAAAACCGGGTAACAATGCCCTCAACCTTCTGCTACTTGTCCAATAAGGAGCCTGAGGTTAGACCAGCTGTTGTGCAGCCACCACAGGACCGATAGAAAACGTATCGAGGTTCCTGTGGGTAACGTCCTGCAGGTAGTGGGCTGTGAACGTTGTCTGACGTTTCCAGACCCCAGCTTGTAGAACCTGCGTCACAGAGAAGTTTCTCTTGAAGGCCAGGGAAGTAGCAACACCCCTGACGTCGTAGCAACACCCCTGACGTCGTGAGCTCTGGGACGACGTGACGGAGGAGAGTCGGGATTCAAGGTGCTGCTTATCACCTTGCGAATTCATGAGATGGAGTTCTTGGTGACCCTCCTCTTTGTCCTCCCTGTGCTCACAAACAAAGCTTGCACATGAGGACGGGCTGCAGCTGTTCTTTTGAGGTAGCGCCTCAGACTCCTGACTGGGCACAGTAACAGATGGTCTGGGTCACTTGTTACAGAACGTAGACTCGTTACCTTGAAGGAGTCGAATCTTGGATCCGACACCCCAGGGTTTTGAGTCTTAGCAATGAACTCAGGGACGAACTTGAACGTTACCTCCCCCCATCCCCTTGAATGGGCAACGTCGTAGGAGAGACCATGAAGTTCACTTACTCGTTTGGCCGAGGCCAACGCGAGTAGGAACACGTCTTCCACATTAGGTGGCGATCAGACGCCTGGCGTAATGGTTCAAAGGGAGCTCTTTTCAGACCCCTGAGCACTTGAACCACGTTCCAAGGAGGGGGTCTGACTTCCGACTGGGGGCAAGTAAGCTCGTAGTTGCGTATGAGTAGAGAAAGTTCCAACGAAGAGGAAATATCCACTCCTTTCAGCCTGAAGGCTAAGCTTAAGGCTGAGCGATAGCCTTTCACCACCGAGACCGAAAGGCGCAATTCCTCCCGAAGATATACAGTACAAGGAACTCCGCTATTGTTGGAATAGTGGCATCGAGCAGAGAGAAACCCCTTCCACGACACCAACCACAAAAGACTTTCCACTTCGCCTGGTAGACGCTGGCAGAGGATTCTCGCAGCTGTCGAGACATCCTGTCCGCAACCTGTTGAGAAAATCCTCTCTCCGTGAGGAGTCGCTGGATAGTCTCCAGGCGTGAAGCCGAAGCGAAGCTACGGCCTTGTGGAAGATGTTGCAATGTGGTTGTCTGAGTAGCTCGTGACGTGGAGGGAGTTCTCTTGGGGGTTCCGTTAGCAGTTGCAGAAAGTCCGGGAACCACTCTACATGATGCCATAACAGAGCTATGAGAGTCATGGAGAGGTTGACCAATAGGTTGGCCTTGTTGAGCACCCTTCTCATCAGACAAAAAGGTGGGAAGGCGTAAACGTCCATGTTGTCCCACCTGTGTTGAAATGCATCCTGCCAGAGAGCCTTGGGGTCCGGGACTGGAGAGCAGTAAAGGGGCAGCCTGAAATTCAAGGCTGTCGCAAACAGGTCTACAGTCGGGGAAATGCACAAAGTCAGGACTTTGTTGGCTATCTGAGGATCCAAAGACCACTCGGTACTCACTATCTGCGTCGCCCTGCTGAGGCTGTCGGCGAGGACATTCCTCTTGCCAGGAATGAAGCGAGCTGACAGTGAGATCGAGCGGGTTTCGGACCATCTCAGAATCTCTACTGCAAGATGGGATAGCTGTTGCGAGAAGGTACCTCCCTGCTTGTTGATATAAGCCACTACTGTGGTGTTGTCGCTCATCACCACCACGGAGTAGCCCGCCAGGGTTTGTTGGAACTGTTGAAGAGCCAGAAAAACGGCCTTCAATTCTAGCAGGTTGATGTGGAGGCACCTTTCCGATTCTGACCAAAGGCCTGAGGCTCTTTGGTTCAGAATGTGGGCCCCCGCCCTTGATTTGACGCGTCCGTAAACAGAGTCAAATCTGGGGGGAGGACGAGAAGATCTGCTTCCTTCCGTAGGTTCTCGTCGTCCAGCCACCATCGAAGATCCGCCCGTTCCGAAGGTCCTATGGGAACTAGGAAGTCCGGGGAATCGTTTCCCTGATTCCATCGTGACTTCAGCCGCTACTGAAGGGATCTCATCCTGAGGCGGCCGTTTGGAACAAGATGAACCAAAGATGATAGATGGCCTAAGAGACGTAACCACAGTTGGGCTGGAAGCTCTTCTCGTCTGAGGAAAGGTTCTGCTACCTTCCTCAGCCTTGCTATCCTTTCGTCTGATGGAAAGGCTTTGTGGAGAATCATGTCTAGTTTCATGCCTAGGTATATCAGTTTCTTTGTAGGGCGCAGAGAGGACTTCTCGAGATTTACCAAGATCCCTAGATCTTGGCAAACTTCCAGAAGCCTGTCTCGGTGTCGCAGAAGGGTCGACTCCGAGTCTGCCAGGATTAGCCAGTCGTCCAGATAACGAAGGAGACGGATGCCGTTCCTGTGAGCCCACGACGAGATCAGAGTGAATACCTTGGTGAACACCTGGGGTGCCGTGGAGAGACCGAAACACAGCACCTTGAACTGGTAGGTCTTGCCGTCTAGGCTGAATCTTAAGTACTTCCTGGAAGACGGATGGATGGGGATCTGGAAGTACGCGTCCTTCAGATCCAGAGTGCACATAAAGACTTGTGGTCTCACTGCAAGTCTGACCGTGTCCGCTGTCTCCATACTGAAACGAGTTTGTACGACAAACTTGTTTAGTGCTGAGAGGTCGATGACCGGTCTCCAGCCTCCAGACGCCTTCTTTACAAGAAAGAGTCGACTGAAGAAGCCTGGGGAGCCGTCGTCGACCTCCTGGAGAGCATCCTTCTTGAGCATGGTCTCGACTTCTGCCCGGAGGGCCAACCCCTTTGCCGATCCCAAGGCATAGGAGTTCAACGATACTGGATTCGCTGTCAGGGGAGGTAGAGATGATGTGAACGGGACGCGATACCCTTGACCGATCACAGAGACCGTCCAAGGGTCGGCCCCGAGTTGCTGCCACCTCTGCACGCAACTTTTTAGGCATCCCCCCACAGGTGGACACGCGGAGGGACTGCCACTCCTAGTGTTTGCGACCTTTGCCGCTTCCTCTAGTTCTACCTCCCTTTGAGGACTTGCCGCATTTCTTGTCTTTCGGATGAAAGGACTGCGGCTTAGACACGCTTGTCTTAGCTGCCGGAGCCTGCTTAGGTGTCTTGCGAGGCTGCTGTTGACGTTGTTCTTGAGGGGCTGGAGGTTTATAGGTTCGAGATGTCAGGGCCCTTTGGAGGAGAGAGTCCTGGTTCGATCTCCTCCACCTCTCAGCCGTCTGCTCAATGTCACGAGGCTCCAGTAACTCCCCTCCAAAAATAGAGGAGTGCCTGAGCCTGCTGACGTCTGCAGTGGGGATCTTCGGATGGAACCTCTCGGACACTGAATCGCGTCTTTTGAGGATCATGTTGGCCCACAGGTTAGTGACCTGGTGGGCTAGAAACTCAATAGAGCGAGTGCCCGAGAGGAGGAAGGTCTCCAAAGCTTTCCTATTGCTCTCCTTGGACAAATCCTCGGATCGCAATAGGATGCCCAGAGACCCAAGCCAGAGATCAAGCCCCGAAATTGCCTGCATGGCACTCTTCGCGACTTTTTCCAGGTTTTGGGTCTCTGACGCTGCAAACGTCACCTGCCGGGTAGAGAGCTTCTCGAAAGAAATTCCCTTTGCTAGTTCTTCCACGGAATGATGGAGTGGAAGAGACATGCAAGACTCCCCCTCGATCTCGAAATACCTCCTCTGTTGGACTAGAGGGGAGGAGTTTGAACCCGGCAGAATGTCCTGAGGAGGCCAGACCGGAGAGTTGAGCTTTGACCTTGTCTCTGGCGCCTTTCACCCCTTTAGACCAGGCCAAAGCCGCACTAGTCTTGGGGGGCTTCTGGACACCAAAGACCTCGTCAAGCACGGTGTCTTTCCCCTCGCGAGGGGCTGTCTCCGGGTCCTTGATTCTGTTGAGCTCCCTCATCAATCCAAGGACCTGCCAGAACACATGTTCTGACTCGCTGTGCTCTCCTCTTGGTGGACTGGCAGCTAAGTCTCCCATCCCTAAGAGGTCTTCTTGGGGAGAAACGTGGACGTCCTCCCCAGGGATAGCTGGCTCTTGACGAATCCTCGATGAAGATTTTGGAACAGTCTTGGTGTCCTTCGATTCCCTCCTGGGAGGGAAGTAGGACTCCAACAAAGACGCCCGAGGAGGACCCTCCTCACGTGCAACCCCTCCTCTATCCGGAGAAAAGTCTCCCCTTGGTGCCAAGGGAGAATTCTCCGAGTTATAGGAATCGCCCGAGGACGAGATAAACTCATCTGCAAGAGGGGGTGGAGCTGCAGAGGTTGGAGAAGGAGAAGGGGTCCGCCTGATGGGGTTCCTGGAGACCAGCTTTTCCCAGGGAGGAGTCACCACGAAGCCCACTCCTTCCCTTTTCTTCAACGGTGGAGAACCCGTCACAGGGTCCCGTCCCTGATCAGTGCTGGAAGGCTTAATAGCCTGGACCACAGCATTGATCATGTGGCGGAACCATGGTAGACGGGTAACTGACGCTGTGTCAGCAATCCCCGCAGGAGAAAAGGGGATCTCGCGACCCTTAGGAGAGGACACCACGGGGCCTTCCTGAAAAGAAAAAGATGATTGCCTAGACCTCTCTGCCGATCTTTCTTGTTCTGCCGTTGTCCTCCTCTTACGCGGAGGTGAATCCTGGGAACGCCTCCCAGGAGGAGCGTCCTGCTGATGATCCTTGCGATCCGTATGACCCACACGGGCGGGTACGATGCCGCGCCCGGGAGAGCTCGTGAAAGAAGTTTCGCGCGCGGGCGTGAGGGCGCACGTGAGCGTGGCGATAGGGGGCGAAGGTTCGCGCGCGGGCGTGAGGGCGCACGTGAGCGTGGCGATAGGGGGCGCTGGCACGCAGGCGAGGTAGCGCGATGGCGCGTAGGCGAGCGTCCTGTGGGTGAGCGTTCGTGCGTAGGAGAATGGCGACCATAGGACCGCGCATGGTGGCGCGCAGGTGATTGGTCCGCAGGTGAACGCGCGTGGGGGCGCGCAGGAGGGTAAGCACGAGGTCGAGTAGGAGAGCGTGCATATGAACGCGTAGGAGAACGTTCCAGAGAATGAGCTGGCGAGTGGGCATGCGACCTCTTAGGAGAGCGCTGGTGATGGTGGGAGAGAGAGAGATGTCTCCTAGAAGACTTGATCTCCCTCAACTGGTGGCGCGCAGATCTGTCAGTGATTGGGGCGCATGTGTAATGATTAGAATAGTTAATATTACATGTTTAAAACAAATGACGTAATATGTCATGTTGGTTGAAGGAGCTAACCCTGGGATTTGCTGTAGTCATTCAAATCGTAAACCCGACATACAATGCAAACCTCAGCAATTTGACATTCTTCTTAACGTCAACACATTGTCTCAAGCGTGTGAAAGTTTGTGACGTCACCGGATGCAGGTGTCTTCCGAGTTTGTGACGTGTCTAAAATAAACTAAGCATACGATATCTGTGATATCGATAATTTAGTCAGTTCATATCTATACTTCACCAGAATTGGTCATCTGGACCAACCCAGCTTCCTCCAGTGATGGAGATGTTTAACTCTGTTGTTTTTATAGAATAAATACTTAAAAACTATTAAGATGTATTCAGTTATCCATTTACATACATCTGAAACAACTCATACTCAATGTGTGCTTATAACAGTAGCACGCCAATAAATGATGGCAGCGATTAAACTCTAAGACAGCGGTTAAACTCTAAGAATTAGAGAAAAATCTTCAAGACTTCAAAATAATAGCTGTAAAACCAGAGAAATATCTTCAAGACTTTAACATAAAAGCTGTAAAACCAGAGAAAGATCTTCAAGACTTCAAAATAAAAGCTGTAAAACCTGAGAAAGATCTTCAAGAACTCAACATTATCTACAAGAATCTACAATTTTGACTAAGTCCAACGAAACAGCTAACATCAACATATGTTAGAATACAACCTGAATCTTCAATCAACATCCTAGGAAACCCAAGGACTGGCGTTCAACAATTGCAAAACATATCCAGGAAGAACTACATTCAACAAGAAACTAGAACGAGACATCGCTAACAAAACATCAAGAGAGAGAGAGAGAGAGAGGACGTGTCGACTTCATATATAAGCTAAGTACAGATATTTTGAATTCATTCCAGTTTGGGCAGTGAAGTGTAGTTATCACAAGTCGTTAGTCGATTATTACTGGGGTGAGTGAATTGCTAATCTTTGTTATAGGAAACTCCGAATTCTCATTTAGAATTTTTCTTTCTTTGTGCTAATTCCTTTTTCTTTCAGAAATTCTTGGGGAAATGTTTTGGGATTAGTAACATTGTTGGGGGAATTTTATTATACATATGCGTTTACGCAGTGGGCGTCTGTACTCATATAGATATTTTGATAGAATTGCAAGGGGTCAAAGAGATAGAACAAAAAAAATACAGCAGTCATGGCTCCTCCTGTCAGCCCTACCCCTGGACCTAGTGGTGTAGGCCAGACTAATCCTCCTCCAATTGTGACGCTTGTAAATGCCAGGTCAGCAATCCTTCCTTTTCAAGGTCGGGTCAACGGGTTCTTGCCACAAAATGTGGAGTCATGGATTTCATCCGTTGATGCCCATTTAAATGCCAAACAAATCGTAGACCCTTTTGTACAATTACAAGAAGCTAAAAGTTTTATAGATTTTTCTAAGGGGGATGCGAGTGCATATTTAAGAGGTGTTTCATTTCAAGAAGCAGTTACTTGGGATGATTTCAAAGTTAGGTTACGCGCGATCTATGGGGGTGAGGAAGCCTTGGATGTAGTGTTAACGTTACGAAATACACTTAATCAAGCCACTATGAATCGGCTTAATGTTATTGAGAGAGCAGCTCTCATAGCTGATAGGCTTAACGAATATCAGGACATTTTAGGTAATTCCAATTGGGTTACTAACGATAACATCTCCGTGAAAGATTTTTTGCGATTAATGTATTTGACTTGCATGACACTTATGTTGCCTGAAGCTTTAGTGCGGTGTTTTGATAAGAAGTTAACGCCTGCAAGTACGGAATTGGATGTCTATAAACAGATAAAGAAACACATGTCCAAGTGTCCAGATCTCGATCCCGTGTTAACTCAAGTTTTTGCAAAGAATGAAACAAAACCACAAACAGTGAACGTAGTTAACAGTCCAGTAGCGGGAGTGACGTGTTACAACTGCAAACGTCAAGGTCACATAAGCGCAGACTGTAGAACAAAATTTTGCTCAATTCACAACACTGCAACGCATTCTTATAGTCAATGTTACTCGCGTAAGACACAACAATATCCCAGAAATACACAGTCAATTCCACAGTCAGTTCCATATGGAAATAAAAAGAAAAATCCTCATTTTAACAATAAGAAGAAACAACCAAATGTCAATGCGGTTCAGAGTCCGAAACAAACAAACACTTCTTCAAATATCGCTGAGCCTGGGCCGTCAAACCAGACCTCGCAAGGTCAGACTAATTTTCAGAATGTGCAGAGCAAAGCAAATACCACATAGTTAACTCTAGAGGGGAAGAGAGTGATGTTGGGTCAAGGTCATTCATGTCAATATCAATAGTATTGAATAATCAATTTAATGTTTTATCAGATAATTGTGAGACAATAGATTTTCCTATGAAACACACGGCCGAATTAAGTAAAACAGTGCATGCTCCCGTAGATTTGCAACGAATTCATACAATAATAAGCCAAAATGAGTTACGGCCAACCTTATATGCTGTAAATTTAGAACACAAATCCTTTACGTTATTTTTTGACTCTGGTAGTCCACGTAATATTATGGATTTGAAGACACATCATTTGTTGTTTTCGAACTTTCCGATTGAAAAATCAGGAATTAGACTTTCAGGTATAGGAAATAATGAATTAAACGTCATAGGCATAACTCATATTCAGTTCAGAGTCGGTAATCGCACGTTTGCCGATACATTTGTTGTTGTAAAAAACATTAATATGTATCCAGCTGTAATTATAGGATACCCATCTATGGGAAATCAAAACATTATCTTAGCTCCTGCCAAGCACGGCGTGTATATCAAAGGGAAATTCTATAAGTCTTCTAATACCTTAAAATCAGTTTTGGATAAAAAGGAGACGACAAATGTAACCGTAACGTACGTTGAAGAACCAATAACTTGTCTCACTAATAAAGAAATAATATACGCGACCCAGCAGAATTCTCGTTCACCCGTAATATCATCTTGCACGCAATCTATCGAACCAAACATACCTTCGAATTTAATAGTGCAAATAAAGAAAACACTACCGGGATCTGAAATATTAATCCTTTCCGATACTTTGAAAACTAACGGATTGTCTGTCACACAAGCTATTTATACAGTATGCTCACATCAGCAATGTAATATCGAAGTCTGTAATCATTTAAATAACACTTTAGTAATTCACAAAAATCAACATATCTTGGATGTAGAAGTTTATAAACATCGTATTCTTACCGTTGCTGAAATCAATCACTCTCAATCAGTTGCGGATGAATCCCTTTTGCGATCTATTAAAAATAAAATCAGTATGGACATTCAAGACGAAGAAATTCAGCAGAAAATTTTTGAACTTTTAACTAAATATCAACATGTCTTTTCCACTACGGATGGATCCTTAGGAAAAACAGATGTGATCGAGCATCAAATAAGGTTAAAGGACAAGCAGAAAATTATATATGTACCCTCGTACAGACTCCCTATGAAATTCCAGAATGAAATAAATGATGAAGTAGGTAAAATGTTAGAGGAAGGAGTCATTAGAAAATCAAACAGCCCTTATAATTTTCCTTTAATAGTTGTACCGAAAAAAGATCGAACATGGCGTATCTGCGTCGACTTTCGTCGTCTAAACGAGGAAACGATCCCTGATCGATTCCCAGTGCCATGTACTGACGATATTTTGTCTTTGTTAGGTCAGAATAAATATTTTACCAGTTTGGACTTACTTAAAGGCTTTCACCAGATATCATTAGAAGAAGATAGTATCCCATACACAGCCTTCAGCACAGCCAGGGGACATTATGAATTTTTACGGATGCCTTTTGGTTTACGTTGTGCTCCTATAACATTTACAAGAATGATTAACATAGTGTTTGGAGACTTGTTAGGGGATATATTGCATGCCTATATGGATGATCTTGTAATCTTTTCCAACACCTTAGAAGAACATCTACGTAAGTTAGAACTAGTACTACAGAGATTAAGACAACATAACTTAAGGGTAAAGATTAGCAAGTGTGAATTTTTCAAAACAGAATTAATATATTTGGGTTTCATGGTGTCAAGCCAAGGTCTTTAAAGTAGTCCATGATAAGGTATCGGCTATCCGTAATTTTCCCATACCTACTAATGTCAAGGGAATACAGCAATTTCTGGGTTGTAGTGGATATTACAGGCGTTTTATATGCAACTATTCAATAATAGCCGCTCCTTTAACTGATCTTACGAAGAAGGGCGTAGATTTCATATGGTCTGAGCAACATCAACAGGCGTTTAATACTTTGAAAGATGAACTGTGTAGTTCTCCTATCTTAAAATTTCCTGACTTCGGTAAGGAATTCTTCATTGCAACAGACGCCTCAGACTTAGGAGTGGGAGGGGTATTGCTTCAGCAATATGATAAACAGTTTTTCCCGATAGCTTTCTATTCTCGAAAATTGAGAACTTCCGAAAGTAAGTATGCAGTAATAGACAAGGAAGGACTAGCTATTGTTAATTCGCTAGTGCATTTTAAGTTCATAATTTACGGTTATCCCGTTAAGGTTCTTACTGACCATAAACCACTAACAGAGTTCTTTAAAGGCTTCAACCACAGCCCTAAACGAACTCTGTGGCATTTTATCATTCAAGATTTTGGCGCAAGAATCGGGTATTTACCTGGGAAAGCAAATATCATTGCGGATGCATTATCACGCAACCCCGTGTCATCTTGTACGGAGCCTTTAGCTGAATTAATAGATATATCAACATCCATGCCTATTGTAAAAACAATATCTGAACAAGAAGATTTAGGCTGGAGTGCTGAATTGTTACAGACTGAGCAAAGAAAAGATCAGAAAATAGAAACAATTATAAATGCTTTGAAAGGCAATCATAAAGAAAAGGAATATATAAAGTATAAGCAGCAGAATTATATAATCAAAGATAATATTCTGTGTAGGACTGTGACAAGGAAAACCAGCAATACACCACATGTAACTAACGACCAGGTAGTAGTACCAATCTCACTTATTTCCACTGTCCTGAATTGGTTGCATTCAAATCCGTTACATGGACACCCTGGGTTCTCATTAATGTCACAGAAAGCCAAATCATTGTTTTATTGGCATACAATGCTTACAGATATAAAAAGACACATAGCTAATTGTCGCACATGTCAGGAAAACAAAGGGCATACGAAAACACCTGTCAGCCTAGGAGCTTATCCTGTGCCCAATCAACCCTTTGAAAGAATACATTTAGATTTGTTAACAGGATTTTACGAGTCAGACAGAGGAAATAAGCACCTCTTAGTAATTATAGATGCTTTAACTCGATATACAGAACTAATAGCGCTTAAAACTAAAACTGCGATTGAATGCGCTAGGAAGTTTTACGAGTGTTACATTTGTAAACATGGAATTCCACACATGATGATCTCAGACTCGGGTGGTGAATTTAATAATCACTTTCTTACCTCATTGTGTGAATTCCTCAACATAAAGAAAATTAATACCATGATATATCACCCAGAGTTGAATGGGCTAGTGGAAAGAGCAAATAGGAAGATATTAAATATATTGAGGGTAACACTAGGGGGATCAGACCCCAACTGGGATATTGCAATACCGGCGGCACTGAGTACTCTGAATCATTCATATCATATATCAATTAAAATGTCACCGCATGAAGCATTGTATGGTACCCCAGTTAGAACACCTTTCCATGTATTAACGCCTACAACTAATCTATCAAATCCTTTAAAAGAATGTATAAATGCAAGTATAAGTCGATATGATATCCTTCGAAAGAATTTAGAAGAATCACAAATCATAATGAAAAGGAATCATGATAAAATAGCGAAGCCAACTAAAACATATACCGTGGGTGATAACATCTATATTCAAATCAATGTCAGAAAAGGGCTCAACTATAAACTAACACCTAAGTTTGAAGGTCCATTTAACATTTTGGAAACATTAACGGTCAATAGGTTTAGAATTCAAAACGTAGCCCAACCCACGGATGAGAGAATAGTACCATTGGCTCACATAAGAAATTAAAAAGAAAAGAGAGGAAAAGAAGTGAGGGAAAATTTTATTCTGTTTTATGTGATTAAAAGTTTTCTTTTTAATACAGGAGTAATTACATATATTTTTTCTAGTTACAGGTTTCCAAGATGAATTTTTTGTTGTTGGGAGTGATATTGTTCGCTCAGACATTTTTCTCGTATGGGATGAGCTCTAAGACTAAAAATATATATTTTAAATATGGCAATATAGTTGAAAGACAAGAAGACATTTTTATTACATCAACCAACGTAATTGTAGAAGTGAATATGCAAGCAATTTTTCTTCAAGAGAATGATGTCATTAGCTTAAGAACCGCCATTTCAAGGTTTTCTGCATCATTGGATGAGTTGCATAGAAGACATTTTCATTTGACTACAAAGAGTTTGCTTGGATCAACATTAAAAGTTGCAGAGATGCTATCTGATGACTTGAAAAATAAGACTGGCGAGACAGGATCTTTGGCTTATGACCTTTTGATGTGGACTGTAGGACACGAACATAAAGAAAGACGGAATCCGTTTATTTATGCTGCATTAAGCATCTTTGGGTCTGTTGCAAGTTTAGGTTTAGGAATTTCCAATCGTCTTAAAATTAGTAATCAAAATAAGAAAATTGAGTTCTTGACTCATAAAGATGAATTGATTATGTCAGAACTAAGGAATCAGTTAGCTTCAATCAATAAAATTATGGATTTATTAAATGAACATTCAGATATCATTCAAATTATGGAAGTACAGGATTTGTTGGCAACATTAACGTATTATGATTCAAAGATAGATCACATACATAACAGAATTACACATTTCATTGAGAAATCCAAGGATTATGTAGAAGCTATCACGTTAGCAACTAAAGGTGTATTGTCGCCCCATTTGTTGCCTATAAGTTACTTAAAATTAATTCTGAAGAACGGAAGGGATAAACTAGGCTATGTTCCTTTGTTAGACGAACATAGGTTAGAATTTTATTACAGCCTAATTACAGTAAACGTAGATAATAACAAGATTAGGATTACAATTCCCTTTGATTCTTCTGATGCCTGGCAATCTTACAGGATATCACCATTTCCGACTTTCATGACGAATCACTCAAATCCAGTAATATCCAGTTTGACAGGACACGTATTGATTTCCCCAGACAAGGAAACATATACGGTCATTAAAGACTTAAATCAATTAACTCACTGTTCAGACGCAATGGATAGAAAAATATGTACAGCTGACTCATTTGAATTCCATAAAAACTTAATGGATTCATGCGAGTTAGGTATAGTGCTAGACGGTGCTCTCTCCCATACAAGTGAAAATTGTCTGGATAAGCTTTATCCCTTTGACAATAATGAGTTCAATTGCAGACTGAATAATGGCTCGTGGATACGATACGACAAGGACGGCTTCAATGTATCATGCCCTGACGGATCCACGTCCTTCGCCCATATCTTCGTCGCAGCAGATGGTTGTGTCGGGACTTCCCCGAATTCCATGGTGACTGGTCTACGGACAATCATCAGAGAACGAGCCTACTTCGCGAACTTCACGTGGACCTCTACAATGCCAGCACTTCCTCTCCCGTACAACGGACAAGTTGCCAAGCGGTTGATGAAAATAACCGAAATGGACCACCTGTCACCGACTTATAAGGAAATTCTTCACCCCATACTAATAGCTGGTTTGTGTATCACGGTGGTGATATTTATCGCCGTGAACATCCTTGTTTGGCGTAGGTTACGGCACAGCAAGCAGCTAAAAAGGAACGATTTGCCTAGCCCCGACAATACGCCCTATTTGATTCAGTTCAAAGCTGTTTGAGTGGCCACCTCATTCGCTAAAGGAGTAATTTGTCGGGAAGAGTTTGTATGAAAAGCTGATTAGTACGCTAGTAATATGTAATTAAAGAAATTTTCTACATTTGCATTGTTAAAAATACATTTAAAACAACATTTAAAAAAAAAAAAAAAAAAAAGTTATAAATCATTTTTTCTCTCGGCATCTAATAAAAATATATAAGCCGGAATGTTAAAAAAGAAAAGAGAAAAAAAAAAAAAATAAAATATATAACAGAATCTATGGGCATCTAATAAAATATATCAGCCCTATATATAAATATATATATATATATGTACGAAACCGTGGTACGTGTACGTACCAGGAATTCGTGTTTGTGCACTAATAATTGAGTATTATGTTTCTGACAAAGGTAACAATTATTCTTTATCAAGTTACCGAATCATATGTAAGTCAGAAGTTTTTTTTTTTTGGTACCATATAATCATTTGCTAGCAATGTACCATATATATGATCTTGGTTTTATCATGCATTTTTCTTTTTGCTTTGGTGATATCTTTTTTGTATGCATTATTGTTATTATTTTTTAATGTGCCTATTTGGACATTCGTCCTCGGTTGATTATGGCTAAAGTTAAACAAAGAATAATACGTATGTCCAGTCACACCTAATAACCATGTTTCGGCTTGTTGTTATATTTTTGTAAAAAAAATTGAGATAGCTGGCCGAGCTAATGTAATGATTAGAATAGTTAATATTACATGTTTAAAACAAATGACGTAATATGTCATGTTGGTTGAAGGAGCTAACCCTGGGATTTGCTGTATTCATTCAAATCGTAAACCAGACATACAATGCAAACCTCAGCAATTTGACATTCTTCTTAACGTCAACACATTGTCTCAAGCGTGTGAAAGTTTGTGACGTCACCGGATGCAGGTGTCTTCCGAGTTTGTGACGTGTCTAAAATAAACTAAGCATACGATATCTGTGATATCGATAATTTAGTCAGTTCATATCTATACTTCACCAGAATTGGTCATCTGGACCAACCCAGCTTCCTCCAGTGATGGAGATGTTCAACTCTGTTGTTTTTATAGAATAAATACTTAAAAACTATTAAGATGTATTCAGTTATCCATTTACATACATCTGAAACAACTCATACTCAATGTGTGCTTATAACAGTAGCACGCCAATACATGAAGGAGAGGCCCCTTCTCGGTGCGCCAAACTTAAGAGGCGCTCAGTAATCGAAGGGCGCGTAGGAGCAACTGGGAGTGCAGGAATCGACGAGTGAGGCAAAGGTGAACCCTTGCGAGCGTCTGAATCAGAAGATCTTGAGGGCGCTGGCGAGCGTGGGCGCGCAGGGCGTGCAACAGGCACAGGCACTAGTGCGTGCTTGCGCGCGCGCAGGAGAGTGATGGCGCGCAGTGCGCCCATCAGGAAGTTGTTGCTTCTCAGGCTGGGGGCGCCCTAAGGACCTAAGGAGCGCTGGCGAGCAGGGGAGCTCTGGCGAGTAGGAGATCGCTGGCGCGTTGGAAGGCGTTGTACCTTCTCTGGATGTCCAGGAGAGCGCTGGTGCGCAGGAGATCGCTGGCGCGTTGGGGAGCGTTGGTCCTTCACAGGCTGAAGAGCGCGCCCAGAAAGGCACTGGCGAGCAGGAGATCGCTGGCGCGTTGGCACTGGCGAGCAGGAGATCGCTGGCGCGTTGGGGAGCGTTGATCATCCTCAAGATGAAGAGATGGCGAGCAGGAGAGCGCTGGCGCGTTGGAGAGCGCTGGCGAACAGGAGATCGTTGACGAGTAGGTGACAAAGATGACCTACGCTCAACTGCACGCAAGCACGCAGGGGCCAGGGACTTAACCCCAAAGTCCTTTTCCCCCGAAGGGAACGGAGCCTGTAGGATTACAGGTGACGGCAGCACTGAAGATCTGGCAGGAGTAGGGGATCATGAACGATCCGCAGAGAGGTCAAGGGATGTCGCAGGTATGACCTTCTCCTGACGAGGTAGTTCCTCCGCAGGGGGAGGAGGAGACCCAAAGAGGCACCTCTTCACCCCTCTATAGGGAGAAGGGAGCCCCCTCTCTCGAAGAGGCCTACGGGCCTTACGTCGAATGCAACCCCTGGGTAAGGAGTCAGGGTCATCGGTCCTTCGAAGAGGTGTCTCTGAAAGCGCGCTCCCCCGGGGGGGAGACGAGCTCGCAGGAGAGACCGGAGGACCCACCTTCCCCTTCGAAGGCTGCGCGGAAGGGAGAGGTGAGTCTTCAGCAACATCCGAGGCAGCAGGATAAAGGGTTTGACTTGTCACGTCAGAAGGGACAGTCAAAACAGCGTCGACAATGTCCGAAGGATAAACCTCCGGAATTACCGGCGACTGTTTGACTGCAGCCCCCAGCTGCAACAAGTCAAACAGACCTTCCTTGGAGGGAGTGCCCTTAAGCCCCAAGGAAGCCCAAAGCTGATATAAACCATGGTTAGATACCATACAGTCAAATTCATCAAAATATAAAATATCCTCCCCCGGGGGAGGAGAGGGAACAACCTCGCTAAGGGAGGCCACGCCCTCTCCTCCACCACCCCGAGGTTGGCAAAAACCACTAGGGCCTGCGATCTCACTCGGCGGTTTCACAGGTGAAGCCGACCGAGGGAGACCTTTGGAGGAGGTTCGGGCGGCGCAAGAGGAGTCCTTAGAGACCTCCTTCTTCAAAGTCACCTTCGAAGGAGATCGGTCTCTCTTGGACTTCTTCTTGCGCCTACGGCCGAACTTCTCCCACTGGGAGGCAGACCACTCCCTGCACTCACTGCACACATTTCCCTTGTCACACCGTTGACCTCGGCAAAGGGGGCAAAGGACGTGAGGATCCGTATCCATAGAGGACATAAAAGTCCCGCACGGGCGATTAAGAAGTCCAGGGCAAGTACGCATTGTTATATAGTCGAGGCCAACTTCACACACAAACTGTTTAAAGAGAAAGCAGAAAAAGATTAAAGGCTGTCAAGCGAGGGTGAGAGCAGAAACGTCTGATCATCACCCGAGCCAAAAGTGAATTGAGCTATTCTTAGTGTGTGAGGGGGGGAGGGGTAGCTAGCTACCCCTTACCCTACCCCCCGCTAACTAGCGAGGGGGTAGTTAACCCTCGTTAAAATTTAATGGCTCGTCATTTCAGCTCCGCCAAAATAATACCCCCATGTAAATAGCGTGGTTTGTATTAGGTTACGGAACAAGTATGTTTTGAGAAAAACGGTTCTAAAGTTTTGCTTACCTTTTTTTGCTTTTAAAACCATATAGTGTCTCTTGGAAAACCCGTATAGGGCACCTGGTACCCTCTCTTTTCTAAGAGATATTATCCCCTCTAAAAAAAAAAAAAACACTTTTCACTTAAACAAAATAGTTAAAATCATATTTTATGTGTGGGGGGGGGATCATAGAGTGCCACTCTACTCTTTTTGTTGCCAGGGTTTTTGGGGAACAATGAGCTCCACCTTCATATCCTCCTTTATATGTTCTTTGTTTCTTTGCCATTCTTGAATACATTGCAGACATTCTTTTCCTGGTCTTCTCCTTATATATTTTTTATACCTTTGGTAAGTGCTGTTTGCCATAGGTCTAGCACCTACGGCAATTCAAGTATTATTCAAGGCTGCTAAGCCTCCCACATTTATCATATTTTGAAACATAAAAGAAGCTGTTGTTTCACCAATAGTATCTGTTTTCACACTTTCATTTTCTTTCTCGTTTGTATGTTTGAAAACAGACGGTTCTTCACACAGACACTTTAGTTTCAAGTCAACATCAAAACTGTTTTTATCAACTTCGAGTGTTATGTTGCTTTCACACTCCCCACAATATGTCGAACTAAAAGCGTCTTTCAAAACTTCCAAGGGTAATAAAACTATTTCCCCATCACTGCTTTCCCTTAGGAGCTTTTCTTTATCAGTTACAAAACCACTCAATAAAGATATTCATAGTTTGGCTCCCGATAACACACCATCATCTGTTGCATCATGAACAGAAGTTACATTTCGAAAATGTTCCTTCTCTTCTTCGTCCTTCTCCTCCTCATCATCATCAGATAACTTCAAAATAAAATCATCAGTTCCATCATCATCACCTTGATATAATTGAGCAAGGGAATAATAGAATTCACTGGAAGCAGCTTCCCTATAGAAAAGACTCGCGAGGTCATTCTCACACGTGCTGAGCACATGGTGTTTGTTTATGTTTTTGTTTTCGTTATAAGCCCTAATATTGCGAGAGCTTGCATCCCTTCGCTTACTAAACTTCCTTAAAGGCATTTTGGTAGTATATATAAATCACAATTGATGTTCAATAATTCGAAAAAGTGATGCAACTGTTTGAAAATACAAGAGCACAACCACAAACTATAGGCCTAGCCAACTGGCTTTGTTGTTGCCATAAACATAGGGAGATGCCGACTCTATCGGGAAAACATATCGTACGACGAACGAAAAAAAATTATGATAAAAAGAAATAAATACTTCGAGGAAGAACGAAAAAAGAAAATGCTAAGGTTACGCCTACCCAGCCCTTTAATCCTTTACCAGGTAGACCTTTAAATTGCCCTTTAAACCGTTTAAAAGGCTTCATATCTATTTCATCTTGCGCAAGGCAACGGAGGGAACCCCCACTTATCGAAATATGACAGTAACTAATTTTCGCGAATTACAGCCAATATCGCCAAAATTACACCAGGTCGATACCCTTAAATGAGAGTGAGCCTCTCTAATCAAAAGTCTAATAAAATAAGAAAACGCATTCTTTGACATGGGTAAAGAGGGCTTTTTAACCGAACACCATAAAGCCCCTGAACTACCTCGCAGCGGTTTGGTTCTATTTAAATAAAATTTTAGAGCTCTAACTGGGCACAGAACTCTTTCAACTTCATTCCCAACAATTTCAGATAGACTGGGAAGTTCAAACGATTTAGGCCATAGACGAGATGGTAGTTCATTTTTGGCTAAAAAACCAAGCTGAAGCGAGCATACTGCTTTATTAGCGGAGAAGCCGATATTCTTGCTGAAAGCATGTATCTCACTAACTCTTTTTGCAGAAGCCAAGCTCACTAAAAAAAGAGTTTTGAGTGTAGGATCCTTAAGTGAGGCTGAATTCAACGGTTCAAACCTGTCTGACATAAGGAACTGAAGGACCACGTCCAAGTTCCAAGCAGGAGTAGAAATATGACGCTCCTTGGAAGTCTCGAAAGACTTGAGAAGGTCTTGAAGATCTTTGTTATTAGACAGATCCAAATTTCTATGCCTAAAAACTGAAGCTAACGTGCTTCTGTAGCCTTTAATAGTAGATGCAGAAAGGGAGCGACCATTTCTAAGATAAAGTAGAAAGTCTGCAATCTGCGCTACAGTGGTACTGGAAGAGGAAATAGAGGAGGACTTGCACCAGTTTCTAAATACCTCCCATTTAGATTGATAGATCCTGATGGTAGAGGATCTTCTAGCCCTCGCGATCGCTCTAGCTGCCTCCTTCGAAAACCCTCGAGCTCTAGAGAGTCTTTCGATAGTCTGAAGGCAGTTAGACAAAGCGCGGGGAGGCTTTGATGAAATCTTTTTACATGAGGCTGACGCAGGAGATCCATCCGTAACGGTAAACTTCTTGGGATGTCTACCAGCCATAGAAGTATCCTCTGTGAACCATTCTCTCAAAGGCCAGAGGGGAGCAACCAACGTCAACCTGGTCCCTTCGTGAGAGGCGAACTTCTGAAGCACCTTGTTTAGGATCTTGAACGGTGGGAAGGCATAGATGTCTAGGTGAGACCAGTCCAGCAGGAAAGCGTCTATGTGGGCCGCCTCTGGATCTGGAACTGGAGAGCAGTAAGTCGGGAGCCTCTTTGTCAGAGAAGTCGCAAAGAGATCTATGGTGGGTTGACCCCATGTCACCCATAGTTTCTCGCACACATCCTTGTGTAACGTCCGCTCCGTGGAGATAACTTGTCCTCTTCTGCTGAGGCAGTCCGCTAAGATATTCATCTCTCCTTGCACGAATCTCGTCAAAAGAGAGATGTTTCGAGCTTTTGACCAAGTGAGAAGGTCCCTTGCGGTGACGAAAAGGGAGTGGGAGTGAGTGCCTCCTTGTTTTGAGATGTATGCCAAGGCCTTGGTATTGTCTGCATTCACCTCCACCACTTTGTTCCGAACCAGACTCTCGTAACTCCTTAAAGCTAGATGGACTGCCAAAAGTTCTTTGCAGTATATGTGAAGACTCTTTTGGTCTGTGGACCAAAGACCCGAGCATTCCAGATTGTCCAGTGTCACTCCCCAAACCAAATCCGATACGTCTGAAAACAACACATGGTTTGGGTTCTTGATCGCAAGAGAAAGACCTTCTCGAAGTCTGATGTTACTGTCCCACCAAGCTAGACATGTCTTGACCGAGTCGGAGATCGGAATAGAGATCGTCTCTAAGCCCTTCTCCTTGTTCCAATGGTGGTTTAGGTGAAACTGGAGAGGGCGAAGGTTGAGTCTCCCCAGAGAGATAAACTGCTCCAGCGATGAAAGAGTTCCCACGAGGCTCATCCAAACTCTCACAGAGCAACTGCTTTTCTCTTGCAAGCGACGGACTTTGAGCTGAGCTTGCTCCATTCTTGTGGGAGAAGGAAAAGCCCGAAAAACTCGACTCTGTATCTCCATCCCCAAATAAAGAATTGTCTGGGATGGAATCAGTTGCGACTTTTCTACGTTCACTAGGAGACCTAACTCTTTGGTCAGGTCCAACGTCCATTTGAGGTCCTCCAGACAGCGATGAAGGGACGACGCCCTGAGTAACCAGTCGTCCAAATAAAGGGAGGCTCTGATCCCTGACAAATGTAGAAAACTTGCTACATTTCGCATGAGCCTTGTAAAAATAAGAGGAGCAGGGCTGAGGCCGAAGCACAGTGCTCGGAACTGATACACTACTTTCCTGTACACAAACCTCAGATAATGTTGAGAGTTTGGGTGAATCGGAATGTGGAAGTATGCATCCTGCAGGTTGAGAGAGATCATCCAGTCACCTTCTCTCACAGCTGCTAAAACAGATTTGGTAGTCTCCATCGTGAATTTTGTCTTTACAATACACATTGAGAGCACTTACATCTAGCACTGGCCTCCAACCTCCTGTGTTCTTCGGAACCAGGAAGAGATGGTTGTAAAAGCCTGGGGATTGAAGGTCCAAGACTTTCACCACCGCCCCCTTTTCCAACAACAGAGATACTTGATGTCGCAAAGCCTGTCTCTTTGTCTCCTCTCGATACCTGGGAGAGAGGTCTATCGGAAAATTTACTAGCGGAGGTCTTTGTACAAAAGGTATTTTGTAACACTCCTTCAGTAACATAACTAACTCCCGGTCTGCACCCCTCTTCTCCCATGCCTGCCAGAAGTTCGTCAATCTGGCCCCTACCGCTGTCTGAAGCCGTGGGCAGTCAGACTCTGCCACGTGAGGATCTGGATCCTCTTTTCTTACCTCGTTTGTTATCCGGACGAGAGTTTCCCCTGCTGGGGGCTCTGCCACGAAATGGAGGAATAAATCTTGCAGCTGGCGTGTCAAACTTGGGTTTGTTGGCATAAGAAGAAGGTAAAACCTTGCGCGCAGTCTTGGCCACCAAATCGTGCGTGTCCTTTAGAGCAAGAGATGACGCGATATCTTTAATAAGATGTTGAGGGAACAGAGTACTTGATAAGGGAGCAAAAAGAAGTTCTGACTTCTGAGAAGGGGTAACCCCTACAGAAAGAAAAGAACACAAGGCTTCTCTTTTCTTAAGAACTCCTGCTGTGAACGTAGCTGCCAGTTCATTGGAGCCATCCCTTATGGCCTTGTCCATGCAAGACATTATTTGAATAGTAACATCATTGTCCGATGGAGAGACCTTCTTACTTAAGGCTCCCAGGGACCAATCCAAAAAATTAAATACCTCGAACGCACGAAAAACTCCTTCAAGGAGATGATCCAGTTCTGAGGATGACCAGAAAATCTTCGAGAGTCTCATGGCTAGACGACGAGAAGAGTCTACTAGGCTTGAGAAGTCTCCCTGGGCAGAGGCAGGAACTCCCAAGCCGAGAACTTCTCCTGTGTCATACCAGACGCTCGGGCGAGAGGCCAATTTAAAAGGGGGAAAGGCAAAGGAAAACTTTCCTAAACTTCTTCTGGTTTCCAACCAGTCTCCAGTAATCGCATGGCTCTCTTAGAAGAGCGAGAGAGAACCAACTTCGTAAACGAAGGAGTCGAAGAAGCCATACCTAGAGTAAATTCAGACGGCGGCGAACGTGGAGCAGCAGTTACAAAATGATCAAGAAAAATATCCCTAAAGATATTCATAATCTTTTTAAAGTCAAGGGATTGTTGGACAACCCTAGGCTCCTCCTCTTCTGACTAAATCCCCAAAGGAATATTAGCTGAAAGGGGATCATCAACTTCTTCAGAAGGCACATCATCTGACAAAGGTAAAGTCTTGTGAGACGGAGAAAAATCAGAATGACGAGACGGTAAAGCCTGACAGGCAACATCAACTTGTAAATGAGCCGCAGTTAAAGTCGAGGGGACGACGTCACACCGAGACTGCGAAGACTGATATTCTATCACACGACGAGATTGACGTGACTGACGTTCATCGTCACGTAGGGACAGAGGCGACTGTTGTCCTATGACAAAACGAGACTGCGGAGACTGACGTTCGACGTCACGTCGGGTCAACGGAGTCGGCTGTTGAACGTCACGTCGGGGCTGCGGCGACTGCAGCTCAACGTCACGTTGTGACTGCGGAAACTGAAGTTCAAAGTCTCAGGACTGACGTGACTGTCGGAAAATACGTTCTGAATCACGTTTAACCGCAAAGCTGACATTAGGGATAACGTCAGAGCGACGAGACAAATCTCGCTTAGGAGGTTGAAGACCTGAATCACGTTTGCCAGTACCGTGACGAACCGCAAGTAAAGGATCCTTACGCACAGGAACATGATCGTATACTTCCATTAAGGAGGAAAGTTTTAACTGCATATCTTGCAAGACGCTTAACTTAGGGTCAACAGCACTCGAAACAGATCGTGAAGTCGGTAACGTCTGTGCATGCACGTCATCGCAATGAACGGGACTCTCAAACTCAACGTCACGTTTCCGCTTAATAGGAGAGTTATCCTCCGATGACCGAATACGGTCGGGGCTGTCCCAATGACTACAGCCAGGACGTTGGACCTGTCCTGAAGGTACTAACTTACGCTTCAACGGTCTCGAAACCTTACGCCAAGACTTTTTAAGAAACGAGTCATCGGATGACGAGGAGAACTTCGTCTCTCCTGTCTTATGGTAAGGACGTGCTTGAAGAGCAACGTCTGATACCTTTGAGGGAACGTCTGTTCGTTGGTTAAAGCCTCTCGCTCCCTTAGGTCCTACGACATTCCTTCTCCCAGGGGTAGGGGAGCCTGAAAGAGGTCTCGGACTAGGTAAGCGACAAGCACGAACAGACTAAACACATTTGTTGCACTTTTCACTTTATAACTTTCACCCTTCAAAATCTTTACGTCGGACATAAGTTGATTCCTGTCCGAGGCCAGCGAATCGACCTTCTCACCCAACGCCCGAATAGCCATTAACATATCTCTCATAGAAGGTTCATTAGTGCCAATAGGGGGTTCTGAAACTACCACTACAGGAGGAGGAATAGGTTCAGGGGCATGGGAAGAGGAAAATTCTTGAGATCTAGAAGAGCTTCTTCTAACCCTATCTCTTTCGAGTTTCCGAGTATATTTATCATACTCCAACCACTCGAATTCAGACAAAACAATACATTCCTCACATCGATCCCCTAATTGACAAGGTTTACCCCGGCAATTAATACAAATAGAATGAGGATTGATGGAAGCTTTAGGAAGGCGTTTATTACAGTCTTTAGAACATTTACGATAGACAGAAGGGTCAGCCATTGTGAAAATTTCAAAGAAAGTCCAAAAATAAAGCCAAGTTCAGCAACAATAATCAAAAAAGTAATTCAAGAGTTTTATCGAAGATAAACCAACACAGCGAAAGCAATAAAACCATGAAAAAGTACTTCACCAATCAGTTGAAAACTTTGAGGTTAAGCGTGAGCGGATCCAATGTTGTCATTACAACCGACAGAGAAGAACTGGATTCCTGGGGAAATATATGCGGTATCTGGCCGGTAGTTGGCGCTGGTGTTCACACCCCGCAAACATCATGGCGATCGCTCGCGAGTTTTTGGAATCTGTCGACCGTCGGAGACGTAAGCTACATATACTGTACATCCACAGGCTAAGTTAAATATTTAAAAAGGCGGGTTACTCGGTGTCGAAAGTCTTCCCACTAAGTAACAGACTCCCTTCCTTTCTTGCTCCTGCTTCAATATCATTCCCCTTTACGTGGAAGGCATTTAAATCTGTTGCCAAGGCAGTGGAGGCAGGTAAACCATATCCTGCACTTGAGGAGTGCAAGCCTGTCACCAGCCTTTCCCATGAAGTAGGATTGGAATGAAGTCCACTTAACCTTTTCAGTAGGAAAACTAGACGCGGATGTAGCTAGACGACAGTTTAGCGAGAATCTCCCTAAACTTTCCGAGTTTCTTTTGTGCAAGGAACAAGAGACAAAAGAGAGACTTGCAGCCTCCCTATCCCTACAGAACTACAGAGAGTTGTGTTCAACCCATCAAAGTATCCCAGACATGCTCACGGTCTTGGCCAAAATGCATATGGCCACCTTAGTAAAAGACCTTTATGCCTTTATGAAGGCTAGGAGAGCCTGTAGGGAGTTTGTGTTTGCTGCCGCAACAGTGAAACACGAAACCAGGAAGCTAATATCTTCCAACATCTGTGGTAGAGACCTCTTTCCAAACGAGGTAGTTAGAGAGGTGATTAAGAAAGCCACCACGGAGAACATAGGACTTCTCCAGAAGTGGGGCATCTTTTCAAAGAGAAAGTCTTCCAAGGGTGTGGGTCCCCAACCTAAAAGGAAGACGGAAGTCTAGAAATTTTCCTCGGGCTGCTCAAAAACATCCCACAGTTTCGATGTCCGCGGTGCCACAGGTAGGCGGTCGAAGATGTAAACCTTCTGATCAGGCGAAGCAAAGAGACGCTTCTGGTAGGAGGGAGGTTCCTTCAGGATCGCTGGACCTTCGATCCTTGGGTCCAAGGCCAAATCAAGATGGGACTAGGATGGAAAGCAGACATGCCTACACCATCATTTCCTCAGCTCTTCCTACACTCCTGGAGGCTTATAGGGCTTGGATGTCAAAGCCCTATGTAGGAGGGAGTCTTGGTGGGACTTCCTACACCTCTCAGCAGCCTGCTCCACGTCCTTAGGCTCAAACAGGTTCGTTCCCATCACGGAAGAATGTCTGAGCCTGCTTATCTCGGTGCAAGGGACCTTCTGGTGGAACCTCTCAGACACAGCATCCCGACGTTTCAGGATCGTGTTTGCCCACAAGTTCGAGACTTGGTGGGCCAGAAACTCGATTGTGCGAGTGCCTGAGAGTAGAAAGGTCTCCATAGCTTTCCTGGTACGTTCTTTGGATAAATCCTCCGAACGTATCAGGATACCTAAGGTCCCTAACCAGATATCCAGCCATGAAGTGGCCTGCATGGCACACTTCGCAACCTTCTCCTGATTAAGGATCTCAGTCGCCGAGAATGAGACCTGCCAGTTGGAGAGCCTCTCAAGAGGAACTCCCCTGGTAAGCTCTTCCAAGGAATGGTGAAGGGGAAGAGCAAGGCTCCTCTACGATCTCAAAGTACCTCCTCTGCTGCACACGAGGAAGTGGGAGAAGCTTGTTGCCGGCACTGGATCAGCTGGAGGAGGTTAGCTCAGAGAGCTGGACTGCGATCTTGTCCCTGGAACGATTAACCCCCTGAGACCAGGGCAAGGCTGCACTGGCCTTAGAGGGTTTTTGAGTCCCAAAAACTCGGTCCAAGAGCGTGTCTTTGCCCTCTCGAGGAGGGGGTCTCTGGGTCAGCAAACCCATTGAGAGTCCTCATAAGGGCCAGAACCTGCCAAAAGGCATGTTCTGACTCCTGCAGCTCTCCTCCGGAAGGACTAGCAGCGAAGTCTCCTGTCCCCAAAGGCTTTTCTTGGGGAGATTCACGGACGTTCTCTGAGTGACTGGCTGGCTCCATTCTAAGTCTTGACGAGGACTTCGGTACTGTCTTGAAGTCCTTCGACTTCCTCCTGGGAGGGATGCAGGACTCCAACAACGACGGAGGTAGGCTCTTCTCCGCCCCTACCCGAGAAGACTTTCCAGCGCGAGGTGGGGTTTCCCTCATTGGTGCGATGGGGGAACGTCCGACCTCACGTAACTCCCCTGAGGATGGGTAATCCTCGTCCGAAGGGGAGGAAGAAAAAGTCTGGGGGGAGGAGGGGGCCTGCCTCGAAGGCTTCCAAGGAGACAGCTTAGTCCTCGGAGAAGTCACCGCGTCTGAAACTCCTCTTTTTCTCTTCAGGGGAGTAGACACAGCCAAGGATTTGTGGCCCAAATCAGAGAGAACAGGCTTAACAGCCTGCGTGATCGCTCCGATAAGTGCCCTAAACCAAGGCTGCTAGCTGATGGCTGCGCTATCAGAGACTCCCTCTGGAGGGACAGGGATCGACCGATCCCTGGGAGGAGTTTCCATAGGGGGGTTCGCCTGAAAAGAAAAAGATGATAACGAAGAAATGTCCCTGGACCTTTCTGGAGCCTTCCCCCTACCAGCGAGCGCGCTGTTCTGCGCTTGCGGGGGGGGGGGGGGGGGAGATGCGGCGATGGCGACATTGCCGCGCGTTGTCCTGCAGCCTTGCGCGTGGAAGAATATTGGCGATCGCGCTGGGGAGCGCGTTGGCGCTCGCGCGATGGGGAATACCCGTGGTAGCGCGCGGGAGACTGAAGGCACGCGTGCATGCGCACGGGGGAGACTGCTGATGAGCGCGCACGCGCGAGGGCGATTACAAGGGCGTGCGGGCGAGCGATGACGCGTAGGAGAGTGCGCAGGAAGCTGTTTGCACTCTCGCACGCGCGAGGGTCAATTTTCGCGAGCGCAGGATCAGGATGAAGAGTCCGTGCGGGAGAGGGATCATACATCCCAGAAGATATCGTCGGGCGCGCGCAGGGGAGATATCCCTTGCGCGCGGGCGCGCCTCCTGTGGGCGCACATCAGACTGGTGATGCGTTGCTGCTGTGGGAGATGGGCGTGGGCGCGCATCCTCGTGGGCGAGTGTAGGTGACTCGTGCGCTGGCGAGGTATGGCGCGCAGGTGAAGACCGACGGCTTGTTGGTGAACGCTGGCGCATTGGTGAGCGCTAGCGAGTAGGTGAAGTCCTAGACTTCCCTACCGCACCCAGATCCGAAGATCGTGGGCGCGCAGGAGATCGTTGGCGCGGACAGCGCTGGCGCGCAGGAGATCGCTGGCGCGCAGCAGTTTGAAGGTGCGCAGTTGCGCGCTGGCGAACAAGTGAGCACTGGCGTGCAGGTGAGCGCTGGTGCGTAGGTGAGCGCTGGCGAGCAGGTGAGCACTGGCGTGCAGGTGAGCTAATTCAGGAACGGCAGCGGCAGGTGAGCGCTGACGCACTATCTCCGAAACCTCAGTGCGGTCAGGAGAACGTTGGCGCGCATGCTTGGCATGGCGCGTAAGGGACGTATGCGCTAATTTGCGCGTACGCCCTTGTTGCCCCGAAGGGACCGGTGCCTGTTTTTTTAAAACAGGTTTGGTTGGCGCATAAAGCGCATCAGCAGCCAAGAACGGTGACGGCAGGTCAGCAGGTCTGATGAGTGGAAGGTCGGCGTGCCCTTTGTCAGGACGACCTTCCACCAAAGGGGATCGCGAACGATCTGCAGAGAGGTCCAGGGTAGTAGCAGGAATAGTCGGAGATCGGTGACGAGGCTCCTCTGCGGTGGACTGCAACGGTGATGGTGAACAGAAGAGGCGCCTCCTCACCATCTTATAAGGTGAAGGAAGGCCTCTCCGGTGAAGAGGAAGGCGAGCCTTAGGACGGTTGTTGGGTCAGCAAGCTGACCTTCAGCAGTCCTCCGAAGAGGAGTCTCTGTGAGTGAACTTCCCCGAGGGGGAGAATCACCAGCAGGAGAGACTGTTGGACTAGTTTCTCCCTCGTAGGTTGTGCAGGACCGGGAGAAAATGACAAATTCGGAGATAATTTGTATTTTTCCTAACCATACAAACCTTAGCTATTTACATGGGGTATTACTTTCGGCGTAGCTGAAATGGCGAGCCATTAGATTTTTAACGAGGGTTAACTACCCCCTCGCACACCGGTGAACTGATTCACTTCGCTTAGATGTAGGACTTCACAGGGGACAGGGCTGGCGGGCAAGTATGTATAAATAGCGAAGGTTTGTATGGTTAGGAAAAATACAACACACAACACTATTATAAACGTATAAAATAAACCTGTACATCCATAAAACACTACGAACGAAGAATAGCAACTGCTAAAACTTAAAATAAATAGCACAGTCGAGTGACGAACGCCTCGGAGGGGCGGGTACTAAACAAATACAAAGCTAAAACGCTATCTCGTTCGAAGGCTGGACTTACTAGCAAAAAGTACCATGAGCATAAAAACACAAAAAAAAAAAAAATAAAAATAATAACGGTTCTAAAGGCATAAGGCCAGGGACTTAACCAAGAACCTAAGTGACAGAGTACTAAACGGGCAGACAAAGATGAATTCCCAAACAAGTGAACAAACAATGGCCGCCATGAAAGGCCAGACGGGAATAATAAAACAGACTATACTGGATATAAAACAAAAGCCCGGTACAATAAAAGACTGTCAAAACAAACTATGGTACTTAACATTGGAATGTGTGAAGATGGAGCTTCGGACATGACAAAATAAATCCACGATTGATAAAAAAGACCGAGAGCACAACAAAACAATTCAACACTTTCGATTCCAAAAAGAAGGATGATGTTCAGATGGCGCTCGCGTCGTGGCGTGGGTGGTGTGGCGATGGGGGTTTAGCTAGGGCCTTTGTATCGGCCCATCCCTTTGACGAAGGAATTAACTAAATGGAAGACAACCTGTGAATAGTGGATTTCACGCGCCTTTGCTTTATACACGACACCCAAAAGGTGCTCGCGCGAGGGTTGTAACCTCAGCATTCCATGCTTTTATCTTTCTCTGGTATAATTGGAAGGTTTTATCAGAAAAGATATACAAGAAGGACTTTTCACCGGGCGCCACAGGTCGACCCAGAAATACAAATTATCTCCAAATTTGTCATTTGTTCCGTAACCGAAATACAAACCACGCTATTTACATGGGGTGACTCAACCCTTAGGTAGGGTGGTAAGTCCCAGCCTTACTGGCTTTGGCTTTGCCCGGGGACTCAGAATCCGAGTGTGTAGCACTCGAGATAAGGAGTCCCTGCACCTCGCAAGTTCCTTGCTCCGCAAGGAACGTGCGGCCTACATAAGCTTGTGTGTGAAGGAATGAAGTGTGACTCGTCCTAGGAAGTCGACCTGAAGTCCTTTAGATGGAATTCTAGGCTAGAACGTTCCCAATACCACCTCTTCAGAGTATGGGGGACGCGACAGTATTATTTAATACTAAGAACACAAGGAAGCCTGGTTTACCTACAGTGGTTTGAGGTCAGCTATGCAGAGAACCCAGGATGCTGCTTTCCCCAAGGGAGGGGAGGATGAAGAAAAGAATAAGGGCCAGGCATACTTTTTCATTCATGCAGACTAAAACCGGGTAACAATGCCCTCAACCTTCTGCTACTTGTCCATTAAAGAGCCTGAGGTTAGACCAGCTGTTGTGTAGCCACCACAGGGCCGATAGAGAACGTATCGAGCCTCCTGTGGGTCACGTCCTGCAGGTAGTGGGCTGTGAAGGTCGTTTAACACTTCCACACCCCAGCCTGTAGAACCTGCGTCACTGCGTCACTGTGCTCTAGGGCGACGTGACGGAAGAGGGTCTGGATTCAGGGAATGGTGGATGACCCTGCGAATCCAAGCTGAGATGGTGTTCTTCGTGACCCTCCTCTTCGTCCTTCCTGTGCTCACAAACAGGGCTTGCACTCCAGGACGAACTGCAGCTGTTCTCTTAAGATAGAGCCTCAGACTCCTTACTGGGCACAGTAGGGGATGGTCTGGGTCATCTGTTACAGAACGGAGACTCAAAATCCTGAAGGAGTCGAACCGTGGGTCCGGAACTCCAGGATTCTGAGTCTTAGCAACAAACTCAGGGACGAACCCGGACGTTACCTTCCCCCCCCATCCCCGTGAATGGGCGACGTCGTACGAGAGACCATGAAGTTCACTGACTCGATTGGCTGAGGCCAGAGCGAGCAGAAACATCGTCTTCCAAGTCAGGGGACAATCAGAAGCCTGGCGTAATGGTTCGAACGGAGGTCTCAAACCCCGTTCCATGGAGGAGCTCTCACTTCCGACTGAGGGCATGTAGGCTCGTAGCTTCGTGTGAGTAGAGAAAGTTCCAGCGAGGAGGAAATGTCCGTTCCTTTCAGCCTGAAGACCAGGCTTAAGGCTGAGCGATAGGCTTTCACCGCCGAGACCGAAAGGCGCATTTCTTCCCGAAAAAACACAATTTCTCCGCTATTGCTGGAATAATGGCATCGAGAGGAGAGATACCCCTTCCACGACACCAACCACAGAAGACTCTCCACTTCGCCTGGTAGACCCCTGTAGATGACTTTCGCAGGTGTCCAGACATCCTTTCCGCAACTTGTTGCGAAAAGCCTCTCTCTGTGAGGAGATGCTGCATAGTCTCCAGGCGTGAAGCCGAAGCGATGCTACGGCTTTGTGGAAGATGTTGCAGTGTGGTTGCTTGAGTAGCTCGTGTCGTGGAGGAAGTTCTCTCGGGAGTTCCGTCAGGAGCTGCAAAAGGTCCGGGAACCACTCTACATGATGCCATAGCGGAGCTATAAGGGTCATTGACAGGTTGACCGATAGTCCGGTCTTGCTGAGCACCCTTCTCATCTGACAGAACGGTGCGAAGGCGTAAACGTCGATGTTGTCCCACCGTTGTTGGAAGGCATCTTGCCAGAGTGCCCTGGGGTCCGGGACTAGGGAACAGTACAGCGGAAGCTTGAAGTTCAAGGCTGTCGCAAACAGGTCCACCGTCGGGGAACCCCACAAAGTCAGGACTTTGTAGGCTACTAGAGGATCCAAAGACCACTCGGTACTCACTATCTGCGATGCTCTGCTCAGACTGTCGGCGAGCACATTCCTCTTGCCCGGAATGAAGCGAGCCGATAGTGGAATCGAGTGGACTTCGGACCATCTCAGTATCTCTACTGCAAGATGGGATAGCTGTTGTGAAAAGGTACCTCCCTGCTTGTTGATGTAAGCCACTACCGTGGTGTTGTCGCTCATCACCACCACGGAGTGACCCGCCAGGATCTGTTGGAATTGTTGAAGTGCCAGATATACGGCCTTCACTTCTAGCAGATTTATGTGGAGGCACTTTTCTGATTCTGACCATAGGCCTGAGATCCTGTGGTTCGGAACGTGGGCCCCCCACCCTTCTTTGAAGCGTCTGAAAACAGCATCAAATCCGGGGGGAGGACGAGAAGATCCACTCCCTTTCGAAGGTTTCCGTCCGTCACCCACCACTGGAGGTCCGTCTGTTCCGCAGGACCCATAGGGACCAGAATGTCCGGGGAATCGTGGCCTTGATTCCACCGGGACTTGAGCCGCCATTGCAGGGATCTCATCCTGAGGCGGCCGTTTGGAACCAGACGGGCCAAGGAGGCAAGGTGCCCTAGGAGACGCAACCACGATTGGGCTGGACGCTCTCCTCGTCTGAGGAAAGGATCTGCGACCCTCCTCAGCCTTGCTATCCTGTCGTCTGATGGAAAGGCTTTGTGGAGATTGGTGTCCAATATCATGCCTAGATATACCAGTCGTTGATATGGAAGCAGAGAAGACTTCTCGAGATTTACCATGATCCCTAGATCTTGGCAAAGTCCCAGAAGCTTGTCTCGTTGTCAAAGAAGGGTCGACTCCGAGTCTGCCAGGAACAGCCAGTCGTCCAGATAGCGGAGGGGACGGATGCCGATCCTGTGTGCCCATGAAGATATCAGGGTGAACACTCTGGTGAATACCTGGGATGCTGTGGAGAGATCGAAACACAGCACCTTGAACTCGTAGATCTTGTTGTCTAGGCTGAATCTTAAGTACTTTCTGGAAGACGGATGGATTGGGATCTGGAAGTACGCATCCTTCAGATCCAGTGTACACATGAAGTGTTGCGGTCTCACTGCAAGTCTGACCGTGTCTGCTGTCTCCATGCTGAACGGAGTTTGTTTGACAAACTTGTTCAGAGCTGAGAGGTCGATGACGGGTCTCCAGCCTCCAGATGCTTTCTTTACGAGAAAGAGTCGACTGAAGAAGCCTGGGGAGCCGTCGACGACCGTCTGGAGAGCATCATTCTTGAGCATGGTCTCGACTTCTGCCCGAAGGGCTAGCTTTACCGATCCCATGGCATAGGAGCTCGACGACACTGGATTCGCTGTCAGGGGAGGAAGAGATGTTATGAACGGGACGCGATATTCCTGACTGATCACAGAGAACATCCAGGAATCGGACCCGAGTTGCTGCCACCTGAATGCGCAACTTTGCAGATACCCCCCCACTGGTGGACATGCAGGGGGATTGCCAATCCTAGCGCTTGTGGCCTCGGCCGCTCCCTCTAGGATTCTTGCCTCCCCTGGAGGACTTTCTGCCCTTCTTAGTCTTTGACAGGAAAGGGCTACTGCTTGGACACCTTCGTCTTTGCTGCCGCTGCCAGTTTCGTCGTCTTGGATTAGCGAGGTTGTTGAGGTGCTGGAGGTTTGTAGGGCTTAGATGTAAGAGCCCTTTGGAGAAGAGAATCGTGGTTCGATTTCCTCCACCTCTCAGCTGCCTGTTCCACATCCTTGAGCTCAAACAGACTCTTTCCTAGGATGGAAGAGTGTCTGAGCCTACAGGCATCCACGGCTGGGACCTTCGAGTGGAACCTCTCGGCAACATCATCACGTCGTTTCAAGATTGAGTTTGCCCACAAGTTCAAAACAAGGAGGGCCAGAAACTCGATGGGACGTGTGCCCGAGAGGAGGAAGGTCTCCAGGGCTTTCCTGGTACTCTCCTTGGACAGATCCTCAGGTCGCAGCAGGATGCCCAGAGACCCTAGCCAGACATCAAGCCACGAAGTGGCCTGTATGGCACACTTTGCGACCTTCTCCTGACTCAGGATCTCTGTTGCCGAGAATGTCACCTGCCAGCTAGAGTCTCTCAAGAGAGACTCCCCTGGTAAGCTCTTCCACGGAGAGGTGGAGCGGGAGAGCTAAACAAGGCTACTCCATGATCTCAAAGTAACTCCTCTGTTGCACACGAGGAGGTGGGAGGAGCTTATTACCAGCAGAGGAACGGCTAGAGGAGGCAAGCTCGGAAAGCTGGCCCTCAACCTTATCTCTGGCACTCTTCACCCCTTGGGACCAAGGCAGAGCCGCACTGGCCTTAAAGGGTTTCTGAGTGCCATAGACTTGGTCCAGGACGGTATCCTTGCCTTCACGAGGGGCGGTCTCCGAGTCCTTGAACTTGTTGAGATGCCTCATCAGAGTCAGGACTTGCCAGAAGGCGTGCTCTGAATCATGCTGCTCTCCTCCTGGTGAACTGGCAGCAAAATCTCCTGTCCCCAAAGGCTGTACTTGGGGGAACTCTTAGAGTCCTTCGATTCCCTCCTAAGAGGGATACGAAACTCCAACTAAGAAGTCTGAGGGCTCTTCTCTCCCTAACAAGGGACGATTCTCCTGCTCGAGGTGGGGTTTCTCCCATTGGTGCGGTGGGAGATGGTCTCACCTTGGTAGATGGAACGCGCTGGCGCTCGCGCGATGGGAAAAACCCAGGGGTCGCGCGAGAGAGACCGTTGAAAATAATCTCGCGCGGGCGAGACTTCATAGGGTGAGCAGGAATCAGATTAACGTGCAGGAACAGAATGAAGAGCCCGTGAAAATGTCGGCGCGCGCACCTACGAGGTTGTTGGCCCTTGAAGATCGTCGGCGCCTGTGCGCGAAAGAAGATCGACAGCGCTTAAAGATTGACGGCGCCTAAAGATCGTCGGCACTTGTGCGCGCAAGAAGATCGTCGGCGTTTGCGCGCGTAAGAAGATCGTCGGCACTTGCGCGCGTAAGATCGTTGGCGCTTGCGCGCGGAAGAAGATCGTTTGCGCGGGGAACCATCGGAGCCTGCGCGCGGACGATCGTCGGAGCTTACGTGCGTAGGAAGATCGTCAGCGCTAGCGCGCCAAAGAAGATCGTCGGCGCTTGAAGATCACCAGCGCTTACGCGCGTAAGAAGATCGACGGCGCTTACGTGCGTAAGAGGATCGTCAGCACTCGCTCGCGAAAGAAGATCGTCGGCGCTTGCATGCGTAAGAAGATCGTCAGCGCTAGCGCGCAAAAGAAGATCGTCGGCGCCAGTGCGCGTACGAAGATCGTTGGCGTAAGAAGATCATTAGCGAGCACGCGCGCTAGGATGAAGGGACAGCTGACAGGACGATCAGGAACTGGGACGATCAACACTGGAAGTTCTGGTGAGCGCCTGTGCGCTAACTCAGGACTGGAACAGGATTCCTCAGGATGGAAATCTCAGGAACAGCAGGAACCTGGCACTAAAGGGACTTACTCACAGTGTGAGAAAGACCCTTTTGCCCCGAAGGGACCGGTGCCCGTTGGATAACGGGATGCGAGGGCGCCCACAGCGTCAGCAGACAGGAACGGAGACAGCAGGTCAGCAGGTCTAGGAGATGGCGAAATGCGGAGAGGTCCTGAACAGCCAGCTGGTCTAAACAGGAACAATCCTCCGAAGAGGAGTCTCTAGAGTGGCCTCTCTCGCGAACGAGAGAGGAGAACACTTCGTAGAAGAGACTAGAGGACACTGATGATGGCGCCCCTTAGGGCCGTTGGATCAGCAAGCTGACCTATAAGGAGCAATCCTCCGAAGAGGAGTCCTATGGTTTACCTGCAGTGATTTGAGGTCAGCTGTGCAGAGAACCCAGGATGCTGCTTTCCCCAAGAGAGGGGAGGATGAAGAAAAGAATAAGGGCCAGGCATACCTTTTCATTCATGCAGACTAAAACTGGGTAACAATGCCCTCAACCCTCTGCTACTTGTCCATTAAGGAGCCTGAGGTTTAAACCAGCTGTTGTGCAGCCACCACAGGGCCGATAGAGAACGTATCGAGCCTCCTGTGGGTCACGTCTTGCAGGTAGTGGGCTGAGAAGGTCGTTTGACGCTTCCACACCCCTGCTTGCAGAACCTGCGTCACTGAGAAGCTTTTCTTAAAGGCCAGGGAGGTAGCTACTCCCCTGACATCATGAGCTCTAGGGCGACGTGACGGAGAAGGGTCAGGATTCAGGGACAGATGGATGGCCTTTCGAATCCATGCCGAGATGGTGTTCTTGGTAACCCTCCTCTTCAATCTCCCAGTGCTGACAAACAAACCCGCACTTGGGGACGAACTGCAGCTGTTCTCTTCAGGTATAGCCTCAGACTCCTTACTGGGCACAGTAGGAGATGGTCTGGGTCATCTGTTACGGAACGAAGACTCGAAATCCAGAAGGAGCCGAAGCGAGGGTCCGGCACTCCCGGATTCTGTGTCTTAGCAATAAACTCAGGGACGAAGCTGAACATTACCTCCCCCCATCCACTTGAATGGGCGATGTAATACGAGAGATCATGAAGTTCGCTAACTCGCTTGGCTGACGCCAAAGCTAGTAGGAACACCGTCTTCCAAGTCAGGTGACGATCTGAAGCCTGGCGTAATGGTTCGTAGGGAGGTCTCTTAAGAGACCTGAGGACTCGAACCACGTTCCATGGAGGAGGTCTCACTTCCGACTGAGGGCAGGTAAGTTCATAACTACGTATGAGTAGGGAAAGTTCTAGCGAAGAAGAAATGTCCACTCCTTTGAGCCTGAAGGCTAGACTTAAGGCTGAGCGATAGCCTTTCACTGCCGAGACTGAAAGGCGCATTTCTTCTCGCAAATACACGAAGAACTCCGCTATTGCTGGAATAGTGGCATTGAGTGGAGAGATACCCCTTCCACGACACCAACCACAGAAAACTCTCCATTTCGCCTGGTAGACTCCTGCGGATGACTTTCGCAGGTGTCCAGACATCCTTTACGCAACTTGTTGCAAAAATCCTCTCTCTGCGAGGAGATGCTGGATATTCTCCAGGCATGAAGCCGAAGCGAAGCTATGGCTTTGTGAAAGATGTTAGCGTGGTTGTTTGACTAGCTCATGTCGTGGAGGGAGTTCTCTCGGAGGATCCGTAAGGAGTTGCAGAAGGTCCGGGAACCATTCCGCGTGATTCCACAGCGGAGCTATGAGAGTCATCGAGAGGTTGACCGATAGTCTAATCTTGTTGAGTACCCTCCTCATCAGACAGAACGGGGGAAAGGCGTATACGTCGATGTTGTCCCACCGTTGTTGGAAAGCATCTTGCCAGAGAGCCGTGGGGTCCGGGACTGGGGAACAGTACAGCGGCAGTTTGAAGTTCAACGCGGTCGCGAACAGATCCACAATCGAGGAACCACACAAAGTTAGGACTTTGTTGGCTACTTGACGATCCAAAGACCACTCGGTACTCTCTACCTGAGACGCTTTGCTCAGACTGTCGACGAGCACATTCCTTTTGCCCGGAATGAAGCGAGCCAAAAGTGGAATCGAGTGGACTTGGTCCATCTCAGTATCTCTACTGCAAGATGGGATAGCTGTTCTGAAAAGGTACCTCCCTGCTTGTTGATGTAAGCCACTACTGTGGTGTTGTCACTCATCACCACCACAAAGTGACCTGCCAGGTGCTGTTGGAACTGTTGAAGGGCCAGAAAAACGGCCTTCATTTCTAGCAGATTTATATGGAGGCACTTTTCTGATTCTGACCACAGGCCTGAGGTCCTGTGGTTCAGAACGTGGGCCCCCCACCCTTTCTTTGAGGCGTCTGAAAACAGCATCAAATCAGGGGGGAGGACGAGAAGATCCATCCCTTTTGTAGGTTCTCGTCTGCCACCCACCACTGAAGGTCCGTCTGTTCCGCGAGACCCATAGGGATCAAGACGTCCGGGGAATCGTGTCCTTGACTCCACCGGGATTTGAGTCGCCATTGCAGGGATCTCATTCTGAGGCGACCGTTGGGAACTAGACGGACCAAGGATGAGAGATGGCCGAGGAGACGTAACCACGATTGGGCTAGGAGTTCGTTTCGTCTGAGGAAAGGACTTGCGACCTTCCTCAGCCTTGCTATCCTGTCGTCTGATGGGAAGGCTCTGTGGAGATAGGTGTCCAATATCATGCCTAGATATACCTGTCTTTGGGAAGGAAGCAGAGAAGACTTCTCGAGATTTACCGTGATCCCTAGATCTTGGCAAATTCCCAGAAGTTTGCCTCAGTGTCGAAGAAGGGTTGACTCCAAGTCTGCTAAGATCAGCCAGTCGTCCAGATAACGGAGGAGACGGATGCCGATCTTGTGTGCCCACGAAGATATCAGGGTGAACACTCTGGTGAAAACCTGAGGTGCTGTGGAGAGACCGAAGCACAGCACCTTGAACTGGTAGATCTTGTTGTCTAGGCTGAATCTTAGGTACTTCCTTGAAGACAGATGGATTGCGATCTGGAAGTATGCGTCCTTCAGATCCAGTGTGCACATGAAGTCTCGCGGTCTCACTGCGAGTCTGACCGTGTCTGCCGTCTCCATGCTGAACGGGGTCTGCTTGACAAACCTGTTCAGAGCTGAGAGGTCGATGACTGGTCTCCAGCCTCCAGATGCCTTCTTTACAAGAAAGAGTCGACTGTAGAAGCCTGGGGACCCGCCGACGACCTCTTGGAGAGAGTCCTTCTTCAACATGGTCTTGACTTCTGCCCAAAAGGCTTGCGCTCTTACCGATCCCATGGCAAGAGAGCTCGACACTGGATTCGCTGTCAGGGGAGGAAGAGATGTTATGAACGGGACGCGATATCCTTGGCTGATCACGGAAATCGTCCAGGAATCGGCCCCGAGTTGCTGCCACCTGTTCGCGCAACTTTGGAGGCATCCCCCCACTGGTGGACATGCGGGGGGACTGCCAATCCTAGCGTTTGCGGCCTTGTCCACTCCCCCTAGGATTCTTGCCTCCCCTGGAGGACTTCTTGCCTCTCCTGTCCTTGACGGGAAAGGGCTGTTTGGACACCGCTGCCTTTGCTGCTATTGCCGGCTTTGTCGTCTTTGCAGGGCGAGGTTGTTGAGGTGCTGGAGGCTTATAGGGCTTT
>NC_090740.1:56454280-56471780 GCF_036898095.1 Palaemon carinicauda
TATTTACATTGGGTTTACCTTTTAGCGCAGCTGAAATGGCGAGCCATTAGAATTTAACGAGGGTGTATTACCCCCGCGCTAGTTAGCGGGGGGGGGGGGGGGGGGGGTAGGGGAGTGGTAGCTAGCTACCCCTCCCCCCTCACACACAGATGAATGCTCACTTTCACTTAGAGGTAGGACTTGTCTTGGGGGACAGGGCTGGCGGGCAAATATGTGTAAATAGCTAAGGTTTGTATGGTTAGGAAAAATACAAATTATCTTCGAATTTGTCATTTGTTCCGTAACCGAAATACAAACCACGCTATTTACATTGGGTGACTTACCCATTAGGTAGGGTGGAAAGTCCCCAGCCATATTGGCTTTGGCTTTACCTGGGGACTCAGAATCCGAGTGAGTCGCACTCGAGAAAAGGAGTCCCTGCACCTCACAAGTTCCTTGCTCCGCAAGGAACCGTGTGGCCTATATAAGCTTGTGTGTGAAGGAAGAAGTGTGACCCGTCCTAGGCAGTTGACCTGGAGTTCCAGAAGGAACTCTGGGTTAGGACGTTCCCAATACCACCTCGTCAGGGTATGGGGGACGCGACAGTATTGACTCAATACTCGGAACACAAGGAAGCATGGTTTACCTGCAGAGGTTCGAGGTCAGCTATGCAGAGACCAGGATGCTGCTTCCCCGTAGAGGGGATGATGAAGAAAGAAATAAGGGCCAGACATACTTCTTTCGTTCATGCAGACTAAAACCTGATAACAATGCCCTCAACCTTCTGCTACCTGTCCAAAAAGGAGCCTGAGGTTAAACCAGCTGTTGTGTAGCCACCACAGAGCGATAGAAAACGTATCGAGACTCCTGTGGGTCACGCCCTGCAGGAAGCAGGCTGCGAAGGTCATTAGACGCTTCCAGACTCCAGCTTGTAGCACCTGCGTCACAGAGTAGTATTACTCGAAGGCGAGGGAAGTTGCGATGTATCCAACATCGTGCTGTAGGGCGACGTGACGGGGGAGGGTCCGGAGACAGGTCGAGATGAATGTCCTTGAGTCCGGGCTGAAGAGGTATACTGGTGACTCTCCCCCGTGTCCTCCTTGTGCTCCCAAATCGGCTGCAACTGAGGACAAACTGCAGCTGTTCCCAGCGCTAACCTCTCGATTCCTGTACTGGCAAGAAAGAGAAGGTCTTGGGACATCAGACACAGAATGGAGACTCAAAATCTTGAATGAATCGGACCGAAGGGTCGGGACCCTCAGATTCTGAGTCTAGCCAACAACTCAGGAGCGAGCCTGAATGTTGCCTTCCCCTCTTCCTTAGAAAGGGGGGGAGTAGTAAGAGACCAAGAAGATTGCTTACACACTGGCCGTGGCCAGAGTGAGCAGAAGACCCAGGGCGGAATACAATCCGAGGCCTGTCGTAAAAGGGTCTTGAGAAGATCTCTTAAAGGACTAAAAGTCCGAGCCATGCTCCAAGTTGGAGGTCTTCCTCCGACTAGGGCAGGGACGATCGTAGCTTCGCATGAGCGAGGATAGATCCAGCGGGCAGGAAAAAGTTATTCCTTTAAGCCTGAAGGTCAGGGAAAGGCTGAGCGACAGGCTTCATTGCCAAGAGCGGAAAGGAGTTTCCTCCCGCCGAAAGGCAATAAGACCGTTATTGCTGGAGAAGAGGTCTCACGGGAAGAGGTATATCTCCCACGGCACCAACCACCTTAGACTCTTCACTTTGCCTGGGAGACCCCTGTGGATGACTATCGCAGATGACGCGACCTCCGTACCGCGACTGTAGCGGGTTGTCTCTTCTAGAGGAGGAAGCGTAGTGTCTCCAGGCATGAAGCCGAAGCGACGCCCCGGTTCGGGAGAGATGTCGCAGTGTGGTTGCTTGAGTAGTCTGCGCCGTGGGAGAAGCTCTCCCGGGAGTTCCGTCAGGGGAAGCAGAGGGTCCAGAAACCGTTCTGCACATAGTCCCAGTGGAGCTCTCCCATTGAAAGGTTGACAGACAACCTGGTTTTGTTGAGACCCATTGTCCGCAGACAAAAAGGAGGGAAGACGCAGGCGTCGAAGTTGTCCCACCATCACCGGAATGCATCTTGCCAGAGTCTCGGGGTCTGAGACTGGGGGGAAAACTAGCGGAAGCTTGAGGTTCCAAGCTGTCGCGATCAGGTCCCCCAGACCAGCACTTGCTGGTTACCCAAGGTCAAAGACCCCCCTAGGTACACTCTCTCTATGAGGCTCTGCTCGGATAGTCTGAGAGAAACATTCCCCTGCCTGGAATGAGAGAGCCGATGGTGGAATTGAGAGAATCTCAATCATCCCGATATCTCTACTGCAAGATGTGAAGGTGTGAAAATGCGTCCCCTGCTGGTTAGCATGAAGTCGACACGCAACGGGGCGACTTGGCAGGAGCGGTAGGATCTGAAGAGGGGCCAGACTAAGGCCCTTAAGCCTGCCTGAATGATGGAGAGGTATCCTTCAGGTCTTGACCATAGGCCTGGACCGGAACATGCCCCCCCCCTTTCCTTTGACGAGTCCGAGAACCGCATCAAGAATGTGGGGAAAGGACGAGAATATCCACTACCATCAAGAGGCTCCATAGGTCAACACCCATTGCAGGTTTAATAGTTCCGCTGGTCCCATAGGGCCAGGGAGTCCGGTTAAACATTGCCTGAAGCCACCGGAACTTGGATCGCCCCACATGGAACTTATCCTGAGGCGACCGTTCGGACTATAAACGGGTCAATGAGGAAAGAAGAACTAGGAAACGTTCCAAGGTAGGGCTGAAAACTCTGCTTGACTGAGAACAGGTACTGCGACTCTCCTCAGTCTTGCCACGGTGAACCGAAAGGAAGGCTCGGAGGATGTGGTAACAGAATCTGGCGTCCCCAGGTGGTCACCCATCCAAGTACCGACGTTGCTTAACCTCGCTGGACGGACGAGAAGCGGGGTTTCCAACGTGGTAAGGCGGTTGACTCAATATCATGGCCAGATACTCCAGATGTTGAGGCAGAGGAAGAGAAGGCTCCAAGCAAAATACCATGAGCCCACACTCATGGTCAGCATTCGGAAGCTTTTCCCGGCGCTGAAGAAGGTCGAAACCCGAGCCTACCGGAGTTGACCAGCCCTCCAAACAGCAGAGGAGGCGGAAGTCTGCACCTGAGCGGCCAAGAGGAAGGCAGGGAGAGTTCTCTGGGGAACCAAACCTGCTATGCCACGGCGGGATAGCCACACTGCATCGTAAGCAGGAATACTTGCAGTTTAGGCTGAATTCGACAAGCACCCTGGAAGATGGATGGAATGGAAACTGAAAGTACCCGTCCTTCCGATCCAGGGTTAAAGGAGTCCTGTCGCCTCGTTACCAGTCTGATCGATTCTGCTGGTCTACGCTGGCCGAGGTTTGTTCGACAAACTTGATCCGGGCTGAGAGGTCGACTATGGACATCCCCTCTCAGATCCTTCCTTACAAGAAAGGATCGACTGAGGGGGCCGGGGGTGAAGCCGTCGATGATCCTAAGGAAGACCTTCGCCTAAGGTATGGATCATTCTGCCCAACCGGGCAACTCTGCTGATGCTATGGCATAGAGGTTCAGAGACACTGAATTCGCTGACAGAGACGGCAGGCGCGATATCCTTGGCTACTCACAGAGATTGTGCGGGAATGGGCATCGGGAAGCTGTCATTCGGATGAGTAACCTTAAGCATCCTCCCAGCGAAAAAACCTGCAATCCTAGAGTTCGTGAACTCCTTTTAGGACTATGCCCCCCCCGGGGGAGTCTCCCGTGCCATCTGTTCCTGACAGGAGGAAACTGCAATTGGACACCTTGTCCCAGTTGTCGTAGCCGATAACTTAGGCCGACGTGGTTGAAAGAAAAGGGAGCTGGAGCCCTGCAGAGTCTGGAAGAAAGCGCCTTGGAGGAGTGAAACCGGAAGTCGATTTACTGCGCACAGCAGATGTTTAAGTCTCTGTCCTTGGGCAAAGACAAAACTCTTTTCAAGGATGGAAGGGTGTCTGAGGTCGTTGACCTCCACAGATGAGACACCCGAAGGAAGCCTTCAGTCAGTGCGTCCAGATGGTACAACATCGAGCTTGTCCGCAAGTAGATACTTAACGACGAAAGGCCAAGGTGCCTGAGCTCGAGAGGAGGAAAGTACCCTTGATCTTCCTGTAGCTTCCTTGAACCAAACCTCGGGCCGTAACCGAGGAGGGAAAGAACCTGGTAAGCTCCCAGAGGAAGAGGTAAGCAGTCACCCCTTGTCCGATGGAGAAATCTTCAACGGAAAGCCCCCCCGCCAAAAATCCTTCCAGGGCGGGAGAAGGAGAAATCTTCAACGGAAAGCCCCCCCGCCAAAAATCCTTCCAGGGCGGGAGAAGGAGAGAGTACTCGTGCAGGAGAGGGGACCCTCGAGACCGACCTCTTGGGAACCAACTTCGCCCTGGGGGAAGTCACCACGAAGTCCACTCCTCTCTTTCTCTTCAGCGTAGGAGAGACAGCCGCTGGTTTGTTACCCTGGCCGGTGAGTGCTGGTTTCATAAACCTCATTAACGCCCGTGCCAGCGGATCAAACCATGTCTGCTGCTCCAAGGACACAGAGTCCGAAATCCTCGCTAAGGTGAAAGGGATCGGGCGATCCTTTGGAGAGGACACGACGGTTCCTGCCTGAAAGAAGGTGGGAAGAATGCTGTACTGACCTGTCTTCGTCCTGCACTACCAACCTGTGCTTGGATGGAGGTGATCCCGAGTGCCGCCTAGGAGCACGCGTCCCTGCTGCTACCACCGGCTGTGGAATTCGCCGCGAACTATGGTCGCGCGAGGGCGAACGGTCGCGCAAAGGCGAATGGTCGCGCAGGCGAGCGGTCGCGAGGGCGCGCAGGCGAGCGGTTGCGAGGGCGCGCAGGCGAGCGATCGCGCGGGCGCGCAGGCGAGCGATGGCGCGGGCGCGCAGGCGAGCGATCGCGCGGGCGCGTAGGCGAATGGGCGTGACGGCGAGGGATCGTGCTGCCGCGTAGGTGAAGAAGATCGCTGGCGGTAAGCGATGGCGAGCAGCATGTGTAGGTGAATGATCGCGTGATAGGGTGCGATGGTGATCAGCATCCGCAAGAGGGCGAGCGTTCAGGGTTGTGCGATGAGGAGCAGCATGCGTAAGCGGGCAATCGTGCAGGGTTGTGCGATGGCGAGCAGCATGCGCAGGTGAATGATCGCATGAAAGGGTGCGATGGTGATCAGCATCCGCAAGAGGGCGATCGTTCAGGGTTGTGCGATGAGGAGCAGCATGCGTAAGCGGGCAATCGTTCAGGGTTGTGCGATGGCGAGCAGCATGCGCAGGTGAATGATCGCGTGAAAGGGTGCGATGGCGATCAGCATCCGCAGTTGAGGGTCGCGCGATGGCGATCAGCATCTGCAGTTGAGGGTCGCGCGATGGCGATCAGCATCCGCAGTTGAGGGTCGCGCGATGGCGATCAGCATCCGCAGTTGAGGGTCGCGCGATGGCGATCAGCATCCGCAGTTGAGGGTCGCGCAATGGCGATCAGCATCCGCAGTTGAGGGTCGCGCGATGGCGATCAGCATCCGCAGTTGAGGGTCGCGCGATGGCGATCAGCATCCGCAGTTGAGGGTCGCGCGATGGCGATCAGCATCCGCAGTTGAGGGTCGCGCGATGGCGATCAGCATCTGCAGTTGAGGGTCGCGCGATGGCGATCAGCATCCGCAGTTGAGCTAGTAGCTGGCGAACCATGTTCCTTCAGAAGTGTTGGAGAACGTTGGCGTGCCAGCTGTAACACACGTGGGCGATCCGGAGATCGCTGGCGAGCTGATGATCGCTGACGAGCTGACGATCGCTGGCGAGCTGATGATCGCTGGCGAGCTGATGATCGCTGACGAGCTGATGATCGCTGACGAGCTGATGATCGCTGACGAGCAGAAGGCTACGCGTGGAAGCCTGCGCAAAGAAGAAGAGTCCTTGACCCCGACCTGAACCGAAGTTCTAGATCGCGAGGGCGAACGTGGGCGCACAGGGCACGTAACAGGAACCGCAGGGAAGATCATCTTGAAAGCGCTGACGAACAGGAGAGCGCTGACGAACAGAAGGGCGCGCAGGGAAACCCTGACACGCAAGGGAAGAACCCCCGTGGGGGCAACCCTTTGCCCCGAAGGGATCGTTGTCCGCCGGGAGACTGATGTCCGTCGGAAGACCGCTGTCCGTCGGGAAGACCGTTGTCCGTCGGGAAGACCGTTGCCCGTCGGAAGACGAGATTAGACTGCTGTCCATCTGCACCAAGACGGAAGATCGAGAAAAAGAAGTTGTAGGCTGCAAACGGAGATTCAAAAAGGCGCCTCAAGCACCCTTATAGGGAGATGAGAGGCCCTTACGACGAGGCGGACGGAGGGCCTTACGGCGAGGGAGGCCAACAGCAACAGCAACAGAAGAAACCTCCGAAGAGGAGTCTCTATGAGTGTACTCTCTCGCGAACGAAAGAGAAACACTTCGTGGAAGAGACTGGTCAGCCAGTGACCTAAAAGGGGCAATCCTCCGAAGAGGAGCTCCTGCAGTTGCCCAGCCCCTTGAGCGAAACTGCAGGTGCGACCGCTCAGCACCAAGAGCATAGTCGCACGAAAAAAAGGCAAGAGAAGAACCCCCCAAAAGAGGAAAAGCTCAAGCCTGGACAGGAAAAAAAAAACTTCCCTCGGAAGGAAAGTTATCCGCCCAAGGAGGCAAGCCTCCTGACTGTTCTAAAATGAACTGGAGAGCTGTCCGTCGACACGGGAGTACTACCAGTAGAAGGAGACACGCCCCTGACGACAATACAAGGGGGGAGGCAGCAACAGCCGAATCCCCAGGACTCAACCAGACAGCTCACACCGTTGCTATATTACAGAAACGAACTAGATCGGTAACTGTAAAAAAATAAAACAAATAATATTAGTACACATTCATTCCCCCGGGAAGGCTCCAAAGAGGAATCCCGAGGAAAAGGAACAAGAATTACACAACAGGCACGTGCCCTCACAACCACTTACACTCACGGAAGGAGAGCTGTAACCAAAACAGAATTATAACAATTATAATTATGTAACTATGTAATTATGTAATTTAAAAATGAATGAACACTAAAGAAAAAAACGAAAACCCCGAAAGGAATCGTTCTACAAGCTGAAAAAATAACAACTACAATTAGATTCATAAACTAATTGAGACAAAATGTACGGCGTAGCAACCCCACCCACACGGGAAGGAAGCTACAAGGGCGTAGTAAAACATAGTAAAAGGGTGAACGACCTCAAGAGAGAGAGAGAGAGAAAGACCGAAGTCAAACTCGATCGCAACCCATAAAATTAGGCCGTGGTGGCCTAACTGCCGAGGCCTCCACGTAGATATCGTACACTACACACACACATCTGAAAAGGAAACTTACTTATTTCTATACTCAAATATATATACAAACATGAAAACATGTTTACATATATATTGAGTAAAAGAAAAGTAAGCGATTAAGTAAAGACAAAACAGACAATGGCTGCCAAGCGAGGACCAAGACAGAGACGTCTGTCACAGTCCGAGCCAAAAGTGAAAGTGAGTATTCACCTGTGTGTGAGGGGGAGGAGGGGTAGCTAGCTACCACTCCCCTACCCCCCCGCTAACTAGCGCGGGGGTAATACACCCTCGTTAAATTCTAATGGCTCGCCATTTCAGCTACGCTAAAAGTAATAACCCTTTGTAAATAGCGTGGTTTGTATTTCGGTTACGGAACAAATATACATTTATATATATATATATATATATATATATATATATATATATATATATATATATATATATATATATATATATATATATATATATATATATATATATATATATATATATATATATATATATATATATATATATATATATATATATATATATATATATATATATATATATATATATATATATATATATATATATGAATAATAGTACCAGGGTTATGATATACATCTTTATTGCTTAGCTTTCGGAAAATCTATTTCCATCATCAGAGCCTAAAATAGGATAAATTGTATAAGTTAAAACATAGTATGATGAATATTTAAAACAGAAAATTTAAAATGAACATACAAAAACTTCATGTAATAAAATAAGAAATTAACATAAAACTATAAAATCAATCTAAATACAAAATAAAAGATCAAAGCGCCAGCGCTACAAACTCACATGAAATAAAATTAAACACGATTTAATTCATACGTTGCCCGGCCCAGGTTTGGTTTTAGTTTGCTGGAATATTGCCTCCATTATTAGTAAGTCGAGGTTACTCTGCGAAGTGGCTAAGATGGAAAAATTCCCCTTGAACATTGGGTGGTCCTCACTTACGGAATGGTCTCTGATGGCTGAATGGGGTGGTTTTGCCATATAATTACCCGTTCTAGGTGAGCGACCGAAGTGCTCAGACAATCTTGCACGGTAATGTCTTTCACTTTTTCCAATATACGATGCATTACAGCGATCACACTTATATTTATATATGACACCCGAACAAAGATCATCTGAGACCCGGTCTTTAAATTTGAAAAATTTGCTCATAGCAAATCAGCTAAGAGCTTCGCCCTTAGCTGATTTAGAGATAAATTTGATCCCGAAGTTTCTCCTTTAAAGAGCTGTCCTCCCCTGAAGTCTGAAGTTCTACGAAGATAGACCTTTAGACACTCTACAGGACATAGAGAGACATCTTCCTTCAGAGGACAGATTCTCCAGGGACCCCACCTCTTAGTGGGTAGCTCGTTTTTAGCGAGAAATGATGGATCAGGAAAGAGATTCAGTTCTACTAAATCTGTGAACTGAATGTGGCCCTCATCTCTCTATAGAGCCACTATTTCACTAACTCTAGCCCCAGAGGCTATTGCGAACAGGAAAATAACCTTTTGGGTTAGATCCTTAAGAGAACAATCTTCATTGTTCACCGATGAGGCATAATGTAAGACCTTGTCCAAAGACCAAGAGATGGGCTTTGGTGGTGCTGCAGGCCTAAGTCTAGCACATGCTCTCGGAATCTTGTTAAAGATTTCATTTGCCAGATCCACTTGGAAGGCATATAGGAGAGGTCTAGTCAAGGCCGATTCGCACGTATTTATCGTATTGGCCGCCAACCCCTGGCTATGAAGGTGGACAAAGAAGGACAGACCAAAGTTCATAGAAATTTCTTTCGGTCCTTTTGATTTTACAAACTCCACCCACTTCTTCCTGGAAGACTCATATTGTCTTCTAGTAGACTTAGCCTTGTATTCTTCTAAGAATTCTATATTGCCTTCTGAAATCCCAAACCTCTTTCTAACCGCTAGGGCAAGAAATTCGTGAAATGAGGGGTTTGGGTTCTCCGTGATAAACCTAAGGCAGTTTATTTTTGAATCTTCAAAAATATAGCTAGGATCAGAACTAGGACCGGCCTCATCTAGTCTATCAGCCTCATTAGAGGATCCTCGTAAGGGGCTATTTAACGTGATGAAAAGATCGAGCTGCAGTTCTGGGACTTGTTCCCATCTGGGATGGAATATGTCTGCGTCCATGGACCATTCCAGCTCTATCTCCTTGGATTGAGATAGAGTATCCACCGTCACCTCGTGGATCAGTTGTAAGTGAACTGCTGTTAGGTGCCATTCCTTTAAGAAAGGGATGGGTAACTTCACCAGAACTGTACGAGATGTTCGATTGTGAAGTCATATTTGATCTCTTCAAGCATTTGATGCGTGTTTTCTCCAGACCCTTAACGCATCCTTCCGATGTGCTCATTGCACAAGGTCTGTCAGAATTTCGAACCAGGAAAAGTTTAGCGTTTTCCCTTGCTAGCGTTTCGGGATTCTGATCGATCAGCTGAGTCTCTTGACGGACCTTGTGAGCTCCTTTTAAATCCCCAAGAGGAAATTGAGTTGATGTGACTGAAAGCTTCGATGGTTTCTTAGCCATCGAAACCATAGATCTGGAGAAAGTCGAGACTTCTAGAGGCAAATCTTGCATTTGCGATATCCCGGGAACCGGGTCATCTATATGAAGATACTTAGGACTGTGAGTCTGATACGTATCTATTCTAGGATGAATATTACTCTTCGTGACATGAATCCTAGATAGGAGGAAGGGGAGTGGTTGGCTGGAAGGTTCCGGGGGACACCTTTCAGGTCTGGTAAGACTACGAACACCCTTAATTGGAACAAGGTCCATATGTTCAGAAGGATTAACATTCGGAACTTGTAGTTTACTATAAACTTGTTGAGTGGTGACAGGTTCAGAATGACTCGGAGATTTCTCGAGTCCTTCTCGTGAACAGAAAATGGCCTTCCCTGGAACTCGACGAGCCAGAGCTTTCTTACTACCTGTATGCTCTACAGCTCTCAGGTATACTCCTCCAGGAGGGTTTTGAACTGTAGGAGAAGGTAAGACGACGAAAGTAGGGACATTTTTGTTTCCCACCAATGGCTCATTTCGAATAGGCTCTGGACCAAATGATCGAAGGTCCTGCGATCCTGAGGGAAAGTTCCTCCTAGCCGAAGCGTCTTTATGCTTCGAATAATCAGTAGGGTTAGACTTTTGACCACTTGCCTGTAGCATTGTGGACACTGGAATATTTCCAGTAATTTTGATCTTCTTTTTAGGTTGGGGACCCACAACCACATAAGATTTTCTCTTTGAGGGAATGCCCCATTTCTGGAGAAGACTTATGTTCTCCATGGTGGCATTCTTAATTACTTCCTTAATGACCTCTTGTGGGAAGAGGTCTTTACCCTAGATGGTGGAAGATATTAGCTTCCTTGTTTCGTGTTTCACTGTTGCAGCAGCGAACACAAACTCTCTACATGCTCTCCTAGCCTTCACAAAGGCGTAAAGGTCCTTTACCAAGGTAGCCATATGCATTTTGGCTATGACCATGAGCATGCCTGGGGTGTTTTCGTAGGTTGAACACAACTCTATATAGTTTTGTAGAGAAAGGGATGTCGCAAGTCTCTTCTTTGACTCAAGTTCATTAAACAAGAGCAAATCGGACAAAATAGGGAGACATACATTGAATTGTCGACTTGCGACATCCTTGTCTAATTTTCCTACCGAAAATGTCAAATGGACTTCCTTCCAATCCTTTTCCTGACCGGGAAAGGCTAGTGACAAAGGCTTACCCTCATCGAGTGTAGGACATGGTTCACCCGCCTCTACAGCTTTGGTAACCGAAGTAAATGCCTTCCCCATAAAGGGGAAAGCGAGTGAAGTAGGAGCAAGAAAGGAAGGGTGTCTGTTATTCAGTGAGAATACCTTCGTCTCTGAATAACCCGCCCTCTTCAGATTACCTGAAAGGATAGACTGTGCCTTACCATGGTCAAGGATCATGACCTCCTTTTGTTCCGTTCCTTTTCCTGACTTTGGTTCATACAACAGTTGAACCCAACAATTAGGGAAAGCATCAAAGCTTAGCCAAAATTGGATTTTGTCCAAAGGAACAGCACCTAATTTCTCTGAGATGTAGAGATTGCCATTTGAGATCGACATCTGCTCCGCAAACCTCCAGGGATTGGTTATGGAGCATGTAGGAAGGTCTTGATTCATAGGTCGTTTAACTGACCCGTGGGAAGCAACAAGAGAAGATTTACAAGGTTCTATCTTGTGTTTTACTTCCTGCTTTTTGCTTTGTTTACCAAAGCTCTCTATCTGATTCTTCAGTTGGATACATAACTGTACCACATTATCCAATAGAGGGGTAGAAGACGAAGATGTTGACATTGGTGGCTCTTTAGCCGGCATAGGCGGAGGAAAGTCCGACACAACATATTTCTCTTCTACCCTAGGGCACTTCTTGCCCTCGATCCAAAAGGTTTTCTCGCCATCAGGGGATATAGTTGGCTCCTGAGGCACTACTATTTCCTCACTTAGCTTTGGAAATAATAGCTTACGCATCCTATCATTAGGTAGGAAAGGTCCCGGAGAGATCTTTCGGAAGCCTCTCACCCAGTTACGTAAATTATACTGAGCTATATCCCTAGACTCTGTAGACTTGGGATTATCAAAACCTTCAGACATCAATGTCCGACATATATTGCAACCCTGTGGGTTCCAATAATGTAGGGATCCAGAAATAATATTGCAGGGGGCATGCAACCTGCAAGTATTATGACCGTAAAAGTCCTTACTCTTGGCTTTGCAGGGGACCGCAGCACAAGATATCTGGTGTTCCTCCTGTAAAGAAAGGAAAACCAAATGAGTATACAAGGGATTATTACACTGATAATCAACATGTAAATGTCATCTACAACAGAATAGCTTAGGATAGTAAGCTATAAAGGGATAGTAGGAGATACATACTTGTGTACCCCCGCGAGCAAATGCTGCTACCTCCCCTCAGTATTAACTACATGGAGCTTTCTCTGTTGAGAAAATCCAAGTAGAAGGGTTCTTACCCCTAGGGGTAGAGAAGAATCAAGTAACTGCCCCAAAAAATGTTAATACTGTGGGGTCAGGCTGACTGATTCTAAATCAGACTATTGAAGAAAATATTCCTTCAATATATAAGCGGTATCAGCAGAAAAACTCGCTGAAGGATACCCAAGGTGTGCTAGCAAATACTACTGTATCATGGTACTGTAGTTTTCTAAATGCAGTAAGTCTATATAGCAAATTATCGACTACTGTACCTATGTATTGTAATCTAGTCATTATGCTGCCTACCAGGCCGCATAAGACAGAAGGGTCCATCCAGCATAAAGCCAGATGGACTAGAAAATTAAAGACATATATTAGTATATCCGACTCAGGTCATTTGCTGTAGTCTTCCTACTATATTAAATTATAGAGTTTCCTGATCAGGGAGACTCAAGAAAAGGCTGTACCTTTTAAAGGTTAGGAGTGAATAACTCTTGCCTTGAAGTATTTAATATTGTAGGGTAATCCTAAACTGATTTCCAATCAGGATATTGAAGAAATCTTATTCATTCAATATAGGATTAGGCTCAGTAAATGCCCAAGCTGGATATCCAAAATATATTGGAAATAACTACTAGTACAAGAAATATAGTAGTTTTCTATCTACAGTATATACTATACTGAGATATACTGGCTATCTGTATAACCTATACAGTAGTTGATCCGGCATGTTGCCGGTCTAGCTAGGACTTGCCGGCATACCCAGCAGAACTAGCAAGACAGAGAGAGAGACAGTATGGAAAAAAGGGCTATCCTTTACTGTAAATGTATACAGTAATTAAGGAAGTAAAAGTCTAATAGACTGCCTTTTTTCCGAAAGAAGGTTCTAATAGAAGGGGAGAATGTAACATTCAGGCTTCTATATAGCTACAGTACTGTTGCCGGCAACCCGCTGACAGTACAAGTACAGTCGGCGCGCTGCCTACCGAGTCAGCACTGACTTTGCCGGCAGCACACAGGCAACAGAACCTATAGCAACATTCCAAGGGAGGACTGAAGAACCTTGGGGACAGAAGGGACTACCCACTCACAGCCATCATGAATGTAACTGCCAGCCATGCCGGCAGCTAGCGAATGTGCTGTCAGCCGCCAGCCATGTCGGCAGCCATCTTGGTTGCCGGCCAGGCCGGCAAAAGGCTACCATGCCGTCAGCCGCTGGCAATGTCAACAGCCGCCGACAGTCCATGACTGCCAGCAGCCATCTTGGTTGCCGGCCAGGCCGGCAAATGGCTATCATGCCGTCAGCCGCCGGCAACGTCGGCAGCTGCCGACAGTCCATGACTGCCGGCAGCCATCTTGGTTGCCGGCCAGGCCGACAGGCAGCAATAGTCCTGCCGCCAGCCAAGATAGGAGAGGGAGTCTGGCTGGCTCCAGCACCCTACCGCAATGGTAAGGTTGCAGGATGTCAGCCTAAAAAGACAATGGATCAACCATCAAAAAGGATAGAGGGGTAGGGGAAAAGGGTCCTGTAACGTCTGTGAAAGGAACTGACACACTTGTCAGTCCTACCACCTATAAAAGGAACTCTGTTTCTGTATCGACAGAATCCAGGTGCCAGGAGAGACTCAGTTCTCCAACCCAGAGACTGCCGACACAGTTAAGGGGGTGGCGGCACTGCCGCCTCCTCTCAACAAGGGAGAAACAGGGTTCCAGTGCCACGTTATCCTAGGCAAAAAGAGAATTACTCTTAGCCCAGGGAACTGTGGCACAGGACTAGTCTTTTAGTCACAAGGAGAAGATGGTATACTACCATAACTCTAATGCGACTATGGAGGGCTAACCTCCATTGTCGGCAACCTTGTCAGCAGGGGAATAAAGGTATCCTACAACCAACTCACCCTGCCGGCAGGTCGTCGACATTAGACTAAATACTCTGAGATTCTGACTAAATCCCAAAACCTGCTGGTATATCCACAACCAAAGGTTAAGGGAATAGGCAGAAACCAAACCCCAGATTATCCATGTCTGAATAAAATTCAGGCACGGCTACTAGGGTTGTAGCCTGAGGATACACTCAGAAGGAAAGGAATTACCCTTAAGTCTCCGAAGAGACGTGAGAAGTTTCATAACATTCTAGGAAGTATCAGTCTCCAATGGATGAAAACGAAACACAAGGGTAATCGGGGAATGTCAAACGTATAGAAAATGTCTAGGATAGGTTAACTAGGCTAGACGAGTTCTCGGTTACCTAAATCACCGAAACTCTAACTATACGATCGACAGAGGAAAAATGAAATTATTATGCACACAATCAAATCTTCACAAGAATAAATGCCTAAATAGCTAAATAATTACAAGAATTAAATAAAGCTATTTAAAAACTGTAAGTCGTTCCGCTAACTAAATAACACATGCCTAAGAACGACGGCACCCATGGCGCCTCCAGTAACTGGGCTAGCTCTAAAACACAATAAATACTTAATTTCATTGTGAAACAGGAGCTAAAACATATTCAAAGTAAAGACCCGATACCCAACTTTCCAAAGGCGGAAGAGGATGAAGAAAGCATAATTAAAAATCCTTTAAACAATCGAAAAATTCAATCACGGGAAAATACCACCGAGCGAAATCGCTACAATAAAAGGAATGGCCACTATCGTAGGGATGGCGCTGTTGTACTATCGATAGTAGTAGGGAACGGGGATGGCCATTGAAGGGCCCCCCTTTTATTTTTGCCACACCTCCTCGAACGTAAAACTCTATCTGGGGTGCAGATTGCTATGAGGTGTGCCATTACGTCCTTACGCGATATCCCTTCTTAAAATTTTAAGGGATATTCGCTCCAGGAGTTAGAATTCTGGGTACCTTCGGTAAATTCTCTGGGATATATCACTGTAGTCACATATAACCTAGGAAGCTACTAATGAAGGAACTTCCATCAGGACGACATGGCTTGAGCCCAAAAATATATGTATATATATATATATATATATATATATATATATATATATATATATATATATATATATATATATATATATATATATATATATATATATATATATATATATATATATATATACAGTGATACCTCGGTACTCGACCATAATCCGTTCGGGATCAGTGTTCGACCTCCGATTTGTTCGAGTACCGAAACCTTTTTTCCCATAAAAAAATAATGGTATTTATTTTTATACGTTCCTACGCACTCCAAAATGCCCAAAATATTAATAAAACGTGTACCTAAACAACAATAATTATTCAAATGTGTACGAAATTGGTCGGAAAACTATATAAAACAATTTTAAACCATTTACTGTACAGTACATACCTTTGAGCAGCGGTTCGATGGCATACAGGAATGGATGTGGAGAGGATGGAAGGGGGAGGTTACTGCTTGGAAGGAGAGTCCCCTTCCATGATGTGGCTGGGTAGTTCTCCTTCAGGGGTTTTTTCTCTCTGCAGTAAAAGAGCTTTCTCGCAAATGAAAGCTTCACTTATACTTTCCCCGGCCAACTGCTTTTCTTTAAATATATGTATATATATATATATATATATATATATATATATATATATATATATATATATATATATATATATATATATATATACAGTGATACCTCGGTACTCGACCATAATCCGTTCGGGATCAGTGTTCGACCTCCGATTTGTTCGAGTACCGAAACCTTTTTTCCCATAAAAAATAATGGTATTTATTTTTATACGTTCCTACGCACTCCAAAATGCCCAAAATATTAATAAAACGTGTACCTAAACAACAATAATTATTCAAATGTGTACGAAATTGGTCGGAAAACTATATAAAACAATTTTAAACCATTTACTGTACAGTACATACCTTTGAGCAGCGGTTCGATGGCATACAGGAATGGATGTGGAGAGGATGGAAGGGGGAGGTTACTGCTTGGAAGGAGAGTCCCCTTCCATGATGTGGCTGGGTAGTTCTCCTTCAGGGGTTTTTTCTCTCTGCAGTAAAAGAGCTTTCTCGCAAATGAAAGCTTCACTTATACTTTCCCCGGCCAACTGCTTTTCTTTAATAAATATAAGGAGCAACTTTTCCATTTCCTCAATTACAGTACTTGTGGCCTTTGCTTACTAATTGCTGTCACTCCCTGTGCAACATTAGCTTTCTTTATCATTTCCTTATTTTTCAAAAAGGTCGACTTCGCTAGATCAGACACTCGTACACCATTCTCGTATTTCGCAATAATTTCCTTCTTCAACTCAATCGTTGTTCTCACTGTTTTCCTCTTATCCTTCCCCTTATCACTAATTTTCTTGGGGCCCATTATTATCGGCAAAAGAAGACAATAAAACGCACTAAATCACAATAAATTCTCAACACGTGTTGTTGGACTGACGCTCTCTCTTGAAATGATGCTACCCGACCATGCGAGAGTAGCCGAGATGGCCGCTCATCTCACTCGGCCACGCGTTCGGCTGTTCGAGTTCCGATTTTTTGTTTGAACACCGCTGCAAAAATTACTCGAATTTTTTGGTCGAACTTGGATTTGTTCGAATTCAGAGTCGTTCGACTACCGAGGTATCACTATATATATATATATATATATATATATATATATATATATATATATATATATATATATATATATATATATATATATATATATATATATATATATATATATATATATATATATATATATATATATATATATATATATATATATATATATATATATATATATATATATATATATATATATATATATATATATATATATATATATATATATATATATATATATATATATATATATATATATATATATATATATATATATATATATATATATATATATATATATATATATATATATATATATATATATATATATATATATATATATATATATATATATATATATATATATATATATATATATATATATATATATATATATATATATATATATATATATATATATATATATATATATATATATATATATATATATATATATATATATATATATATATATATATATATATATATATATATATATATATATATATATATATATATATATATATATATATATATATATATATATATATATATATATATATATATATATATATATATATATATATATATATATATATAT
>NC_090740.1:56476780-56689280 GCF_036898095.1 Palaemon carinicauda
AATGTCCATTCCTTTGAGCCTGAAGGCTAGACTTAAGGCTGAGTGATAGCCTTTCACCGCCGAGACTGAGGGCAGGTAAGTTCATAATTTTGTATGAGTACGGAAAGTTCCAGCGAAGAAGAAATGTCCATTCCTTTGAGCCTGAAGGCTAGACTTAAGGCTGATTGATTGATTGATTGATTGAAAGTTTTCTGGCATCCTGACATCTAAGGTCATTGACGCCGATACCATTTACTGTATATGAAAATTAAAAGCAAATTCAATTAAAACCATAAAAATTAAGAAGTCATTACAATGGTTAAATAGTTTTCAGAAGACCTGCTTCTGAAATAAATCTAAAAATTCCGCTCGCATAGTAAGACACATCATGACCAAGAATCTTGGCAAGGATAAACCTGCCATCCTCACCTCGAGCCTCAAACAGATATCTATTTCTTAAGTTAGTAAAATTAGGGCATTCGGTCAACAAATGCCTCACTGTTAAAGGTACTAAGCAGTCCTCGCAATACGGTTGGTGTTGGCCCTTCAGCAGAAACTCGTGTGTCAACCGTGTGTGACCAATACGGAGACGACAAAGAGTCGTCTCCCATTTTCGGGGAATCATGTTATACCTCCAAGGTGATATGATATTTGTTACTTCCCTCATTTTATTGCCATCTTGACTATCCCAGTGCTGTTGCCATTTATCACATACCAATTTCTTGATGTAAGGTAGGAAATCGTTACATGGAATGGGATACCTCCTTGGTAGCAACTCGGATGCCGCATTCTTCTCCAGTAAATCTGCCTTCTCATTCCCAGACACACCTACATGTGCTGGAACCCAACAAAATCGAACAGTTATACCTTTCCGTCCAATAATAAAAAGCCATTCTAAAATCTTTAAAACTAGAGGGTTACTAGAATTAAAAACTTCTAAAGCCTGAAGAACACTCCTTGCATCACTAAAAATTGTAAAATTACCCTCCTTTTCCAAAGCTATTTTCTCAATAGCGGTTAATATGCCATACAGTTCGGCAGTAAATATGGAAGCTGTTAGAGGAAGTGCACCTCTACAGTTAAAATCATTACTATGTACTCCAAATCCAACGCCAGCATCAGATTTGGAGCCATCAGTATATATAAAAGTCGATCCTCTATGTTCTTCAACATGTTCCATAAAAAGAGACCTGGATTCTAAGTCAGTCAAATTCTTCTTAACTCCAATAAAGTATCTACAAAAAGATATGTCAGGTAATTTCCATGGAGGCGTTGATGATACCTTGAATGGAAGCACCTTATTTCTAATTATATCCAGATTGTTTAATAATTGGTTAACCCGAAACCCAAAAGGTTGAGGAGATTTTGGGTGCAACTCAAAGTAGGTTGAGTGCCTTACAAGGCTTGCAGTTTGAAAGGCTGAAGAATTGGGGAGTCTTTGCAATCTAAACCAATACCGAATAATAGAGGACATTCGGTAAAGGTCCAGAGGCAACTCCCCAGCATCAACAAGGAGACTTGTGATAGGGGAGGTTCTAAAGGCTCCTGTGGACAATCTAATGCTAGCATGATGTATTGAATCTAGTATTTTTAACCGGCTTGGGGTTGCTGAGGAGTATATTTCGCATCCATAACTAATTTTGGAAAATATCAAGGCCTTGTATAATTTTAAAATTGTATTGCGGTCTGCCCCCCATGATGTATGGGACAGGACTTTTAAAAGATTCATAGCTTCAACACATTTAGCTTTTAATGTTTTTAAGTGAGAAACCCATGTAAGCCTACAATCAAATATCAACCCTAAAAATTTGGCTTCACTTGCACATGGGATCCGTTGACCTTTGATGTATATATCCGGGTCTGGATGTACTCCCCGTATACGACAGAAATGGACAATTGTAGTTTTACTTGTTGAGAACTTAAATCCATTCATATCGGCCCAATGGATAATTTTATCAATAGAGAGTTGGATTTTTCTCTCAACCATTGCCATTCTGGCTCCAGCAAATGATATGGAGAGATCATCCACAAATAATGTTGCAAGAACATCCCGGGGAATGACTGAGGATATCCCATTAATTGCTAGTGCAAAAAGGGTTACACTCAGCACACTCCCCTGAGGAACTCCTTCTTCCTGGCATTTACTCTGTGATAGAGCTTCCCCAACTCTCACTTGGAAAACTCCATGTGAAAGAAATGACTGGATGAATAGTGGTAGCTCACCTCTCAATCCGCACTCATGGATTCTTTTAAGTATACCGTATCTCCATGTGGTATCATATGCCTTTTCAAGATCAAAAAAAACTGTCACATGGTGCTGTTTGGAAGCAAAGGCTTCACAAATGGAGGACTCAAGTTGTATCAGCACATCAGTCGTTGAGTGCATTTTCCTGAATCCACATTGAATGGGTGATAAAATATTCTTCTTTTCAAGGTACCAAATCAGTCTTGCATTGACCATCTTCTCCATGATTTTACATAAACAAGATGTCAATGCAATAGGTCGGTAGTTTGCTGCTAAAAACTTGTCCTTACCGGGTTTTAAAAAGGCTAAAATAATTGCTAGTTCCCAAACACTTGGATAACTAGTATCATGCCATATTCTATTAAAAATGCTTAAAATAAATAACTTTGTATTAAAAGGTACATGTTTAATCATTGCATATGGAATTCCATCGGGTCCAGGGGCTGTATCGTTACAAGTAGCAAGAGCAGAATCAAATTCTCTTTCAGTAAAAGGAGAATTGTACGACTCTTGCTTTCTTGTTGCGAAGTTTAAAACTTTCTTTTCTTCATTGCTCCTATACTGGTGACCAGGAGCTGCTTGACACTTGCGCGATACATTTGAGAAATGGTCAGCCAGGGCATTGCTAACTTCGGTTGCTCCAGTCATATACTGGCCATTTATCTTTAACACTGGTGGTGGGTTTGGGGTGAATTTTCCTGCTATCTTTTTGACTTTCCTCCACACAGATGATGTTGGTGTTCTACTGTTGATGGAGGAAACAAAGGACATCCAAGACTGGCGCCTAGCTTCTTTCATGGCACGGCGGAACTGTGCTCTACATTTCTTGTATATGACTAAATTCTCCTCATTACGGTGCATGCGCAATCGAGTTAAAGACTTTCTTGTGGCTCTGTGCAGGGCAGTTAGTTCTGACGACCACCAGGGGACTGGCCGTCGTCTGAATATCCCAGTTGTTTTGGGAATGGAATTCACTCCTGCTGTGTGAAGAGTTCCATTAAGTAAGTCTATGGCATCATCAACTCTTTCAAACTGTTCTGCATTTCCTTCAATTTCACTTAACTCCCGAAATCTATTCCAGTCCGCCTTATCAAGATTCCATCGAGGTGATCTTTGTAAAGGTGGACCATTGTTGGTGTTTATAATGATTGGTGCATGATCACTAGTATGCCAATCATCTAATGTTCTCCAATTAAAATCGAGAAGACAGTTAGACAGTTAGAGCTTGCAACCGATAAGTCAATGCAGGACAAGGTACCTGTCTGTACATGAAAATGTGTGGGCTCTCCTATATTGAGGAGTCCGACATCTTCATTCTCCAAAATTGACGATATAATATTACCCCTTGCATTTGCTAAAACATCACCCCATAAAGGATGTCTACTATTAAGGTCTCCTAGTAAGAGAAAGGGTTGTGGGAGTTGTTTAATCACCTCTACTATATTATCATATGAGATGTTATCATTTGGAGGCAAGTAAAGAGAACAGATTGTGTATTTTCTCCCTATATCAATCTGTACAGCCACTGCCTGCAGAGGGGTACAGATAGACAAAGATATTTGGGGAACATCTCGACGAACGTATATAAGACTTCCCCCATGGCTCCCTGCTCGTTGATCATATGGTGTCCTATAGCTAACATACTCTCGAGGACAAGGAGTATTAGCATCGAGCTTGCTTTCTTGTAGACATACTGTTATAGGGGAGTGCTCACGTATGAGGAGCTTAAGTTGTTCATATTTCGCCCTTAAACCCTGGCAATTCCATTGCAGAATGGTGGAAAAAACTATGTTTTATTTTTTGGAAGACACCTTAGATGAAGTCTTCCCATTGGCAATATTTGATCTAACAATGTTTCCCGGAGGTAACTCTAGAGAGGATCTTGATATAGTGGGTTTTGAGTTTCTCTTTTTCTTTGTGTCCTTTTGATCTAATTGTTGAGGAGGATGGTGGACCTCAACTTGAATTTCTGATTGGTTCAATTTACCTTCTAGTTGTTCAGAAACATCAGCAGACAAGATATCATATTTATTGGAAGTCGTGACTTTAATGTTTCTTATGGTAGGAGGAGAGAGGGAGGGAGGTCTCTCTCTTTTTCGATTAAAAGGTTGTGATCTGTCAGGTTTTTGCACCTTCCCCACTACGGGTTCACCAGGTAAATTGGTTTCGAGTGCAACCTCCATCAGATCAGGCAAGGAAACGGCCTGTGAGAGGTTTGTACTATTGTTTAAAATCGGAGTAGTTGGCTTTTGAATAATTTTCAGATCTTTAAGTGTCCGTTTTGATTTTTCCACAATTTCTGGATATAGATTTTCGATGGGACTTTCAACCTCTTTAACTACTTTCATTTGTTTCTTTATCTTAGAAGTAGAGATATAATTTTCGTCTGTGTGGTTTGACAAGTTTTTCTTCAGAACCATTGAAAAAGGTTCCCCTGGTCTTATTTGCTTTTCAAGAGCTCTTTTACGAGCCTCTTTAAAAGTAACCCTTTCCATGGTCCTAATGGCCTGGATTTCTTTTTCAAAAATAAACTTTACACAGCTTTTAGATGTAGCTGGGTGTGCTTCCCCACAATGTATGCAATTAGGGTTTTCTATGCATACTCCATGACTACTTTTTCCACAGTTGGCACAAACAGCTGGCTTATTGTTTAGTTTTTCTTTACATTTCTGGCTTAAATGGCCATACATTTGGCAATGATAACATCGCAATGGTGACGGGATATATGGTTTTACCTTCAAAGATAGCCATCCAGCTTTTATAACATTTGGTAATCGGCATTGATCAAATGTTATAATCAGAGTAGCAAGAGGGATACGTTGTTCTCCAACTCTCTTTCTCATTCTGACTACTTTAACTACTCCTTGACTTCTCAGTTCATCCTCTATTTCTTTCTCCTCTATATCCAACAATTCTGGAGCATATATCACACCTCTACTCTGGTTGAAAGTAGGGTGTGAAACGCATTTTACGCTATGACCATTCAATGTTGTAAGTGTTTTTAACCTTTCACCTTGTAATGGGGAGAGTGTCTCTATCAAGAGACTTCCATTTCCCTGGGGTAAAATTTTTGGCTGCCCTCCACATAAGGTAACTATTTCTTTATTAGCTTTAAAAACATTTATACGCTCATTTCTTCCGTTTTCAAATTCCAAGATAAAAAATTTTTCATAATTCACTACTTCATAGTGACCAGGTAATACTTCTACTTTTCTATATCTTTCTGTACTGTCATAATTTTTCACTCTCTCTCTCTTCTTCTCTAGCATTTTATTATTCACATGACGTGAATAAGGTTCTAACGTTACAATGTTAGAACCCGAGTTGGAGCTGTCTGTGCCGAGGTCCATGTTTGTATTTTCCAGGTCGTCAACAGAGGTGTTGGGTTTTTTTGAAAAAGCAAGCCGGGTTATCCACCTCTTATCGGAGGATGTCAGTCCTCCTATCCCATGTGGCCCAACACGAGAAGAGGCTTCAGCGGGGACCAGTCCTCTATTAGAGAGGGGCTGCCTCTCTTAAGGTGGGCGTACACTGGTCAGTGGGGGTAGTTAGCCCCTCCCACCGTCGACTCCAATGCCTGGCGTCAACCATTACCCGCAAATATGGGTGACTTAAGACCGGATCACTGGAGCCCGACTCTTAACAGACTTGGTCTGCACCCAATGGGGTCTGCCAGAGGGTGATGGCGTCTAAATTGGCACAGGTTGAGATGGAATGCACTCCATCCCACACTCTGCCAAATACAAAGCGGCATCCAAAGTAAAATCGAACATGCCAAAGTCGTCAACAATATCGAGCCCAAAAGGAAGAGATGGGAGGAAAAAAGAAATAATCAGAAGTAAAAGAGAAAGTGCTGACTGATTTAGTTGAATCGACAGCTGGGCACCGAGGTCCAATGGGAAATAGTTCCCACTGTTCATTAGAGCCCAGCTGCTAATCCCTAAGCCCCCCATCCTCGTCAAGGCTTCAGCATCTGGGGGGACTTAAGGCTGAGCGATAGCCTTTCACCGCCGAGACTGAAAGGCGCATTTCTTCTCGCAAATACACAAGAAACTCCGCTATTGTTGGAATAGTGGCATCGAGTGCAGAGATACCCCTTCCACGACACCAACCACAGAAGACTTTCCACTTTGCCAGGTAGAAAGCTGCGGATGACTTTCGCAGATGTCCAGACATCCTTTCCGCAACTTGTAGCGAAAATCCTCTCTCTGCGAGGAGATGCTGGAAAGTCTCCAGGCTATGGCTTTGTGGAAGATGTTGGCATGTGGTTGTCTGAGTAGATCGTGTCGTGGAGGGAGTTCTCTCGGAAGTTCCGTTTGGAGTTGCAGAAGGTCCGAAAACCATTCCGCGTGATGCCATAGCAGAGCTATGAGGGTCAATGAAAGATTGACTGATATTCTGGTCTTGTTGAGCACCCTCCTCATAAGACAGAACGGGGGAAAGGCATAAACGTCGATGTTGTCCCACCGTTGTTGGAAGGCATCTTGCCAGAGAGCCTTGGGATCCGGGACTGGGGAGCAGTACAGCGGAAGCTTGCGAAGAGATCCACAATCGGGGAACCCCACAAAGTCAGGACTTTGTTGGCTACTAGATGATCCAAAGACCACTCGGTACTCACTATCCGAGACGCTCTGCTCAGATTGCCGGCGAGCACATTCCTCTTGCCTGGAATGAAGCGAGCTGATAGTGGAATCGAGTGGACTTCGGTCCATCAGTATCTCTACTGCAAGATGGGATAGCTGCTTCAAAAAGGTACCTCCTTGTTTGTTGATGTAAGCCACTACTGTGGTGTTGTCGCTCATCACCACCACAGAGTGACCCGCCAAGTATTGTTGGAACTGTTGAATGAATGAATGATTTAAAGTTTTCAGGCATCCTGACATCTAAGGTCATTGACGCCGGATTGGAACTGTTGAAGGGCCAAAAATACAGCCTTCATCTCTAGAAGATTTATATAGAGGCACTTTTCTGATTCTGACCACAGGCCTGAGGTCGTGTGGTGCAGTACGTGGGCCCCCCACCCTTTCTTTGAAGCGTCCGAAAACCGCATCAAATCCGGGGGGAGGATGAGAAGATCCACTCCTCTTCGTAGGTTCTCGTCTGTCACCCACCACTGGAGGTCCTTCCGTTCCGCAGGTCCCATAGGGATCATGACGTCCGGGGAATCGTAGCCTTGATTCCACCGGGACTTGAGTCGCCACTGGAGGGATCTCATCCTGAGACGACCGTTGGGAACTAGACGAGCCAAAGATGAGAGGTGACCGAGGAGACCTAACCACGATTGGGCTGGAAGTTCTTCTCGTCTGAGAAAAGGGCTTGCGACCTTCCTCAGCCTTGCTATCCTGTCGTCTGATGGGAAGGCTTTGTAGAGATTGGTGTCTATAATCATGCCTAGGTATACCAGTCTTTGACTGGGAAGTAGAGAGGACTTCTCGAGATTTACCATGATCCCCAGATCCTGGCAAAGTCCCAGAAGTTTGTCTCGGTGTTGAAGAAGGGATGACACAGAGTCTGCTAGGATCAGCCAGTCGTCCAGATAACGGAGGAGACGGATGCCGATCCTGTGTGCCCACGAAGATATTAGGGTGAACACTCTGGTGAAAACCTGTGGTGCTGTGGAGAGACCGAAACACAGCACCTTGAACTGATATTCCTTGTTGTCTACGCTGAATCTTAAGTACTTCCTTGAAGATGGATGGACTGGGATCTGGAAATACGCGTCCTTCAGATCCAGTGTACACATGAAGTCTTGCGGTCTCACTGCTAGCCTGACCGTGTAAGCGGTCTCCATGCTGAACGGAGTTTGTTTGACAAACTTGTTCAGAGCTGAGAGGTCGATGACTGGTCTCCACCCTCCAGACGCCTTCTTTACAAGAAAGAGTCGCCTGAAGAAGCCTGGGGACCCGTCGATGACCTCTTGGAGAGCGCCCTTCTTCAACAGGGTCTGGACTTCTGCCTGAAGGGCTTGCCCCCTTGTTGATCCCAGGGCAAGGGAGCTCAATGACACTGGATTCGTCGTCCGGGGAGGTAGAGATGTTGTGAACGGGACGCGATATCCCTGACTAATTACGGAAATCGTCCAGGAATCGGCCCCGAGTTGCTGCCACCTGTCTGCGCAACTTTGTAGGAATTCCCCCACTGGTGGACATGCAGGGGGACTGCCAATCCTAGCGTTTGCAGCCTCGGCTGCTCCCTTTAGGATTTTTACTTCCCCTGGAGGACTTTTTGCCTTTCCTGTCCTTGACAGGAAAGGGCTTAGACACCACTGTCTTCGCTGCCGTTGTCGGTTTTGTGGTCTTGGTAGGACGGGACTGCTGTGGTGCTGGAGGCTTATAGGGCTTGGATGTCAAAGTCCTATGCAGGAGGGAGTCTTGGTGGGACTTCCTCCACCTCTCAGCTGCATGTTCCACATCTTTAGGTTCAAACAGATTCGTTCCTTCCAAGAAAGAATGCCTGAGCCTGTTTATCTCGGTGCTAGGGACCTTCTGATGGAACTTCTCAGCCACTGCATCTCGACGTTTCAAGATGGTGTTCGCCCACAAGTTTGAATCTTAGTGGGCCAGAAACTCGATCGTGCGAGTGCCTGAGAGGAGGAACGTCTCCATAGCTTTCCTGGTACGTTCTTTGGAGAAATCCTCAGAGCGTATCAGGATACCTAAGGTCCCTAACCAGATATCCAGCCACAAAGTGGCTTGCATAGCACACTTCGCAACCTTCTCCTGGTTAAGGATCTCAGTTGCCGAGAATGAGACCTGCCGGTTGGAGAGTCTCTCAAGAGGGACTCCCCTGGTAAGCTCCTCCAAAGAATGGTGAAGGGGAAGAGCTAAACAAGGCTCCTCCAGGATCTCAAAGTACCTCCTCTGCTGTACACGAGGATGTGGGAGAAGCTTGTTGCCGGCACTGGAGCGGTTGGAGGAGGCTAACTCAGAGAGCTGGACCGCGATCTTGTCCCTGGTACTTTCAACCCGTGAGACAAGGGCAGAGCCGCACTGGCCTTAGAAGGTTTTTGAGTTCCAAATACTCGGTCCAAGACCGTGTCTTTGCCCTCTCGAGGGAGAATCTCTGGGTTGGCAAACCCATTGAGAGTCCTCATAAGAGTCAGAACCTGCCAAAATGCATGTTCTGATTCCTGTAGTTCTCCTCCGGATGTTGGACTAGCAGCGAAGTCTCCTGTCCCCAAAGGCTCTTCTGGGGGAGAATTAGACGTTCTCCAAGTGACTAGGTGGCTCCGTCCTAAGTCTCGTTGAGGATTTTGGTACTGTCTTCGAGTCCTTCGACTCCTTCCTAGGAAGGATGCAGGACTCTAACAAAGACGGGGGCGAGTTCTTCTCCGCCCCTACCCGGGAAGACTTTTCAACGCGAGGTGGAGTTTTCCTCATTGGTGCGATGGGGGAAGGTCCCACCTCACGTGACTCCCCTGAGGACGGGAAATCCTCGTCCGACAGGGAGGGAGACAAAGTCTGGGGGGGAGAGAGAACCTGCCTCGAGGGCTTACGAGGAGACAGCTTAGTTCTTGGAGAAGTCACCGCGTCCGAAACTCCTCTTTTTCTCTTCAGAGGGGTTGATGCAGCCAAGGATTTGTGGCCCAATTCAGAGAGAACAGGCTTGAAAGCCTGTGTAACCGCTCTGATTAGTGCCCCAAACCACGGCTGTTGGCCGACAGCTGCGCTGTCAGACACTCCCTCTGGAGGGACAGGGATCGACAGATCCCTGGGAGGAGTTTCCATAGGGGGGTTCGCCTGAAAAGAAGAAGTAGTGTTCCTGGACCTTTCTGGAAGCTTCCCTTCCACCGCCGAGCGCGCTGTTCTGCGCTTGCGTGGAGGGGAATGTGGCAATGGCGACCTTGCGGTGTGTTGTCCTGCACCCTCGCGCGCGGGAGGGTATTGGCGCTCGCGCGATGGGAATACCCGGGGTCGCGCGCAGCCAAGTGATAACGCGTAGAAGCGCGCGCGGGAGACACAGGAGAGTGCGCAGGAGGCTGATTGTGCGCTCGCGTGCGCGGGAGAACGTGCACGCGCGTGTGGGCAAGCGGGATCAGGATGTTGGACCCGTGGGTGTGCGGGCGATAGTTCGCGCGCCCCAGATGTCGTAGGGCGCGCGCGCGCAGGAGAGATATTTCTTGCGCGCAGTCGGAACCTGTGTGCATGGGCGCGCGTCAGGATGGCGGCGCATAACTGCTGGAGAGGATGGGCGTGGGCGCGCAGGGCGCGTGCGCGTATCCTCGTGGGCGCAAGTAGGTGAACGCGCGCGATTGCGCGCTGGCGAGGAATGGCACGCTGGAGACAGCAGGCGCGCGCTGGTGTGTAGGCGAAGTCCTTGACTTCCCTACAGCTCCCAGATCCAAAGATCGTGGGCGCGCAGGAGAGATGGATGTACGTGGGCGCTGGCCCGCAGGAGAGGGCTGGCGCGCATAGGGTTACTGGCACGCAGGAGGTTGATGGCGTGCAGGTGAGCGCTGGCGAGCTACCTCAGGCAAAGCCTTGCGCACAGGAGACCGTTGGCGCGCATGACCATCATGGCACGTAAGGGCGCGTACGCCCTTGTTGCCCCGTAATAGGGATCGGTGCCTGACTAGCATGGTAGTCAGGATTCGTTGGCGCGTAAAGCGCATCAGCCGCCAGGAACGGCGACGGCAGGTCAGCAGGTCTGTCGGGTGGATGGTCGGCGTGCCCTTTGAAAGGACGACCTTCCACCGAAGGGGATCACGAACGATCCGCTGAGAGGTCCAGGACCATAGCAGGAACAGTCGGTGAACACTGACGAGGCTCCTCTGCGGCGGACTGCAACGACGATGAAGAACCGAAGAGGCGCCTCCTCACCGCTTTATAAGGTGAAGGAAGGCCTCTCCGGCGAAGAGGAAGGCGAGCCTTTTGACGGATGCGCCCTTTGGGGGCCGTAGGATCAACAAGCTGACCTTCTGCAGTTCTCCAAAGAGGAGTCTCTGTAAGTGAACTCCCCCGAGGGGAAGAATCACCGGCAGGAGAGACTGTTGGACTTAGTTTCTCCCTCGTAGGTTGAGCAGGAACGGGAGAAACTAAGCCTTCAGCTACTGTGGGATGTGGAGAGGCAGAGGTATTAGGAGATACGCATTGGATACCTCTGACACCACAACATCGACAATAGACAGAGGATCAACCTCTCCCAAAGTTGGCGATTGCTTGACAGCGGCACCCAATCGGATGATATCAAGTAGACCTTCCTTGGAGGGCGAACCCTCGAGCCCCAAGGAAGACCAAAGCTGAAATAACTTAGTTAGCGATATATCCTCCCCCGGAGGGAGAGGTGGAGCTGCTTCGCTAGGGGAGGCAACGCCATCTCTCGAACCCCGAGTTTGGGAAACAGAACCACGGTCTACACTACCACTCGACGGTCTCTTGATAGAGGCCGCTCGAGCGGGAGCTTCAGAGGAGGTTTGGGCAACGGAAGAAGAGTCCTTGGGATTTTCTCCTTTCAAAGAAACCTTCGAAGGAGAAATATCCCGCCTGGACTTCTTACGTCGCCGAGAAAACCTCTCCCACTGGGAGGTAGACCACTCCCTACACTCACCACACTTATTACCACTACAGTATCACACCGTTGACCTCTACAGTAAGGGCAAAGGGTGTGAGAGTCCGTCTTGACCGCCGACATGAATGTTCCACAGGGGCGGTCGGGTAATCCAGGACAGGTGCACATAATCGCAGAGGCCAACTTCACACTCAAACCTATCAAAAAAAAAGCAAAAAAGCATTAATGGCTGGCAAGAGCGAGGCGATGATAGGAGAGGACACATCCGTCTACCATCCGAGCCGAGAGCAAAGTGAGCTCAAGCACAGGTGTGTGTGAGGGGGGGGGTAGAAAGCTACCCTCCCCTACCCCCCTAACTAGCGATGAGGTAGTAAACCCTCGTTAAAATTCTAATGGCTTGTCATTTCAGCTACGCCGAAAGTTATACCCCTATTAAATAGCGTGGTTTGTATGTCAGTTACGGAACAAACGAACATTTCATAACCAAGACCACATGGGTTCTACTATTGGGAAATTTGGAAAATAAGCAGTAGCTACCCGTGACTGGTGTGCGGGCCAGGCTGAACTTGAAAATACTGCCGTGTTAAAGGTGAATCTTAACATTACGTAAATCGTCAAAGTAGCTTCATATTATGATAAATCAGACTAATATGATGAACATTTTTCCCTTAAAGAAAAACAACTTAAGTAATATGAAAGATATCGCCGGTCTGGTACCAACAAACTAGATTCACCCCAGGATACGGCTGTCTAAGGGGGTTCGCCGTGAGCAAAGCATCTTCCCAGTAGGTAAGGATTTGGCTCCTAAGTTAGGTTAGGTTTGCTTCCCTTTTAAAATCGGACAATGTTAAAGATAAATTCTGTTTGAAAGGAAATAGAACCTGAGCAATAATGGTGTTTGAAGGAAAATGGTGCATGAGGGATGTGTCATCTACTATCACTTTTGCAGGAAAAAGTCTTTTTTCTGTGATTGTTTTCCGTAATTTGTTTGTTTTCACTTCATTCCACTCAAAAATCCCAATTCCTACCTGGGATTCCTCCATTATTGTTGGTGGTAATGCACTGTAGGGAGGTGCAAATCAGAAAACAATACTTTTGCAGATGATAACATCAGAACATAACACAAGAAAACTAACAGAATAAACTGGTTTTTCATGGAAAATAGCTGGGTGGGAGACAACCAAAATTTTACCCACATCTGTCCTACTCTGCATCCGAAATCAAAGAGGAAGTCCAGTGATAATCTGTTGGGTTGGCTATAGTAGTATTGCCTCTTAGTTAAGTTTTACTCAGAACATAACACAAGAAAACTAACAGAAAAAAAAATTGTTTTTTCATGGAAAATAGCTGGGTGGGAGACAACCAAAATTTTACCCCCACATCTGTCCAACTCAAAATCCGACATCAAAGAGAAAGTCTAGTTTTGACGAAATGATACTCCTATTAAAAGAAGGTGGTTTGATTTATGTAAATATGGTTTTACAGCCATACATTCTTGTAAACTTTTAGGCAATAGACACTAACATATTTATCACGACATTGCAAGTGTATTCCAAGTAAATAAGCGTTGAGTATAAAGTTCTACAGATTACTCTCAATAAGATGGTTAATATATCGAACTTTTAAATAAAACTTGATGATCAAGGACCTCGCTTGGGTCGAGGAAACATCCGGTTTATATCTATGCTTCCCAGTAAGTGCACAACTGAAGATTTATTGCTTATTGGCTCATGTCTTCATAGACCAAATTCATTCACCTTAAATATTGTATAACTTGTACTTCTAGGAATCCTTAATGATATTGCTGTAGTTTGACAAGAGATTGGGGTACCAGTGGCACATAGAATAGCGAACGAAACCCCTTACTACGTAACAATGCACTCACCAAGTTATGCAATAAAGCAATATAAGGATAATGTTGTTATACTATTATAAAAGGATACGGTTCACATAACTTTCCAAGGCATTTGTCATGATGGATTGTGCGAAGCAAAGGAAAGTAAACAAGAACAATGAAATAAAACTAACACGGACACAATCACATCAGCCTGCTAAGCTTTGAACAGTAGTAGTAGTAGCATCTGGTCCTGGCATTGCATCGGTGGTTGGTTGGTTTGTTTATCCCTAAAATGACCCCTCATGATTTTTGTACATGTCGCTTTCATGCAATATTTCAAAAAATCTCAGTTAAAGACCCAATGAAAATGGATTGGAGAACAGTTCCTCTGTTCCCAGAACTATTAATCACTCTAATTATGAACTCATCAATATGCTATTTACCACCTTTGAAGTAAAACGGTTAATTCGCAAAGTGAATAAAGCATGTGGAATTGACAGTATCCTTAATGAATGCCCTAAGAAATGTCCTGAGTCTGTCATAAATGTTATAGTTAAGATGTTTAATATTTTACTAACAACAGGAATAGTGTCATCTGACTGGTGTATAGGTATGATCAAATCTCTGTATAAAAGGAAGGGTTCTATTGATACCCAGATAACTATCGTGGCATTATACTATTAAGCTGTGTTGGTAAAGTCTTAACAGCTTGTCTAAATGATCGCCTTACTGCCTACTAAGACGGTGCTGGAATTTTAGGAGTATAACAGGCAGGATGCAGAGAAGGCTACAACACACTCTACCATATATTTGTTCTGCATTCTCTCGTCGATTTATACCTGTTCAAACACAGGTAAATTTATTCTGCCTTTGTATATTACACAAAGGCATTTGATTTGGTGGATAGATCATCTCTTTGGTGTAAGCTCATTTCCTCTTGCATTAATGGCAAGGTCACCACTGTCATATATAATATGCATGAAAATGCTAAATCCTGTGCCAAAGTAGGTAATTCAATCTCAGAACTTTTCCCATGTAATATTGGTGTAAGACAAGGAGAAAACCTGTCGCCTCTTCTATTTGCTGTGTGCTTAAATGATTTTGAATATTTTGTTGGTAGGAACTACAGAAGACTTGATTTATGTTCTTCTGAATTACGGAATAACCCCAGTGATGACGATGCTGAGGTGTTCTTAAGAATGTATGCCCTTTTGTATGCTGATGATACTATTGTTAAGGCTGAATCAGCTGAAGATTTACAAATTGCTATAACTGCTGTGTATGAATACTGTATTGTGAATCATGGCACCTAACAGTCAACAACTCTAAGACAAAAAATAGTTATATTTTCTGGAGGCAAAGTCAAATCACATCCTTTTTTCATGTTTGGTAATGCAGAGCTGGAAGTAGTGCATGATTATGTATATTTAGGTACAACTTTTAATTCTAACGGTTCATACTGCAAGGCCATAAATAAACAGGTTACACAGGCCCAGAGAGCAAGGCTGACTAAGGTCAGAAAACTTGTCTTTACCAGTGAGTATACAATGTAAACTTTTTACCCATTTTGGTCACCCCAGTTCTTTTATATGGAAGCGAGATTTGGGGGTTCCAAAAGCTAGACCAGGTTGAGATTTTTCATAGAAAGTAACTAAAAAATATGCTTAAAATAAAGAAATAGTCAGCAAATTGTATGGCCTACGGAGAACTTGGTCAATTTGGTTTAACAAGCAAAATTGAGAAGAGAATTGTAAACTGTTGGATAATGATCAGTCAAGATAAACAACATAAGTTATCCCACACCATGTATTTACTGTTAAGAAAATTACACGATAGCAATGAATTCAAGTCGAAATGTTTTGTAAAAATTAAAAGTATTCCAGACAAGTGTGGTCTATCTAATATCTGGAACAGCCCATATGAATTTAATAGTAAATGGGTTAGGAAATGTGTTGATCTCAGAATTTGTGATATTGTGAGGGTTCGAGATGACAGACCATAGACGAGTGGTGATTTATTTCCGACACGAGAAAAGTACATTGACCTGTGAGGACGGCAGTGTAGCAAGGTGACTGACCTACCGCGAACAGACAAATGCGGGGCATTTGTGTTTTCTATAGTTAACATTACAATAAATATAAAAACCCACGCTTGACATATGATAATGAAATATATATAAAAATGAAGGGCAGATAATTCTGCGCCGGACTGAATAAATAATATGTACAGAAAAATATATACATAGATGATAATATTGCTGCAAGCGTTGTAGGACGTTGTCCTTACAACTACTCCCCCACAAAGATAATTATTAAAAGGGGAACATTTTAATGATTGTATGAAAGAGATAAATAATAAAAATATGCGCTTTTAGTCTTTGTATCGAGTCGGGAGTTGCAGGCGTCATCTTCGTTGGGATACTAGCGCTGGAGGGCCATTATCTCCGCCTTGTGCATCAGGCGGTTGCAGGATGCCACCCCGGTGTTCATCTGCTGGTTGTGGTTTCCTTGGACTGTGTCTGGGCGGCCTTCTTGTGTCTTCTGTTTTATTCTGGGGAGGCACTCGTGGGCGACGCTCTTATCTGCTCGGGTACGTTGTCCTCGTCTTCTATGTGAGCAGGCTTTAATCTGTCCATGGTCAACCAGTCTTCTGCTCCATGGACTATGATCTTGAATGCCCTATTTGTCCTCTCCAGCACACGATATGGCCCCTTGTATGAACATGAGAGTAGGGGGCAGTGACTGTCTTGTCTGACAAAGACGTAAGGGCAGGTGTCCAGCGAGGCTGGCCTGAAACGTTTCGTCCTGTCCGTGTATGTTTTGTGGCATGGTGTGAATTTTCCTGCCCTTTCACGCATCCGGGTAAGGCTGACGTCTTCGGTTTCTGGAGTGGAAGGGAAAACTCTCCAGGGACCATGAGCGTCTCCCCATAGACTTTTTCTGCTGAAGATGCATCGCCGTTTGAAAGCAGCCGTTCGAAGGCCGAGCTAATTCTCCTTCTTCGAGTGGTGACTCTGCCATTTCTTTTGCTATTTCTCCTTCTTCGAGTGGTGACTCCGCTATTTCTTCTGCTATTTTTCCTTATTCGAGTGGTGACTCTGCCATTTCTTCTGCTATTTTTCCTTCTTCGAGTGGTGACTCTGCCATTTCTTCTGCTATTTCTCCTTCTTCGAGTGGTGACTCTGCCATTTCTTCTGCTAATTCTCCTTTTTCGAGTGGTGACTCTGCCATTTCTTCTGCTAATTCTCCTTCTTCGAGTGGTGACTCTGCCATTTCTTCTGCTATTCCTTCTTCTTCGAGTGGTGACTGCCATTTCTTCTGCTATTTCTCCATCTTAGAGTGGTAACTCTACCATTTCATCTGCTATTTCTCCTTCGAGTGCTGACTCAGCCATTTCTTCTGCTATTTCTCCTTCTTCAAGTAGTGACTCTGCCATTTCTTCTGCTATTTTTCCTTCTTTGAGTGGTGACTCTGCCATTTCTTCTGCTATTTTTCCTTCTTCGAGTGATGACTCTGCCATTTCTTCTGCTAATTCTCCTTCTTCGAGTGGTGACTCAGCCATTTCTTCTGCTAATTCTCCTTCTTCGAGTGGAGACTTTGCCATTTCTTCTGCTATTTTTCCTTCTTCGAGTGGTGACTGCCATTTCTTCTGCTATTTCCCCTTCTTCGAGTGGTGACTCTGCCATTTCTTTTGCTATTTCTCCTTTTTCGAGTGGTGACTCTTCCATTTCTTCTGCTATTTTTCCTTCTTCGAGTGGTGACTCTGCCATTTCTTCTTCTCTTCACCTTCGAGTGGTGACTCTTTCAATTCTTCTGCTATTTTTCCTTCTTCGAGTGGTGACTGCCATTTCTTCTGCTAATTACCCTTCTTCGAGTGGTGAATCTGCCATTTTTTCTGCTATTTCTCCTTCTTCGAGTGGTGACTATGCCATTTTTTCTGCTATTTCTCCTTCTTCGAGTGGTGTCTCTGACATTTCTTCTGCTATTTCTCCTTCTTCGAGTGGTGAATCTGTCATTTCTTCTGCTATTTCTCCGTCTTCAAGTGGTACCTCTGCCATTTCTACTGCTATTTCTCCTTCTTCGAGAGGTGACTCTGCCATTTCTTCTGCTAATTCTCCTTATTCGAGTGGTGACTCTGCCATTTCTTCTGCTATTTCTCCTTCTTCGAGTGGTGACTCTGCCATTTGTTCTGCTAATTTCCCCTCTTCGAGTGGTGACTCTGCCATTTCTTCTGCTATTCCTCCTTCTTCGAGTGGTGACTGCCATTTCTTCTGCTATTTTTCCATCTTCGATTGGTGACTCTGCCATTTCATCTGCTATTTCTCCTTCTTCGAGTGGTGACTCTGCTATTTCTTCTGCTATTTCTCCTTCTTTGAGAGGTGACTCTGCCATTTGTTCTGCTAATTCTCCTTAGTCGAGTGGTGACTCTGCCATTTCTTCTGCTATTTCTCCTTCTTCGAGTGGTGACTCTGCCATTTCTTCCATTTTTCCTTCTTCGAGTGGTGACTCTGCCATTTCTTCTGCTATTTTTCCTTCTTCGAGTGGTGACTCTGCCATTTCTTCTGCTAATTCTCCTTCTTCGAGTGGTGACTCTACCATTTCTTCTGCTATTTCTCCTTCTTCGAGTGGTGACTCTCCCATTTCTACTGCTATTTTTCCTTCTTCGAGTGGTGACTCTGCCATTTCTTCTGCTATTTCTACTTCGAGTGGTGACTTTGCCATTTCTTCTGCTATCATTCCTTCTTCTAGTGGTGACTGCCATTTCTTCCATTTTTCCTTCTTCGAATGGTGACTCTGCCATTTCTTCTGCTAATTTTCCTTCTTCGAGTGGTGACTCTGCCATTTCTTCTGCTATTTCTCATTCTTCGAGTGGTGACTCTGTTATTTCTTGTGCTATTTTTCCTTCTTCCTGTGGTGACTCTGCCATTTCTTCTGCTAATTCTCCTTCTTCGAGTGGTGACTGCCATTTCTTCTGCTATTTCTCCTTCTTCGAGTGGTGAATCTGCCATTTTTTCTGCTATTTCTCCTTCTTCGAGTGGTGACTCTGCCATTTCTTCTGCTATTTTTCCTTCTTCGAGTGAAGACTCTGCCATTTCTTCGGCTATTTTTCCTTCTTCGAGTGGTGACTCTGCCAATTCTTCTGCTATTTTTCCTTCTCTGAGTGGTGACTCTGCCATTTCATTTGCTATTTCTCCTTCTTCGAGTGGTGACTCTACCATTTCTTCTGCTATTTTTCCTTCTTCGAGTGGTGACTCTGCCATTTCTTCTGCTAATTCTCCTTCTTTGAGTGCTGACTCTGCCATTTCATCTGCTATTTCTCCTTCTTCGAGTGTTGACTCTGCCAATTCTTCTGCTATTTTTCCTTTGAGTGGTGACTCTGCCATTTCTTTTACTATTTCTCCTTCTTCGAGTGGTGACTCTGCAATTTCTTCTTCTCTTCACCTTCTTCGAGTGGTGACTATTTCAATTCTTCTGCTATTTTTCCTTCTCGAGTGGTGACTGGCATTTCTTCTGCTAATTATCCTTCTTCGAATAGTGAATCTGCCATTTTTTCTGCTATTTATCCTTCTTTGAGTGGTGACTCTACCATTTCTTCTGCTATTTTTCCTTCTTCGAGTGTGACTCTGCCATTTCTTCTGCTATTTCTCCTTCTTCGAGTAGTGACTCTGCCATTTCTTCTGATAATTTTCCTTCTTCGAGTGGTGACTCTGCCATTTCTTCTGCTAATTCTCCTTCTTTGAGTGGTGAATCTGCCATTTCTTCTGCTAATTCTCCTTCGAGTGGTGACCCGGACACTTTTTCTGCAATTTCTCCTTCTTCGAGTGGTGACTCTGCCATTTCTTCTGCTATTTCTCCTTCTTCGAGTGGTGACTATGCCATTTCTTCTGCTAATTCTCTATCTTCGAGTGGTGACTCTGCCATTTCTTCTGCTATTTCTCCTTCTTCGAGTGGTGACTCTGCCATTTCTTCTGCTATTTTTTCTTCTTCGAGTGGTGACTTCCATTTCTTCTGCTATTTCTCCATCTTAGAGTGGTGACTCTGCCATTTCATCTGCTATTTCTCCTTCTTCGAGTGGTGACTCTGCCATTTCTTCTGGTATTTCCCCTTCTTCGAAAGGTGACTCTGCCATTTCTTCTGCTAATTCTCCTTATTCGAGTGGTGACTGCCATTTCTTCTGCTATTTCTCCTTCTTCGAGTGGTGACTCTGCCATTTCTTACTGCTATTTTTCCTTCTTCGCGTGGTGACTCTGCCATTTCTTTTGCTAATTCTTCTTCTTTGAGTGATGAATCTGCAATTTCTTATACTATTTCTCCTTCTTCGAGTGGTGACTAAGCCATTTCTTCTGCTATTTTTCCTTCTTCGAGTGGTACCTCTGCCATTTCTTCTGCTATTTCTCCTTCTTCGAGTTGTGACTCTGCCATTTCTTCCATTTTTCCTTCTTCGAGTGGTGACTGCCATTTCTTTTGCTAATTCTCCTCCTTCGAGTGGTGACTCTGCCATTTCTTCTGCTATTTTTCCTTCTTCGAATGGTGACTCTGCCATTTCTTCTGCTAATTCTCCTTCTTCGAGTGGTGACTCAGCCATTTCTTCTGCTAATTCTCCTTCTTCGAGTAGTGACTCTGCCATTTCTTCTGCTATTTTTCCTTCTTTGAGTGGTGACTCTGCTATTTCTTCTGCTATTTTTCCTTCTTCGAGTGATGACTGTGCCATTTCTTCTGCTAATTCTCCTTCTTCGAGTGGTGACTCAGCCATTTCTTCTGCTAATTCTCCTTCTTCGAGTGGTGACTCTGCCATTTCTTCTGCTCTTTCTCCTTCTTCGAGTGGTGACTCTTCCATTTCTTCTGCTATTTTTCCTTCTTCGAGTGGTGACTCTGCCATTTCTTCTGCTATTCCTTCTTCGAGTGGTGACTCTGCCATTTCTTCTTCTCTTCCCTTCGAGTGGTGACTCTTTCATTTCTTCTGCTATTTCCTTCTTCGAGTGGTGACTGCCATTTCTTCTGCTATTATCCTTCTTCGAGTGGTGAATCTGCCATTTTTTCTGCTATTTCTCCTTCTTCGAGTGGTGACTATGCCATTTCTTCTGCTATTTCTCCTTCTTCGAGTGGTGACTCTGCCATTTCTTCTGCTATTTTCCTTCTTCAAGTGGTGACTCTGCCATTTCTTCTGCTATTTCTCCTTCTTCAGTGGTGACTCTGCCATTTCTTCTGCTAATTTTCCTTCTTCGAGTGGTGACTCTGCCATTTCTTCTGCTATTTCTCCTTCTTCGAGTGGTGTCTGCCATTTCTTCTGCTAATTTCCTTCTTCGAGTGGTGACTGCCATTTCTTCTGCTAATTCTCCTTCTTCGAGTGGTGACTCTGCCATTTCTTCTGCTATTTCTCCTTCTTCGAGTGGTGACTCTGCCATTTCTTTTGCTATTCTCCTTCTTCAGGTGGTGACTCTGCCATTTCTTCTGCTATTCTCCTTCTTCGAGTTATGACTCTGCCATTTCTTCTGCTATTTCTTCTTCTTCGAGTGGTGACTGCCATTTCTTCTGCTATTTCTCCATTCTTAGAGTGGTGACTCTGCCATTTCTTCTGCTATTTCTCCTTCTTCGAGTGGTGACTCTGCCATTTCTTCTGCTATTTCCTTCTTCGAGGGTGACTCTGCCATTTCTTCTGCTAATTCTCCTTCTTCGAGTGGTGACTCTGCCATTTCTTCTGCTATTTCTCCTTCTTCGAGTGGTGACTCTGCCATTTCTTCTGCTATTTTTCCTTCTTCTCGTGGTGACTGCCATTTCTTCTGCTATTTTTCCTTCTTCGAGTGGTGACTCTGCCATTTCCTTTGCTATTTCTCCTTCTTCGAGTGGTGACTCTGCCATTTCTTCTGCTATTTTTCCTTCTTCAGTGGTGACTCTGCCATTTCTTCTGCTAATTCTCCTTCTTTGAGTGGTGACTCTGCCATTTCATTTGCTATTTCTCCTTCTTCGAGTGGTGACTCTGCCATTTCTTCTGCTATTTTTCCTTCTTCGAGTGGTGACTCTGCCATTTCTTCTGCTATTTCTCCTTCTTCGAGTGCTGACTCTGCCAATTTCTCTGCTATTTCTCCTTCTTCGAGTGGTGACTCTGCCAATTCTTCTGCTATTTTTCCTTCTTCGAGTGGTGACTCTGCCATTTCTTCTTACTATTTCCCTTCTTCGAGTGGTGACTCTGCATTTCTTCTTCTTTTACCTTCTTCGAGTGGTGACTATTTCATTCTTCTGCTATTTTTCCTTCTTTGAGTGGTGACTGCCATTTCTTCTGCTAATTATCCTTCTTCGAATAGTGAATCTGCCATTTTTTCTGCTATTTATCCTTCTTTGAGTGGTGACTCTACCATTTCTTCTGCTATTTTTCCTTCTTTGAGTGTGAATCTGCCATTTCTTCTGCTATTTCTCCTTCTTCGAGTAGTGACTCCGCCATTTCTTCTGATAATTTTCCTTCTTCGAGTGGTGACTCTGCCATTTCTTCTGCTAATTCTCCTTCTTTGAGTGGTGAATCTGCCATTTCTTCTGCTAATTCTCCTTCGAGTGGTGACCCGGACACTTCTTCTGCAATTTCTCCTTCTTCGAGTGGTGACTCTGCCATTTCTTCTGCTATTTCTCCTTCTTCGAGTGGTGACTATGCCATTTCTTCTGCTAATTCTCCTCTTCGAGTGGTGACTCTGCCATTTCTTCTGCTATTTCTCCTTCTTCGAGTGGTGACTCTGCCATTTCTTCTGCTATTTTTTCTTCTTCGAGTGGTGACTGCCATTTCTTCTGCTATTTCTCCATCTTAGAGTGGTGACTCTGCCATTTCATCTGCTATTTCTCCTTCTTCGAGTGGTGACTCTGCCATTTCTTCTGGTATTTCCCCTTCTTCGAAAGGTGACTCTGCCATTTCTTCTGCTAATTCTCCTTATTCGAGTGGTGACTGCCATTTCTTCTGCTATTTCTCCTTCTTCGAGTGGTGACTCTGCCATTTCTACTGCTATTTTTCCTTCTTCGAGTGGTGACTCTGCCATTTCTTTTGCTAATTTTCTTCTTTGAGTGATGAATCTGCAATTTCTTATACTATTTCTCCTTCTTCGAGTGGTGACTAAGCCATTTCTTCTGCTATTTTTCCTTCTTCGAGTGGTACCTCTGCCATTTCTTCTGCTATTTCTCCTTCTTCGAGTTGTGACTCTGCCATTTCTTCCATTTTTCCTTCTTCGAGTGGTGACTGCCATTTCTTTTGCTAATTCTCCTCCTTCGAGTGGTGACTGCCATTTCTTCTGCTATTTTTCCTTCTTCGAATGGTGACTCTGCCATTTCTTCTGCTAATTCTCCTTCTTCGAGTGGTGACTCAGCCATTTCTTCTGCTAATTCTCCTTCTTCGAGTAGTGACTGCCATTTCTTCTGCTATTTTTCCTTCTTTGAGTGGTGACTCTGCCATTTCTTCTGCTATTCTCCTTCTTCGAGTGATGACTGTGCCATTTCTTCTGCTAATTCTCCTTCTTCGAGTGGTGAATCTGCCATTTCTTCTGCTCTTTCTCCTTCTTCGAGTGGTGACTCTACTATTTCTTCTGCTATTTTTCCTTCTTCGAGTGGTGACTCTTCCATTTCTTCTGCTATTTTTCCTTCTTCGAGTGGTGACTCTGCCATTTCTTCTGCTAATTTTCCTTCTTCGAGTGGTGACTCTGCCATTTCTTCTGCTATTTTTCCTTCTTCGAGTGGTGACTCTTCCATTTCTTCTGCTAATTTTCCTTCTTCGAGTGGTGACTCTGCCATTTCTTCTGCTATTTCTCCTTCTTCGAGTGGTGACTCTGCCATTTCTTCTGCTAATTCTCCTTCTTCGAGTGGTGACTCTGCCATTTCTTCTGCTAATTCTCCTTCTTCGAGTGGTGACTCTGCCATTTCTTCTGCTATTTCTCCTTCTTCGAGTGGTGACTCTGCCATTTCTTCTGCTATTTCTCCTTCTTCAGTGGTGAATCTGCCATTTCTTCTGCTAATTCTCCTTCTTTGAGTGGTGACTCTGCCATTTCTTCTTCTATTTCTCCTTCTTCGAGTGGTGACTCTGCCATTTCTTCTGCTATTTCTCCATTCTTCGAGTAGGTGACTCTGCCATTTCTTCTGCTATTTCTCCTTATTCGAGTGTGACTCTGCCATTTCTTCTGCTATTTCCCTTCTTCGAGTGGTGACTCTGCCATTTCTTCTGCTATTTCCTTCTTCGAGTGGTGACTCTGCCATTTCTTCTGCTATTTCTCCTTCTTCGCGTGGTGACTCTGCCATTTCTTCTGCTATTTTTCCTTCTTCTGTGGTGACTGCCATTTCTTCTGCATTTTTCCTTCTTCGAATGGTGACTCTGCCATTCCTTTTGCTAATTCCCTCTTTGAGTGGTGACTCTGCCATTTCTTCTGCTATTTTTCCTTCTTCAAGTGGTGACTCAGCCATTTCTTCTGCTAATTCTCCTTCTTCGAGTGGTGACTCAGCCATTTCTTTTGCTATTTCTCCTTCTTCGAGTGGTGACTCTGCCATTTCTTCTGCTATTTTTCCTTCTTCGAGTGGTGACGCTGCCATTTCTTCTGCTATTTCTCCTTCTTCGAGTGGTGACTCTGCCATTTCTTCTGCTATTTTCCTTTTCTAGTGGTGACTGCCATTTCTTCTGCTATTTTTCCTTCTTCGAGTGGTGACTCTTCGATTTCTTCTGCTATTTCTCCTTCTTCGAGTGGTGACTCTGCCATTTCTTCTGCTATTTTCCTTCTTCGAGTGGTGACTCTGCCATTTTTTCTGCTATTCTCCTTCTTCGAGTGGTACTCTGCCATTTCTTCTGCTATTTCTCCTTCTTCGAGTGGTGACTCTGCCATTTCTTCTGCTATTTCTCCTTCTTTGAGTGTGAATCTGCCATTTCTTCTGCTATTTCTCCTTCTTTGAGTGGTGACTCTGCCATTTCTTCCGCTAATTCTCCTTCTTTGAGTGGTGACTCTGCCATTTTTTCATTTTTCCTTCTTCGAGTGGTGACTCTGCCATTTCTTTCTTCTGCTAATTCTCCTTCTTTCGAGTGGTGACTCAGCCATTTCTTTTGCTATTTTCCTTCTTCGAGTGTGACTGCCATTTCTTCTGCTAATTCTCCTTCTTCGAGTGGTGACTCTGCCATTTCTTTGCTATTTCTCCTTCTTTGAGTGGTGACTCTGCCATTTCTTCTGCTAATTCTCCTTCCTCAGTGGTGACTCTGCCATTTCTTATGCTAATTCTCCTTCTTCGAGTGGTGACTCTGCCATTTCTTCTGCTATTTCTCCTTCTTCGAGTGGTGACTCTGCCATTTCTTATGCTATTTTTCCTTCTTCGAGTGGTGACTCTGCCATTTCTTCTGCTATTTCTCCTTCTTCGAGTGGTGACTCTGCCATTTCTTCTGCTATTTTTACTTCTTCGAGTGGTGACTGCCATTTTTCTGCTATTTTCCTTCTTCGAGTGGTGACTCTGCCATTTCTTCTGCTATTCTCCTTCTTCGAGTGGTGAACTCCGACATTTCTTCTGCTATTTCGCCTTCTTCGAGTGGTGAATCTGCCATTTCTTCTGCTATTTCTCCTCTTCGAGTGGTGAATCTGCCATTTCTTCTGCTATTTTTCCTTCTTCGAGTGGTGACTCTGCCATTTCTTCTGCTATTTCTCCTTCTTCGAGTGGTGACTCTGCCATTTCTTCAATTTTTCCTTCTTCGAGTGGTGACTCTGCCATTTCTTCTGCTAATTCTCCTTCTTCGAGTGGTGACTCTGCCATTTCTTTTGCTATTTTTCATTTTTCGAGTGGTGACTGCCATTTCTTCTGCTATTCTCCTTCTTCGAGTTATGACTCAGCCATTTCTTCTGCTATTCTCCTTCTTCGAGTGGTGACTCTGCCATTTCTTTTGCTATTTTTCCTTCTTCGAGTGGTGACTCTGCCATTTCTTCTGTTATTTCTCCTTCTCCGAGTGTGAATCTGCCATTTCTTCTGCTATTTCTCCTTCTTCGAGTGGTGACTTGCCATTTCTTCTCTATTTTTAATTCTTTGAGTGGTGACTGCCATTTCATCTGCTAATTCTCCTTCTTCAAGTGGTGACTGCCATTTCTTTTGCTATTTTTTGTTATTCGAGTGGTGACGGCCATTTCTTCTGCCGATAATTCTTTTCTTCGAGTGGTGACTCTGCCATTTCTTCTGCTATTTCTCCTTCTTTGAGTGGTGACTCTGCCATTTCTTCTGCAAATTCTCCTTCTTCGAGTGGTGACTCTGCCATTTCTTCTGCTATTTCTCCTTCTGTCAACTGCTGACTCTGCCATTTCTTCTGCTATTTTTCCTTCTTCGATGGTGACTCTGCCATTTCTTCTGCTATTGTTCCTTCTTCGAGTGGTGACTGCCATTTCTTCTGCTATTTCTCCTTCTTCGAGTGGTGAATCTCCATTTCTTCTGCTAATTCCCTTCTTCGAGTGGTGACTCTGCCATTTCTTCTGCTATTTCTCCTTCTTCGAGTGGTGACTTTGCCATTTCTTCAATTTTTCCTTCTTCGAGTGGTGACTGCCATTTCTTCTGCTAATTCTCCTTCTTCGAGTGGTGACTCTGCCATTTCTTCTGCTAATTCTCCTTCTTCGAGTGGTGACTCTGCCATTTCTTCTGCTAATTTCCTTCTTCGAGTGGTGACTCAGCCATTTCTTCTGCTATTTCTCCTTCTTCGAGTGGTGACTCTGCCATTTCTTCTGCTATTTCTTCCTTCTTCGAGTGGTGACTCTGCCATTTCTTCTGCTATTTCTCCTTCTTCGAGTGGTGAATCTGCCATTTCTTCTGCTATTTCTCCTTCTTCGAGTGGTGACTCTGCCATTTCTTCTGCTATTTCTCCTTCTTCAAGTGGTGACTCTGCCATTTCTTCAGCTATTTCTCCTTCTTCGAGTGGTGACTCTGCCATTTCTTCTGCTATTTTTCCTTCTTCGCGTGGTGACTCTGCCATTTCTTTCTGCTATTTTTCTTCTTCGAGTGGTGACTCTGCCATTTCTTCTGTTATTTCTCCTTCTTCGAGTGGTGACTCTGCCATTTCTTTTGCTATTTCTACTTCTTCGAGTGGTGACTCTGCATTTCTTCTGCTATTTTTCCTTCTTTGAGTGGTGACTCTGCCATTTCTTCTGCTATTTCTCCTCTTCGAGTGGTGACTCTGCCATTTCTTTTGCTAATTCTCCTTCTTCGAGTGGTGACTCTGCCATTTCTTCTGCTATTTTTCCTTCTTCGAGTGGTGACTCTGCCATTTCTTCTTCTCTTCACCTTCTTCGAGTGGTGACTCTGCCAATTCTTCTGCTATTTTTCCTTCTTCGAGTGGTGACTCTGCCATTTCTTCTTCTCTTCACCTTCTTCGAGTGGTGACTCTGCCATTCTTCTGCTATTTTTCCTTCTTCGAGTGGTGACTCAGCCATTTTTTTGCTATTTCTCCTTCTTCGAGTGGTGACTCTGCCATTTTTTCTGCTATTTTTCCTTCTTCGAGTGGTGAGTCTGCCATTTTTTCTGCTAATTCTCCTTCTTCGTGTGGTGAATCTGCCATTTTCTTCTGCTATTTTTCCTTCGAGTGGTGACTCTGATTTTTTATGCTATTTCCCCTTCTTCGAGTGGTGACTGCCATTTCTTTTGCTATTTTTCATTCTTCAAGTGGTGAATCTGCTATTTCTTCTGCTATTTCTCCTTCTTAGTGTGGTGACGGCCATTTCTTCTGCTATTTTCCATTCTATGAGTGGTGACTGCCGTTTCTTCTGCTAATTCTCCTTCTTCGAGTGGTGACTCTGCCATTTCTTCTGCTAATTCTCCTTCTTAGAGTGGTGACTCAGCCATTTCTTCTGCTAATTTCTCCTTCTTCGAGTGGTGACTCTGCCATTTCTTCTGCTATTTCCCCTTCTTCGAGAGGTGACTCTGCCATTTCTTCTGCTAATTCTCCTTATTCGAGTGGTGACTCTGCCATTTCTTCTGCTATTTCTCCTTCTTCGAGTGGTGACTCAGCCATTTCTTCTGCTATATTTCCTTCTTCTCGTGGTGACTGCCATTTCTTCCATTTTTCCTTCTTCGAATGGTGACTCTGCCATTCCTTTTGCTAATTCCCCCTCTTCGAATGGTGACTCTGCCATTTCTTCTGCTGTTTTTCCTTCTACAAGTGATGACTCAGCCATTTTTTCTGCTAATTCTCCTTCTTTGAGTGGTGACTCAGCATTTCTTTTGCTATTTCTCCTTCTTCGAGTGGTGACTCTGCCATTTCTTCTGCTATTTTTCCTTCTTCGAGTGGTGACTCTGCCATTTCTTCTGCTATTTCTCCTTCTTCGAGTGGTGACTCTACCATTTCTTCTGCTATTTTTCCTTCTTCTAGTGGTGACTGCCATTTCTTCGATTTTTCCTTCTTCGAATGGTGACTCTTCGATTTCTTCTGCTATTTCTCCTTCTTCGAGTGGTGACTCTGCCATTTCTTCTGCTATTTTTCCTTCTTCCTGTGGTGACTCTGCCATTTCTTCTGCTAATTCTCCTTCTTCGAGTGGTAACTCTGACATTTCTTCTGCTATTTCTCCTTCTTCGAGTGGTGAATATGCCATTTCTTCTGCTATTTCTCCGTCTTTGAGTGGTGAATCTGCCATTTCTTCTGCTATTTCTCCGTCTTTGAGTGGTGACTCTGCCATTTCTTCCGCTAATTCTCCTTCTTTGAGTGGTGACTCTGCCATTTTTTCAATTTTTCCTTCTTCGAGTGGTGACTCTGCCATTTCATTTCTTCTGCTAATTCTCCTTTTTCGAGTGGTGACTCTGCCATTTCTTTTGCTATTTTTCCTTCTTCGAGTGGTGACTGCCATTTCTTCTGCTAATTCTCCTTCTTCGAGTGGTGACTCAGCTATTTCTTTTGCTATTTCTCCTTCTTTGAGTGGTGACTCTGCCATTTCTTCTGCTAATTCTCCTTCCTCAAGTGGTGACTGCCATTTCTTATGCTAATTCTCCTTCTTTGAGTGGTGACTCAGCATTTATTTGCTATTTCTCCTTCTTCGAGTGGTGACTCTGCCATTTCTTATGCTATTTTTCCTTCTTTGAGTGGTGACTCTGCCATTTCTTCTGCTATTTCTCCTTCTTCGAGTGGTGACTCTGCCATTTCTTTTGCTATTTTTACTTCTTCTAGTGGTGACTGCCATTTCTTCTGCTATTTTTCCTTCTTCGAGTGGTGACTCTGCCATTTCTTCTGCTAATTCTCCTTCTTCGAGTGGTGACTCTGACATTTCTTCTGCTATTTCTCCTTCTTCGAGTGGTGAATCTGCCATTTCTTCTGCTATTTCTCCGTCTTCGAGTGGTGAATCTGCCATTTTTTCTGCTATTTCTCCGTCTTTGAATGGTGACTCTGCCATTTCTTCTGCTATTTCTCCTTCTTCGAGTGGTGACTCTGCCATTTCTTCAATTTTTCCTTCTTCGAGTGGTGACTCTGCCATTTCTTCTGCTAATTCTCCTTCTTCGAGTGGTGACTCTGCCATTTCTTTTGCTATTTTTCATTTTTCGAGTGGTGACTGCCATTTCTTCTGCTAATTTTCCTTCTTCGAGTCGTGACTCAGCCATTTCTTCTGCTAATTCTCCTTCTTCGAGTGGTGACTGCCATTTCTTCTGCTATTTTTTCTTTTCGAGTGGTGACTCTGCCATTTCTTCTGTTATTTCTCCTTCTCCGAGTGGTGAATCTGCCATTTCTTCTGCTATTTCTCCTTCTTCGAGTGGTGACTGCCATTTCTTCTCCTATTTTCAATTCTTCGAGTGGTGACTGCAGTTTCATCTGCTAATTCTCTTCTTCAAGTGGTGACTCTGCCATTTCTTTTGCTATTTTTTGTTATTCGAGTGGTGACGGCCATTTCTTCTGATAATTCTTATTCTTCGAGTGGTGACTCTGCCATTTCTTCTGCTATTTCTCCTTCTTTGAGTGGTGACTCTGCCATTCTTTTGCAAATTCTCCTTCTTCGAGTGGTGACTCTGCCATTTCTTCAGCTATTTTTCCTTTTTTGAGTGGTGACTCTGCCATTTCTTCTGCCATTTCTCCTTTATCAACTGCTGACTCTGCCATTTCTTCTGCTATTTTTCCTTCTTCGATTGGTGACTGCCATTTCTTCTGCTATTGTTCCTTCTTCGAGTGGTGACTGCCATTTCTTCTGCTATTTCTCCTTCTTCGAGTGGTGAATCTGCCATTTCTTCTGCTAATTCTCCTTCTTCGAGTGGTGACTCTGCCATTTCTTCTGCGATTTCTCTTCCTTAAATGTGGTGAATCTGCCATTTCTTCTGCTATTTCTCCTTCTTCAAGTGGTAACTCTGCCATTTCTTCTGCTAATTCTCCTTCTTCGAGTGGTGACTCTGCCATTTCTTTTGCTATTTCTCCTTCTTCGATTGGTGACTTTGCCATTTCTTCAATTTTTCCTTCTTCGATTGGTGACTGCCATTTCTTCTGCTAATTCTCATTCTTCGAGTGGTGACTCTGCCATTTCTTCTGATAATTCTCATTCTTCGAGTGGTGACTCTGCCATTTCTTCTGCTATTTCTCCTTCTTCGAGTGGTGACTCAGCCATTTCTTCTGCTATTTCTCCTTCTTCGAGTGGTGACTCTGCCATTTCTTCTGCTATTTTTCCTTCTTCGAGTGGTGACTCTGCCATTTCTTCTGCTATTTCTCCTTCTTTGAGTGGTGAATCTGCCATTTCTTCTGCTATTTTTCTTTCTTCTAGTGGTGACTGCCATTTCTTATATTTTTCTTTCTTCGAATGGTGACTCTGCCATTTTTTCTGCTGACTCTCCTTCTTCGAGTTGTGACTCTGCCATTTCTTCTGCTATTTCTCCTTCTTCGAGTGGTTACTCTGCCATTTCTTCTGCTATTTTTCCTTCTTCCTGTGGTGAATCTGCCATATCTTCTGCTAATTCTCCTTCTTCGAGTGGTGACTCTGCCATTTCTTCTGCTATTTCTCCTTCTTCAAGTGGTGAATCTGCCATTTCTTCAGCTATTTCTCCTTCTTCGAGTGGTGACTCTGCCATTTCTTCTGCTATTTTTCCTTCTTCGAGTGGCGACTCTGTATTTCTTCTGCTATTTCTCCTTCTTCGAGTGGTGACTCTGCCAATTCTTCTGTTATTTTTCCTTCTTCGAGTGGTGACTCTGCCATTTCTTTTGCTATTTCTACTTCTTCGTGTGGTGACTCTATCATTTCTTCTGCTATTTTTCCTTCTTTGAGTGGTGACTCTGCCATTTCTTCTGCTATTTCTCCATTCTTCGAGTGGTGACTCTGCCATTTCTTCTGCTAATTCTCCTTCTTCGAGTGGTAAATCTGCCATTTCTTCTGCTATTTTTCCTTCTTCCAGTGGTGACTCTGCCATTTCTTCTTCTCTTCACCTTTTTCGAGTGGTGACTCTGCCAATTCTTTTGCTATTTTTCTTCTTCGAGTGGTGACTCTGCCATTTCTTCTTCTCTTCACCTTCTTCGAGTGGTGACTCTGCCAATTTTTCTGCTATTTTTCCTTCTTCGAATGGTGACTCAGCCATTTCTTTTGCTATTTCTCCTTCTTCGAGTGGTGACTCTGCCATTTTTTCTGCTATTTTTCCTTCTTCGAGTGGTGAGTCTGCCATTTTTTCTGCTAATTCTCCTTCTTCGAGTGGTGAATCTGCCTTTTCTTCTGCTATTTTTCCTTCGAGTGGTGACTCTGCATTTTTCCATTTTTCCTTCTTCGAGTGGTGACTCTGCCATTTATTCTGCTATTTCTCCTTCTTCGAATGGTGACTCTGCCATTTTTTCTGCTATTTCCCCTTCTTCGAGTGGTGACTGCCATTTCTTTTGCTATTGTTCATTCTTCAAGTGGTGAATCTGCTATTTCTTCTGCTATTTCTCCTTCTTAGTGTGGTGACGGCCATTTCTTCTGCTATTTTTCATTCTTGAGTGGTGACTGCCGTTTCTTCTGCTAATTCTCCTTCTTCGAGTGGTGACTCTGCCATTTCTTCTGCTATTTCTCCTTCTTCGAGTGGTGACTCTGCCATTTCTTCTGCTATTTCTCCTTCTTTGAGTGGTGTCTCTGCCATTTCTTCTGCTATTTTTCCTTCTTCAAGTGATGACTCAGCCATTTTTTCTGCTAATTCTCCTTCTTTGAGTGGTGACTCAACATTTCTTTTGCTATTTCTCCTTCTTCGAGTGGTGACTCTGCCATTTCTTCTGCTATTTTCCTTCTTCGAGTGGTGACTCTGCCATTTCTTCTGCTATTTCTCCTTCTTCGAGTGGTGACTCTGCCATTTCTTCTGCTATTTTTCCTTCTTCTAGTGGTGACGGCCATTTCTTCGATTTTTCCTTCTTCGAATGGTGACTCTTCGATTTCTTCTGCTATTTCTCCTTCTTCGAGTGGTGACTCTGCCATTTCTTCTGCTATTTTTCCTTCTTCGTGGTGACTCTGCCATTTCTTCTGCTAATTCTCCTTCTTTGAGTGGTGACTCTGACATTTCTTCTGCTATTTCTCCTTCTTCGTGTGGTGAATCTGCCATTTCTTCTGCTATTTCTCAGTCTTCGAGTGGTTAATCTGCCATTTCTTCTGCTATTTCTCCGTCTTTGAGTGGTGACTCTGCCATTTCTTCGCTATTTCTCCTTCGAGTGGTGACTGCCATTTTTTCAATTTTTCCTTCTTCGAGTGGTGACTGCCATTTTATTTCTTCTGCTAATTCTCCTTCTTCGAGTGGTGACTCTGCCATTTCTTTTGCTATTTTTCCTTCTTCGAGTGGTGACTGCCATTTCTTCTGTTAATTCTCCTTATTCGAGTGGTAACTAAGCCATTTCTTTTACTATTTCTCCTTCTTCGAGTGCTGACTCTGTCATTTCTTCTGCTAATTCTCATTCCTCAAGTGGTGACTCTGCCATTTCTTCTGCTAATTCTCCTTCTTTGAGTGGTGACTCAGCATTTATTTGCTATTTCTCCTTCTTCGAGTGGTGACTGCCATTTCTTCTGCTATTTTTCCTTCTTCGAGAGGTGACTCTGCCATTTCTTCTGCTATTTCTCCTTCTTCAAGTGCTGACTCAGCCATTTCTTTTGCTATTTTTACTTCTTCTAGTGGTGACTGCCATTTCTTCGATTTTTCCTTCTTCGATAGTGACTCTGCCATTTCTTCTGCTAATTCTCCTTCTTCGAGTGGTGACTCTGACATTTCTTCTGCTATTTCTCCTTCTTTGAGTGGTGAATCTGCCATTTCTTCTGCTATTTCTCCGTCTTCGAGTGGTGAATCTGCCATTTCTTCTGCTATTTCCCCGTCTTTGAGAGGTGACTCTGCCATTTCTTCCGCTATTTCTCCTTCTTCGAGTGGTGACTGCCATTTCTTCAATTTTTCCTTCTTCGAGTGGTGACTCTGCCATTTCTTCTGCTAATTCTCCTTCTTCGAGTGGTGACTCTGCCATTTCTTTTGCTATTTTTCATTTTTCGAGTGGTGACTGCCATTTCTTCTGCTAATTCTCCTTCTTCGAGTCGTGACTCAGCCATTTCTTCTGCTAATTCTCCTTCTTTGAGTGGTGACTCTGCCATTTCTTCTGCTATTTTTCCTTCTTCGAGTGGTGACTCTGCCATTTCTTCTGTTATTTCTCCTTCTCCGAGTGGTGAATCTGCCATTTCATCTGCTATTTCTCCTTCTTCGAGTGGTGACTGCCATTTCTTCTGCTATTTTTAATTCTTTGAGTGGTGACTGCAGTTTCATCTGCTAATTTCCTTCTTCAAGTGGTGACTCTGCCATTTCTTTTGCTACTTTTCGTTATTCGAGTGGTGACGGCCATTTCTTCTGATAATTCTTATTCTTCGAGTGGTGACTCTGCCATTTTTTCTACTATTTCTCCTTCTTTGAGTGGTGACTCTGCCATTTCTTCTGCTATTTTTCCTTGTTCGATTGGTGACTCTGCCATTTCTTCTGCTATTGTTCCTTCTTCGAGTGGTGACTGCCATTTCTTCTGCTATTTCTCCTTCTTCGAGTGGTGAATCTGCCATTTCTTCTGCTAATTCTCCTTCTTCGAGTGGTGACTCTGCCATTTCTTCTGCGATTTCTCTTTCTTAGATGTGGTGAATCTGCCATTTCTTTCTGCTATTTCTCCTTCTTCGAGTGGTGACTCTGCCATTTGATCTGCTAATTCTCCTTCTTCGAGTGGTGACTCTGCCATTTCTTCTGCTATTTCTCCTTCTTCGATTGGTGACTTTGCCATTTCTTCAATTTTTCCTTCTTCGATTGGTGACTGCCATTTCTTCTGTTAATTCTCATTCTTCAAGTGGTGACTCTCCCATTTCTTCTGATAATTCTCATTCTTCGAGTGGTGACTCTGCCATTTCTTCTGCTAATTCTCCGTCTTCGGGTGTTGACTCAGCCATTTCTTCTGCTATTTCTCCTTCTTCGAGTGGTGACTCTGCCATTTCTTCTGCTATTTTTCCTTCTTCGAGTGGTGACTCTGCCATTTCTTCTGCTATTTCTCCTTCTTCGAGGTGTGAATCTGCCATTTCTTCTGCTATTTTTCCTTTTTCTAGTGGTGACTGCCATTTCTTATATTTTTCTTTCTTCGAATGGTGACTCTGCCATTTTTTCTGCTGACTCTCCTTCTTCGAGTTGTGACTCTGCCATTTCTTCTGCTATTTTTCCTTCTTCAGTGGTTACTCTGCCATTTCTTCTGCTATTTTTCTTTCTTCCTGTGGTGAATCTGCCATATCTTCTGCTAATTCTCCTTCTTCGAGTGGTGACTCTGCCATTTCTTCTGCTATTTCTCCTTCTTCAAGTGGTGACTCTGCCATTTCTTCAGCTATTTCTCCTTCTTCGAGTGGTGACTCTGCCATTTCTTCTGCTATTTTTCCTTCTTCGCGTGGCGACTCTGCTATTTCTTCTGCTATTTCTCCTTCTTCGAGTGGTGACTCTGCCAATTCTTCTGTTATTTTTCCTTCTTCGAGTGGTGACTCTGCCATTTCTTTTGCTATTTCTCCTTTTTCGAGTGGTGACTACCATTTCTTCTGCTATTTTCCCTTCTTTGAGTGGTGACTGCCATTTCTTCTGCTATTTCTCCATCTTCGAGTGGTGACTCTGCCATTTCTTCTGCTATTTCTCCTTCTTTGAGTGGTGAATCTGCCATTTCTTCTGCTATTTTTCCTTCTTCCAGTGGTGACTCTGCCATTTTTTCTTCTCTTCACCTTCTTCGAGTGGTGACTCTGCCTTTTCTTCTGCTATTTTTCCTTCGAGTGGTGACTCTGCCATTGTTTCCATTTTTCCTTCTTTGAGTGGTGACTCTGCCATTTATTCTGCTAATTCTACTTCGAGTGGTGACTCTGCCATTTCTTTTGCTATTTCTCCTTCTTCGATTGGTGACTCTGCCATTTCTTCTGCTATTTCTCCTTCTTTGAGTGGTGACTCTGCCATTTCTTCTGCTATTTCTCCTTCTTCGATTGGTGACTCTGCCATTTCTTCTGCTATTTTTCCTTCTTCAAGTGGTGACTCTGCCATTTCTTCTGCTATTTTTCCTTCAGTGGTGACTCTGCCATTTCTTCTGCTATTTTTCTTCGAGTGGTGACTCTGCCATTTCTTCTGCTATTTCTCCTTCTTCGAGTGTGACTTTACCATTTCTTCTGCTATTTCTCCTTCTTCGAGTGGTGACTCTGCCATTTCTTCTGCTATTACTCCTTCTTCGAATGGTGACTCTGCCATTTCTTCTGCTATTTCTCCTTCTTCGAGTGGTGACTCTGCCATTTCTTCTTCTATTCTTCATTCTTCAAGTGGTGAATCTGCTATTTCTTCTGCTATTTCTATTTCTTCGTGTGGTGACGGCCATTTCTTCTGCTATTTTTCATTCTATGAGTGGTGACTGCCGTTTCTTCTTCTATTTCTCCTTCTTTGAGTGGTGACTCTGCCATTTCTTTTGCTATTTTTCGTTATTCGAGTGGTGACTGCCATTTCTTCTGATAATTCTCAGTCTTCGAGAGGTGACTCTGCTATTTCTTCTACTATTTCTCCTTCTTGGAGTGGTGACTCTGCCATTTCTTCTGCTAATTCTCCTTTTTCGAGTGGTGACTGCGATTTCTTCAGAGATTTTTCCTTCTTCGAGTGGTGACTGCCATTTCTTCTGTCATTTCTCCTTCTTCAAATGCTGACTCTGCCATTTCTTCTGCTATTTTTCCTTCTTCGAGTGGTGACTCTGACATTTCTTCTGCTATTTTTCCTTCTTTGAGTAGTGAATCTGCCATTTCTTCTGCTAATTCACCTTCTTTTAGTGGTGACTCTGCCATTTCTTCTGCTATTTCTCCTTCTTTGAGTGGTGACTCTGCCATTTCTTCTGCTATTTCCTTCTTCGAGTGGTGACTCTGCCATTTCTTCTGCTATTTTTCCTTCTTCGAGTGGTGACTGCCATTTCTTCTGCTATTCTCCATCTTCGAGTGGTGACTCTGCCATTTCATTCTGCTATTTCTCCTTCTTCGAGTGGTGACTCTGCCATTTTTTCTGCTATTTCTCCTTCTTCGAGTGGTGACTCTGCCATTTCTTCTGCTATTTCTCCTTTTCGAGTGGTGACTCTGCCATTTCTTCTGCTATTTCTCCTTCTTCGAGTGGTGACTCTGCCATTTCTTCTGCTATTTCTCCTTCTTTGAGTGGTGACTCTGCCATTTCTTCTGCTAATTCTCCTTCTTCGAGTGGTGACTCTGCCATTTCTTCTGCTATTTTCCTTCTTCGAGTGGTGACTCTGCCATTTCTTCTGCTATTTTCCTTCTTCGAGTGGTGACTCTGGCATTTCTTCTGCTATTTCCTTCTTCGAGTGGTGACTCTGCCATTTCTTCTGCTATTTCTCCTTCTTCGAGTGGTGACTCTGCCATTTCTTCTGCTATTTCTCCTTCTTCGAGTGGTGACTCTGCCATTTCTTCTGCTATTTTCCTTCTTCGAGTGGTGACTCTGCCATTTCTTCTTCTATTCCCTTCTTCGAGTGGTGACTCTGCCATTCTTTATTTTTCCCTCTTCGAGTGGTGACTCTGCCATTTCTTCTGCTATTCTTCCTTCTTTGAGTGGTGACTCTGCCATTTCTTTGCTAATTCTCCTTCTTCGAGTGGTGACTCTACATTTCTTTTGCTTTTTCCTTCTTCGAGTGGTGACTCTGCCATTTCTTCTGCTATTCTCCTTCTTTCGAGTGGTGACTCTGCCATTTCTTCTGCTATTTCTCCTTCTTCGAGTGGTGACTCTACCATTTCTTCATTTTCCTTCTTCGAGTGGTGACTGCCATTTCTTCTGCTATTCTCCTTCTTCGAGTGGTGACTCTGCCATTTCTTCTGCTATTTCTCCTTCTTCGATGGTGACTCTGCCATTTCTTCTGCTATTTTTCCTTCGTAGAGTGGTGACTGCCATTTTTCTGCTATGATTCTCTTCTTCGAGTGGTGACTCTGCCATTTCTTCTGCTATTTTTCCTTCTTCGAGTGGTGACTCTGCCATTTCTTCTGCTATTTCTCTTCTTCAAGTGGTGACTTGCCATTTCTTCTGCTATTTCTCCTTTGAGTGGTGACTCTGCCATTTCTTCTGCTATTTCTCCTTCTTCGAGTGGTGACTCTGCCATTTCTTCTGCTATTTCTTCTTCGAGTGGTGACTCTGCCATTTTTTCTGCTATTTCTCCTTCTTCGAAGTGGTGACTCTGCCATTTCTTCTGCTATTTCTCCTTCTTCGTGTGGTGACTGCCATTTCTTCTGCTATTTTTCCTTCTTTGAGTGGTGACTGCCATTTCTTCTGCTATTCTCCTACTTCGAGTGGTGACTCTGCCATTTCTTCTGCTATTTTTTTTATTCGAGTGGTGACTGCCATTTCTTCTGCTAATTCTCCTTTTTCGAGTGGTGACTCTGCCATTTCTTCTGCTATTTCTCCTTCTTTGAGTGGTGACTCTGCCATTTCTTCTGCTAATTCTCCTTCGAGTGGTGACTCTGCCATTTCTTCAGCTATTTTTTCTTCTTCGAGTGGTGACTCTGCCATTTCTTCTGCTATTTCTCCTTCTTCAGTGGTGACTCTGCCATTTCTTCTGCTAATTCTCCTTCTTCGAGTGGTGACTCTGCCATTTCTTCTGCTATTTTTCCTTCTTCGAGTGGTGACTCTGCCATTTCTTCTGCTAATTCTCCTTCTTCGAGTGGTGACTCAGCCATTTCTTCTGCTATTTCTCCTTCTTCGAGTGGTGACTCTGCCATTTCTTCTGCTATTTATCCTTCTTCGAGTGGTGACTCTGCCATTTCTTCTGCTATTCTCCTTCTTCGTGTGGTGAATTTGCCATTTCTTCTGCTATTTCTCCTTCTTCGAGTGTGACTGCCATTTCTTCTGCTATTTTTAATTCTTTGAGTGGTGACTGCCATTTCTTCTGCTAATTCTCCTTTTTCAAGTGGTGACTCTGCCATTTCTTTTGCTATTTCTTGTTATTCGAGTGGTGACTGCCATTTCTTCTGCTAATTTCCTTCTTCGAGTGGTGACTCTGCCATTTCTTCTGCTATTCTCCTTCTTCAGTGGTGACTCTGCCATTTCTTCAGCTATTTCCTTCTTCGAGTGGTGACTCTGCCATTTCTTCTGCTATTTTTCCTTCTTCGAGTGGTGACTCTGCCATTTCTTCTGCTATTTTCCTTCTTTGAGTGGTGACTGCCATTTCTTTGCTATTTCTCCTTCTTCGAATGGTGACTCTGCCATTTCTTCTGCTATTTCTCCTTCTTCGAGTGGTGACTCTGCCATTTCTTCTGCTATTTCCTTCTTCGAGTGGTGACTCTCCATTTCTTCTGCTATTTTCCTTCTTCGAGTGGTGACTCTGCCATTTTTTCTGCTATTTCTCCTTCTTCGAGTGGTGACTCTGCCATTTTTCTGCTATTTCTCCTTCTTCGAGTGGTGACTCTCCATTTCTTCTGCTATTTCTCCTTCTTCGAGTGGTGACTCTGCCATTTCTTCTGCTATTTTTCCTTCTTCGAATGGTGACTCTGCCATTTCTTCTGCTATTTTCCTTCTTCGAGTGGTGACTCTTTCTGCTATTTCTCCTTCTTCGAGTGGTGACTCTGCCATTTCTTCTGCTAATTCTCCTTCTTCGAGTGGTGACTCTGCCATTTCTTCTGCTATTTCTCCTTCTTCGAGTGGTGACTCTGCCATTTCTTCTGCTAATTTTTCCTTCTTCGAGTGGTGACTCGCCATTTCTTCTGCATTCTCCTTCTTCAAGTGGTGACTCTGCCATTTCTTCTGCTATTTTTCCTTCTTCGAGTGGTGACTCTGCCATTTCTTTTGCTATTTCTCCTTCTTCGAGTGGTGAATCTGCCATTTCTTCTGCTAATTTTTCCTTCTTCGAGTGGTGACTCTGCCATTTCTTCTATTTCTCTTCTTCGAGTGGTGACTCTGCCATTTCTTCTGCTATTCTCCTTCTTCGAGTGGTGACTCTGCCATTTCTTCTGCTATTTCTCCTTCTTCGAGTGGTGACTCTGCCATTTCTTCTGCTATTTCTCCTTCTTCGAGTGGTGACTCTGCCATTTCTTCTGCTATTTTTCTTCTTTGAGTGGTGACTCTGCCATTTCTTCTGCTATTTCCCTTCTTCGAGTGGTGACTCTGCCATTTCTTCTGCTATTTTTCCTTCTTCGAGTGGTGACTCTGCCATTTCTTCTGCTATTCTCCTTCTTCGAGTGGTGACTCTGCCATTTCTTCTGCTATTTCTCCTTCTTCGAGTGGTGACTCTGCCATTTCTTCTGCTATTTCTCCTTCTTCGAGTGGTGACTCTGCCATTTCTTCTGCTATTTTTCCTTCTTCGAGTGGTGACTGCCATTTCTTCTGCTATTCTCCTTCTTCGAGTGGTGACTCTGCCATTTCTTCTGCTATTTCTCCTTCTTCGAGTGGTGACTCTGCCATTTCTTCTGCTATTTTTCCTTCTTCGAGTGGTGACTCTGCCATTTCTTCTGCTATTTCTCCTTCTTCGAGTGGTGACTCTGCCATTTCTTCTGCTATTTTTCCTTCTTCGAGTGGTGACTGCCATTTCTTCTGCTATTTCTCCTTCTTCAGTGGTGACTCTGCCATTTCTTCTGCTATTTCTCTTCTGAGTGGTGACTCTGCCATTTCTTCTGCTATTTCTCCTTCTTCGAGTGGTGACTCTGCCATTTCTTCTGCTATTTCTCCTTCTTCGAGTGGTGACTCTGCCATTTCTTCTGCTATTTTCCTTCTTCGAGTGGTGACTCTGCCATTTCTTCTGCTATTTCTCCTTCTTCGAGTGGTGACTCTGCCATTTCTTCTGCTATTTCTTCTTCGAGTGGTGACTCTTCTGCTATTTCTCCTTCTTCGAGAGGTGACTCTGCCATTTCTTCTGCTATTCTCCTTCTTCGAGTGGTGACTCTGCCATTTCTTCTGCTATTTCTCCTTCTTCGAGTGGTGACTCTGCCATTTCTTCTGCTATTTCTCCTTCTTCGAGTGGTGACTCTGCCATTTCTTCTGCTAATTCTCCTTCTTCGAGTGGTGACTCTGCCATTTCTTCTGCTAATTCTCCTTCTTCGAGTGGTGACTCTGCCATTTCTTCTGCTATTTTCCTTCTTCAGTGGTGACTGCCATTTCTTTGCTATTTCTCCTTCTTCGAGTGGTGACTCTGCCATTTCTTCTGCTATTCTCCTTCTTCGAGTGGTGACTCTGCCATTTCTTCTGCTATTTCTCCTTCTTCGAGTGGTGACTCTACCATTTCTTCTGCTATTTCCCTTCTTCGAGTGGTGACTCTGCCATTTCTTCTGCTATTCTCCTTCTTCGAGTGGTGACTCTGCCATTTCTTCTGCTATTTCTCCTTCTTCGAGTGGTGACTCAGCCATTTCTTCTGCTATTTTCCTTCTTCGAGTGGTGACTCTGCCATTTCTTCTGCTATTTCTCCTTCTTCGAGTGGTGACTCTGCCATTTCTTCTGCTATTTCCCTTCTTCGAGTGGTGACTCTGCCATTTCTTCTGCTATTTTTCCTTCTTCAAGTGGTGACTCAGCCATTTTTTCTGCTAATTCTCCTTCTTTGAGTGGTGACTCCATTTCTTTTGCTATTTCTCCTTCTTCGAGTGGTGACTCTGCCATTTCTTCTGCTATTTTCCTTCTTCGAGTGGTGACTCTGCCATTTCTTCTGCTATTTCTCCTTCTTCGAGTGGTGACTCTGCCATTTCTTCTGCTATTTTTCCTTCTTCTAGTGGTGACGCCATTTCTTCGATTTTTCCTTCTTCGAATGGTGACTCTTCCATTTCTTCTGCTATTTCTCCTTCTTCGAGTGGTGACTCTGCCATTTCTTCTGCTATTTTTCCTTCTTCGAGTGGTGACTCTGCCATTTCTTCTGCTAATTCTCCTTCTTTGAGTGGTGACTCTGCATTTCTTCTGCTATTTCTCCTTCTTCGTGTGGTGACTCTGCCATTTCTTCTGCTATTTCTCCTCTTCGAGTGGTGAATCTGCCATTTCTTCTGCTATTTCTCCTCTTTGAGTGGTGACTCTGCCATTTCTTCTGCTATTTCTCCTTCTTCGAGTGGTGACTGCCATTTTTTCAATTTTTCCTTCTTCGAGTGGTGACTCTGCCATTTTATTTCTTCTGCTAATTCTCCTTCTTCGAGTGGTGACTCTGCCATTTCTTTTGCTATTTTCCTTCTTCGAGTGGTGACTGCCATTTCTTCTGTTAATTCTCCTTATTCGAGTGGTACTAAGCCATTTCTTCTTGCTATTTCTCCTTCTTCGAGTGGTGACTCTGCATTTCTTCTGCTAATTCTCCTTCTTCAAGTGGTGACTCTGCCATTTCTTCTGCTAATTCTCCTTCTCGAGTGGTGACTCAGCCATTTATTTGCTATTTCTCCTTCTTCGAGTGGTGACTGCCATTTCTTCTGCTATTTTTCCTTCTTCGAGTGGTGACTCTGCCATTTCTTCTGCTATTTCTCCTTCTTCAAGTGGTGACTCAGCCATTTCTTTTGCTATTTTTACTTCTTCTAGTGGTGACTGCCATTTCTTCGATTTTTCCTTCTTCGAATGTGACTCTGCCATTTCTTCTGCTAATTCTCCTTCTTCGAGTGGTGACTCTGACATTTCTTCTGCTATTTCTCCTTCTTTGAGTGGTGAATCTGCCATTTCTTCTGCTATTTCTCCTCTTCGAGTGGTGAATCTGCCATTTCTTCTGCTATTTCCCCGTCTTTGAGAGGTGACTCTGCCATTTCTTCCGCTATTTCTCCTTCTTCGAGTGGTGACTGCCATTTCTTCAATTTTTCCTTCTTCGAGTGGTGACTCTGCCATTTCTTCTGCTAATTCTCCTTCTTCGAGTGGTGACTCTGCCATTTCTTTTGCTATTTTTCATTTTTCGAGTGGTGACTGCCATTTCTTCTGCTAATTCTCCTTCTTCGAGTGTGACTCAGCCATTTCTTCTGCTAATTCTCCTTCTTTGAGTGGTGACTCTGCCATTTCTTCTGCTATTTTTCCTTCTTCGAGTGGTGACTCTGCCATTTCTTCTGCTATTTCTCCTTCTCCGAGTGGTGAATCTGCCATTTCATCTGCTATTTCTCCTTCTTCGAGTGGTGACTGCCATTTCTTCTGCTATTTTTAATTCTTGAGTGGTGACTGCAGTTTCATCTGCTAATTTCCTTCTTCAAGTGGTGACTCTGCCATTTCTTTTGCTACTTTTCGTTATTCGAGTGGTGACGGCCATTTCTTCTGATAATTCTTATTCTTCGAGTGGTGACTCTGCCATTTTTTCTACTATTTCTCCTTCTTTGAGTGGTGACTCTGCCATTTCTTCTGCTATTTTTCCTTGTTCGATTGGTGACTCTGCCATTTCTTCTGCTATTGTTCCTTCTTCGAGTGGTGACTGCCATTTCTTCTGCTATTTCTCCTTCTTCGAGTGGTGAATCTGCCATTTCTTCTGCTAATTCTCCTTCTTCGAGTGGTGACTCTGCCATTTCTTCTGCGATTTCTCTTTCTTAGATGTGGTGAATCTGCCATTTCTTCTGCTATTTCTCCTTCTTCGAGTGGTGACTCTGCCATTTGATCTGCTAATTCTCCTTCTTCGAGTGGTGACTCTGCCATTTCTTCTGCTATTTCTCCTTCTTCGATTGGTGACTTTGCCATTTCTTCAATTTTTCCTTCTTCGATTGGTGACTGCCATTTCTTCTGTTAATTCTCATTCTTCAAGTGGTGACTCTCCATTTCTTCTGATAATTCTCATTCTTCGAGTGGTGACTCTGCCATTTCTTCTGCTAATTCTCCGTCTTCGAGTGTGACTCAGCCATTTCTTCTGCTATTTCTCCTTCTTCGAGTGGTGACTCTGCCATTTCTTCTGCTATTTTTCCTTCTTCGAGTGGTGACTCTGCCATTTCTTCTGCTATTTCTCCTTCTTCGAGGTGTGAATCTGCCATTTCTTCTGCTATTTTTCCTTTTTATAGTGGTGACTGCCATTTCTTATATTTTTCTTTCTTCGAATGGTGACTCTGCCATTTTTTCTGCTGACTCTCCTTCTTCGAGTTGTGACTCTGCCATTTCTTCTGCTATTTTTCCTTCTTCAAGTGGTTACTCTGCCATTTCTTCTGCTATTTTTCTTTCTTCCTGTGGTGAATCTGCCATATCTTCTGCTAATTCTCCTTCTTCGAGTGGTGACTCTGCCATTTCTTCTGCTATTTCTCCTTCTTCAAGTGGTGACTCTGCCATTTCTTCAGCTATTTCTCCTTCTTCGAGTGGTGACTCTGCCATTTCTTCTGCTATTTTTCCTTCTTCGCGTGGCGACTCTGCTATTTCTTCTGCTATTTCTCCTTCTTCGAGTGGTGACTCTGCCAATTCTTCTGTTATTTTTCCTTCTTCGAGTGGTGACTCTGCCATTTCTTTTGCTATTTCTCCTTTTTCGAGTGGTGACTACCATTTCTTCTGCTATTTTCCCTTCTTTGAGTGGTGACTGCCATTTCTTCTGCTATTTCTCCATCTTCGAGTGGTGACTCTGCCATTTCTTCTGCTATTTCTCCTTCTTTGAGTGGTGAATCTGCCATTTCTTCTGCTATTTTTCCTTCTTCCAGTGGTGACTCTGCCATTTTTTCTTCTCTTCACCTTCTTCGAGTGGTGACTCTGCCTTTTCTTCTGCTATTTTTCCTTCGAGTGGTGACTCTGCCATTGTTTCCATTTTTCCTTCTCTGAGTGGTGACTCTGCCATTTATTCTGCTAATTCTACTTCGAGTGGTGACTCTGCCATTTCTTTTGCTATTTCTCCTTCTTCGATTGGTGACTCTGCCATTTCTTCTGCTATTTCTCCTTCTTTGAGTGGTGACTCTGCCATTTCTTCTGCTATTTCTCCTTCTTCGATTGGTGACTCTGCCATTTCTTCTGCTATTTTTCCTTTCTTCAAGTGGTGACTCTGCCATTTCTTCTGCTATTTTTCCACCTTCGAGTGGTGACTCTGCCATTTCTTCTGCTAGTTCTCCTTCTTCAAGTGTGACTTTACCATTTCTTCTGCTATTTCTCCTTCTTCGAGTGTGAATCTGCCATTTTTTGCTATTACTCCTTCTTCGAATGGTGACTCTGCCATTTCTTCTGCTATTTCTCCTTCTTCGAGTGGTGACTCTGCCATTTCTTCTTCTATTCTTCATTCTTCAAGTGGTGAATCTGCTATTTCTTCTACTATTTCTATTTTTCGTGTGGTGACGGCCATTTCTTCTGCTATTTTTCATTCTATGAGTGGTGACTGCCGTTTCTTCTTCTATTTCTCCTTCTTTGAGTGGTGACTCTGCCATTTCTTTTGCTATTTTTCGTTATTCGAGTGGTGACTGCCATTTCTTCTGATAATTCTCAGTCTTCGAGAGGTGACTCTGCTATTTCTTCTACTATTTCTCCTTCTTGGAGTGGTGACTCTGCCATTTCTTCTGCTAATTCTCCTTTTTCGAGTAGTGACTGCGATTTCTTCAGAGATTTTTCCTTCGAGTGGTGACTGCCATTTCTTCTGTCATTTCTCCTTCTTCAAATGCTGACTCTGCCATTTCTTCTGCTATTTTTCCTTCTTCGAGTGGTGACTCTGACATTTCTTCTGCTATTTTTCCTTCTTTGAGTAGTGAATCTGCCATTTCTTCTGCTAATTCACCTTCTTTTAGTGGTGACTCTGCCATTTCATCTGGTATTTCTCCTTCTTTGAGTGGTGACTCTGCTATTTCTTCTGCTATTTTTCCTTCTTCGAGTGGTGACTCTGCCATTTCTTCTGCTATTTTTCCTTCTTCGAGTGGTGACTCCGCCATTTCTTCGGGCTAATTCTCCATCTTCGAGTGGTGACTCTGCCAATTATTCTGCTAATTCTCCTTCTTCAGTGGTGACTCTGTCCATTTTTTCTGCTATTCCTCCTTCTTCGAGTGCTGACTGCCATTTCTTCTTCTATTTCTCCATCTTGGAGTGGTGACTCTGCCATTTCATCTGCTATTTCTCCTTCTTCGAGTGGTGACTCTGCCATTTCTTCTGCTATTTCTCCTTCTTTGAGAGGTGACTCTGCCATTTCTTCTGCTAATTCTCCTTATTCGAGTGGTGACTGTGCCATTTCTTCTGCTATTTCTCCTTCTTCGAGTGGTGACTCTGCCATTTTTTCTGCTATTTTTCCTTTTTCGAGTGGTGACTCTGGCATTTTCCCTGCAAATTCTCCTTTTTCGAGTGGTGACTCTGCCATTTTTTCAGCTATTTTTCCTTCTTCGAGTGGTGACTCAGCCATTTCTTCTGCTATTTCTCCTTCTTAGAGTGGTGACTCTGGCATTTCTTCTGCTATTTTTCCTTCTTCGAGTGGTGAATCTGCCATTTCTTCTGCTATTTCTCCTTCTTCGAGTGGTGACTCTGCCATTTTTATGCTATTTCTCCTTCTTCGAGTGGTGACTCTGCCATTTCTTCTATTCTTCCTTCTTTGAGTGGTGACTCTGCCATTTCTTCTTCTCTTCACCTTCTTCGAGTGGTGACTCTGACATTTCTTCCATTTTTCCCTCTTCGAGTGGTGACTCTGCCATTTACTCTGCTATTCCTCCTTCTTTGAGTGATGACTCTGCCATTTCTTATGCTAATTCTCCTTCTTCGAGTGGTGACTCTACCATTTCTTTTGCTTTTTTTCCTTCTTGGAGTGGTGACTCTGCCATTTCTTCTGCTACTTCTCCTTTTTCGAGTGGTGACTCTGCCATTTCTTCCTATTTTCCATTCTTCGAGTGGTGACTGCTATTTTTTCTGCTATTCTCCTTCTTCGAGTGGCTACTCTGCCATTTCTTCTGCTATTTCTCATTCTTCGATTGGTGACTCTGCCATTTCTTCTGCTATTTTTCCTTCGTAGAGTGGTGACTGCCATTTTTTCTGCTATGATTCCTTCTTCAAGTGGTGACTCTGCCATTTCTTCTGATATTTTTCCATCTTCGAGTGGTGACTCTGCCATTTCTTCTGCTATTTCTCTTTCTTCAAGTAGTGACTTTACCATTTCTTCTGCTATTTCTCCTTTGAGTGGTGACTCTGCCATTTTTTCTGCTATTTCTCTTTCTTCGAATGGTGACTCTGAAATTTCTTCTTCTATTTCTTCTTCTTCGTGTGGTGACTCTACCATTTTTTCTGCTATTGTTCATTCTCCAAGTGGTGAATCTGCCATTTCTTCTGCTATTTCTCCATCTTCGTGTGGTGACGGCCATTTCTTCTGCTATTTTTCCTTCTTTGAGTGGTGACTACCTTTCTTCTGCTAATTCTCCTACTTCGAGTGGTGACTCTGCCATTTCTTTTGCTATTTTTTGTTATTCGAGCGGTGAATGCCATTTCTTCTGATAATTTCATTTTTCGAGTGGTGACTCTGCCATTTCTTCTACTATTTCTCCTTCTTTGAGTGGTGACTCTGCCATTTCTTCTGCTAATTCTCCTTCGAGTGGTGACTCTACGATTTCTTCAGCGATTTTTTCTTCTTCGAGTGGTGAGTCTGCCATTTCTTCTGCCATTTCTCCTTCTTCGAGTGGTGACTCTGCCATTTCTTCTGCTAATTCTCCTTCTTCGATGGTGACTCAGCCATTTCTTCTGCTATTTCTCCTTCTTCGAGTGGTGACTCTGCCATTTCTTCTGCTATTTATCCTTCTTCGAGTGGTGACTCTGCCATTTCTTCTGCTATGTCTCCTTCTTCGTGTGGTGAATTTGCCATTTCTTCTGCTATTTCTCCTTCTTCGAGTAGTGACTGCCATTTCTTCTGCTATTTCTAATTCTTTGAGTGGTGACTGCCGTTTCTTCTGCTAATTCTCCTTTTTCAAGTGGTGACTCTGCCATTTCTTTTGCTATTTCTTGTTATTCGAGTGGTGACTGCCATTTCTTCTGCTAATTCTCCTTCTTCGAGTGGTGACTCTGCCATTTCTTCTACTATTTCTCCTTTTTTGAGTGGTGACTCTGCCATTTCTTCAGCTAATTCTCCTTCTTCGAGTGGTGACTCTGCCATTTCTTCAGCTATTTTTCCTTCTTCGAGTGGTGACTCTGCCATTTCTTTCTGCTATTTTTCCTTCTTCGAGTGGTGACTCTGCCATTTCTTTGCTATTTTCCTTCTTCGAATGGTGACTCTGCCATTTCTTCTGCTATTTCTCCTTCTTAGTGGTGACTCTGCCATTTCTTCTGCTATTTCTCCTTCTTCGAGTGGTGACTACCATTTCTTCTGCTATTTCCTTCTTCGAGTGGTGACTCTCCCATTTTTTCTATTTTTCCTTCTTCGAATGGTGACTCTGCCATTTTTCTGCTATTTCTCCTTCTTCGAGTGGTGACTATGCCATTTTTCTGCTATTTCTCCTTCTTCGAGTGGTGACTCTTACCATTTCTTCTGCTATTTTCCTTCTTCGAGTGGTGACTATGCCATTTCTTCTGCTATTTCTCCTTCTTCGAATGGTGACTCTGCCATTTCTTTGCTAATTTTCCTTCTTCGAGTGGTGACTCTTCTACTATTTCTCCTTCTTGGAGTGGTGACTCTGCCATTTCTTCTGCTAATTCTCCTTTTTCGAGTGTGACTGCCATTTCTTCTGAGATTTTTCCTTCGAGTGGTGACTCTGCCATTTCTTCTGTCATTTCTCCTTCTTCAAATGGTGACTCTGCCATTTCTTCTGCTATTTTTCCTTCTTCGAGTGGTGACTCTGCATTTCTTCTGCTATTTTTCCTTCTTTGAGTGTGAATCTGCCATTTCTTCTGCTAATTCACCTTCTTTTAGTGGTGACTCTGCCATTTCTCTGGTATTTCTCCTTCTTCGAGTGGTGACTCTGCCATTTCTTTCTGCTATTTTTCCTTCTTCGAGTGGTGACTCTGCCATTTCTTCTGCTATTTTTCCTTCTTCGAGTGGTGACTCCGCCATTTCTTCTGCTAATTCTCCATTCTTCGAGTGGTGACTCTGCCATTTTCTGCTAATTCTCCTTCTTCGAGTGGTGACTCTGCCATTTCTTTCTGCTATTCTCCTTCTTCGAGTGGTGACTGCCATTTCTTCTGCTATTTCTCCTTCTTGGAGTGGTGACTCTGCATTTCATCTGCTATTTCTCCTTCTTCGAGTGGTGACTCTGCCATTTCTTCTGCTATTTCTCCTTCTTTGAGAGGTGACTCTGCCATTTCTTCTGCTAATTCTCCTTCTTCGAGTGTGACTGTGCCATTTCTTCTGCTATTTCTCCTTCTTCGAGTGGTGACTCTGCCATTTTTTCTGCTATTTTTCCTTCTTTCGAGTGGTGACTCTGCCATTTTCTGCTAAATTCTCCTTTTTCGAGTGGTGACTCTGCCATTTCTTTGCTATTTTTCCTTCTTCGAGTGGTGACTCTGCCATTTCTTCTGCTATTTCTCCTTCTTAGAGTGGTGACTCTGCCATTTCTTCTGCTATTTTTCCTTCTTCGAGTGGTGAATCTGCCATTTCTTCTGCTATTTCTCCTTCTTCGAGTGGTGACTCTGCCATTTCTTATGCTATTTCTCCTTCTTCGAGTGGTGACTCTGCCATTTCTTCTGCTATTCTTCCTTCTTTGAGTGGTGACTCTGCCATTTCTTCTTCTCTTCACCTTCTTCGAGTGGTGACTCTGACATTTCTTCTGCATTTTTCCCTCTTCGAGTGGTGACTCTGCCATTTACTCTGCTATTCCTCCTTCTTTGAGTGATGACTCTGCCATTTCTTATGCTAATTCTCCTTCTTCGAGTGGTGACTCTACCATTTATTTTGCTTTTTTTCCTTCTTGGAGTGGTGACTCTGCCATTTCTTCTGCTACTTCTCCTTTTTCGAGTGGTGACTCTGCCATTTCTTCTGCTATTTCTCCTTCTTCTAGTGGTGACTCTGCCATTTCTCCCATTTTCCCTTCTTCGAGTGGTGACTGCCATTTCTTCTGCTAATTCTCCTTCTTCGAGTGGCTGACTCTGCCATTTCTTCTGCTATTTCTCATTCTTCGATGGTGACTCTGCCATTTCTTCTGCTATTTTTCCTTCGTAGAGTGGTGACTGCCATTTTTTCTGCTATGATTCTCTTCTTCAAGTGGTGACTCTGCCATTTCTTCTGCTATTTTTCCTCTTCGAGTGGTGACTCTGCCATTTCTTCTGCTATTTCTCCTTCTTCAAGTGTGACTTTACCATTTCTTCTGCTATTTCTCCTTCTGAGTGGTGACTCTGCCATTTCTTCTGCTATTTCTCCTTCTTCGAATGGTGACTCTGATTTCTTCTTCTATTTCTTCTTCTTCGTGTGGTGACTCTACCATTTCTTCTGCTATTTTCCTTCTCCAAGTGGTGAATCTGCCATTTCTTCTGCTATTTCTCCATCTTCGTGTGGTGACGCCATTTCTTCTGCTATTTTTCCTTCTTTGAGTGGTGACTCCCATTTCTTCTGCTAATTCTCCTTCTTCGAGTGGTGACTTTGCCATTTCTTTTGCTATTTTTTGTTATTCGAGCGGTGACTGCCATTTCTTCTGCTAATTCTCCTTCTTCGAGTGGTGACTCTGCCATTTCTTCTACTATTTCTCCTTCTTTGAGTGGTGACTCTGCCATTTCTTCTGCTAATTCTCCTTCGAGTGGTGACTCTACGATTTCTTCAGCGATTTTTTCTTCTTCGAGTGGTGAGTCTGCCATTTCTTCTGCCATTTCTCCTTCTTCAAGTGCTGACTCTGCCATTTCTTCTGCTAATTCTCCTTCTTCGAGTGGTGACTCTGCCATTTCTTCTCTTTTTCCTTCTTCGAGTGGTGACTCTGCCATTTCTTCTGCTAATTCTCCTTCTTCGAGTGGTGACTCAGCCATTTCTTCTGCTATTTCTCCTTCTTCGAGTGGTGACTCTGCCATTTTTCTGCTATTTTTTTCTATGAGTGGTGACTGCCATTTCTTCTGCTAATTTCCTTCTTCAAGTGGTGACTCTGCCATTTCTTTGCTACTTTTCCTTTTCGAGTGGTGACTGCCATTTCTTCTGCTATTCTTTTCTTCGAGTGGTGACTCTGCCATTTCTTCTGCTATTTCTCCTTCTTTGAGTGGTGACTCTGCCATTTCTTCTGCTATTTTTCCTTCTTCGAGTGGTGACTCTGCCATTTCTTCTGCTATTCTCCTTCTTCGAGTGGTGACTCTGCCATTTCTTCTGCTATTTCTCCTTCTTCGAGTGGTGAATCTGCCATTTCTTCTGCTAATTCTCCTTCTTCGAGTGGTGACTCTGCCATTTCTTCTGCTATTTCTCCTTCTTAGAGTGGTGACTCTGCCATTTCTTCTGCTATTTCTCCTTCTTCGAGTGGTGACTCTGCCATTTCTGCTAATTTCCTTCTTCGAGTGGTGACTCTGCCATTTCTTCTGCTATTTCTCCTTCTTCGATGGTGACTCTTGCCATTTCTTCAATTTTTCCTTCTTCGAGTGGTGACTGCCATTTCTTCTGTTAATTCTCCTTCTTCGAAGTGGTGACTCTCCATTTCTTCTGCTATTCTCCTTCTTCGAGTGGTGACTCTGCCATTTCTTCTGCTATTCTCCTTCTTCGAGTGGTGACTCTGCCATTTCTTCTGCTATTTTTCCTTCTTCGAGTGGTGACTCTGCCATTTCTTCTGCTATTCTCCTTCTTCGAGGTGTGACTCTGCCATTTCTTCTGCTATTTTCCTTTTCGAGTGGTGACTGCCATTTCTTATATTTTTCTTTCTTCGAATGGTGACTCTGCCATTTTTTCTGCTGACTCTCCTTCTTCGAGTTGTGACTCTGCCATTTCTTCTGCTATTTTTCCTTCTTCAAGTGGTTACTCTGCCATTTATTCTGCTATTTTTCTTTCTTCCTGTGGTGAATCTGCCATATCTTCTGCTAATTCTCCTTCTTCGAGTGGTGACTCTGCCATTTCTTCTGCTATTTCTCCTTCTTCAAGTAGTGACTCTGCCATTTCTTCAGCTATTTCTCCTTCTTCGAGTGGTGACTCTGCCATTTCTTCTGCTATTTTTCCTTCTTCGCGTGGCGACTCTGCTATTTCTTCTGCTATTTCTCCTTCTTCGAGTGGTGACTCTGCCAATTCTTCTGTTATTTTTCCTTCTTCGAGTGGTGACTCTGCCATTTCTTTTGCTATTTCTCCTTTTTCGAGTGGTGACTACCATTTCTTCTGCTATTTTCCCTTCTTTGAGTGGTGACTGCCATTTCTTCTGCTATTTCTCCATCTTCGAGTGGTGACTCTGCCATTTCTTCTGCTATTTCTCCTTCTTTGAGTGGTGAATCTGCCATTTCTTCTGCTATTTTTCCTTCTTCCAGTGGTGACTCTGCCATTTTTTCTTCTCTTCACCTTCTTCGTGTGGTGACTCTGCCTTTTCTTCTGCTATTTTTCCTTCGAGTGGTGACTCTGCCATTGTTTCCATTTTTCCTTCTCTGAGTGGTGACTCTGCCATTTATTCTGCTAATTCTACTTCGAGTGGTGACTCTGCCATTTCTTTTGCTATTTCTCCTTCTTCGATTGGTGACTCTGCCATTTCTTCTGCTATTTCTCCTTCTTTGAGTGGTGACTCTGCCATTTCTTCTGCTATTTCTCCTTCTTCGATTGGTGACTCTGCCATTTCTTCTGCTATTTTTCCTTTCTTCAAGTGGTGACTCTGCCATTTCTTCTGCTATTTTTCCACCTTCGAGTGGTGACTCTGCCATTTCTTCTGCTAGTTCTCCTTCTTCAAGTAGTGACTTTACCATTTCTTCTGCTATTTCTCCTTCTTCGAGTGTTGAATCTGCCATTTTTTTGCTATTACTCCTTCTTCGAATGGTGACTCTGCCATTTCTTCTGCTATTTCTCCTTCTTCGAGTGGTGACTCTGCCATTTTTTCTTCTATTCTTCATTCTTCAAGTGGTGAATCTGCTATTTCTTCTACTATTTCTATTTTTTCGTGTGGTGACGGCCATTTCTTCTGCTATTTTTCATTCTATGAGTGGTGACTGCCGTTTCTTCTTCTATTTCTCCTTCTTTGAGTGGTGACTCTGCCATTTCTTTTGCTATTTTTCGTTATTCGAGTGGTGACTGCCATTTCTTCTGATAATTCTCAGTCTTCGAGAGGTGACTCTGCTATTTCTTCTACTATTTCTCCTTCTTGGAGTGGTGACTCTGCCATTTCTTCTGCTAATTCTCCTTTTTCGAGTAGTGACTGCGATTTCTTCAGAGATTTTTCCTTCGAGTGGTGACTGCCATTTCTTCTGTCATTTCTCCTTCTTCAAATGCTGACTCTGCCATTTCTTCTGCTATTTTTCCTTCTTCGAGTGGTGACTCTGACATTTCTTCTGCTATTTTTCCTTCTTTGAGTAGTGAATCTGCCATTTCTTCTGCTAATTCACCTTCTTTTAGTGGTGACTCTGCCATTTCATCTGGTATTTCTCCTTCTTTGAGTGGTGACTCTGCTATTTCTTCTGCTATTTTTCCTTCTTCGAGTGGTGACTCTGCCATTTCTTCTGCTATTTTTCCTTCTTCGAGTGGTGACTCCGCCATTTCTTCGGGCTAATTCTCCATCTTCGAGTGGTGACTCTGCCAATTATTCTGCTAATTCTCCTTCTTCAAGTGGTGACTCTGTCATTTTTTCTGCTATTCCTCCTTCTTCGAGTGCTGACTGCCATTTCTTCTTCTATTTCTCCATCTTGGAGTGGTGACTCTGGCATTTCATCTGCTATTTCTCCTTCTTCGAGTGTTGACTGCCATTTCTTCTGCTATTTCTCCTTCTTTGAGAGGTGACTCTGCCATTTCTTCTGCTAATTCTCCTTATTCGAGTTGTGACTGTGCCATTTCTTCTGCTATTTCTCCTTCTTCGAGTGGTGACTCTGCCATTTTTTCTGCTATTTTTCCTTTTTCGAGTGGTGACTCTGGCATTTTCCCTGCAAATTCTCCTTTTTCGAGTGGTGACTCTGCCATTTTTTCAGCTATTTTTCCTTCTTCGAGTGGTGACTCAGCCATTTCTTCTGCTATTTCTCCTTCTTAGAGTGGTGACTCTGGCATTTCTTCTGCTATTTTTCCTTCTTCGAGTGGTGAATCTGCCATTTCTTCTGCTATTTCTCCTTCTTCGAGTGGTGACTCTGCCATTTTTATGCTATTTCTCCTTCTTCGAGTGGTGACTCTGCCATTTCTTCTATTCTTCCTTCTTTGAGTGGTGTCTCTGCCATTTCTTCTTCTCTTCACCTTCTTCGAGTGGTGACTCTGACATTTCTTCCATTTTTCCCTCTTCGAGTGGTGACTCTGCCATTTACTCTGCTATTCCTCCTTCTTTGAGTGATGACTCTGCCATTTCTTATGCTAATTCTCCTTCTTCGAGTGGTGACTCTACCATTTCTTTTGCTTTTTTTCCTTCTTGGAGTGGTGACTCTGCCATTTCTTCTGCTACTTCTCCTTTTTCGAGTGGTGACTCTGCCATTTCTCCCATTTTCCATTCTTCGAGTGGCGACTGCTATTTTTTCTGCTAATTCTCCTTCTTCGAGTGGCTACTCTGCCATTTCTTCTGCTATTTCTCATTCTTCGATTGGTGACTCTGCCATTTCTTCTGCTATTTTTCCTTCGTAGAGTGGTGACTGCCATTTTTTCTGCTATGATTCCTTCTTCAAGTGGTGACTCTGCCATTTCTTCTGATATTTTTCCATCTTCGAGTGGTGACTCTGCCATTTCTTCTGCTATTTCTCTTTCTCCAAGTAGTGACTTTACCATTTCTTCTGCTATTTCTCCTTTGAGTGGTGACTCTGCCATTTTTTCTGCTATTTCTCTTTCTTCGAATGGTGACTCTGAAATTTCTTCTTCTATTTCTTCTTCTTCGTGTGGTGACTCTACCATTTTTTCTGCTATTGTTCATTCTCCAAGTGGTGAATCTGCCATTTCTTCTGCTATTTCTCCATCTTCGTGTGGTGACGGCCATTTCTTCTGCTATTTTTCCTTCTTTGAGTGGTGACTACCTTTTCTTCTGCTAATTCTCCTACTTCGAGTGGTGACTTTGCCATTTCTTTTGCTATTTTTTGTTATTCGAGCGGTGAATGCCATTTCTTCTGATAATTATCATTTTTCGAGTGGTGACTCTGCCATTTCTTCTACTATTTCTCCTTCTTTGAGTGGTGACTCTGCCATTTCTTCTGCTAATTCTCCTTCGAGTGGTGACTCTACGATTTCTTCAGCGATTTTTTCTTCTTCGAGTGGTGAGTCTGCCATTTCTTCTGCCATTTCTCCTTCTTCGAGTGGTGACTCTGCCATTTCTTCTGCTAATTCTCCTTCTTCGATTGGTGACTCAGCCATTTCTTCTGCTATTTCTCCTTCTTCGAGTGGTGACTCTGCCATTTCTTCTGCTATTTATCCTTCTTCGAGTGGTGACTCTGCCATTTCTTCTGCTATGTCTCCTTCTTCGTGTGGTGAATTTGCCATTTCTTCTGCTATTTCTCCTTCTTCGAGTAGTGACTGCCATTTCTTCTGCTATTTCTAATTCTTTGAGTGGTGACTGCCGTTTCTTCTGCTAATTCTCCTTTTTCAAGTGGTGACTCTGCCATTTCTTTTGCTATTTCTTGTTATTCGAGTGGTGACTGCCATTTCTTCTGATAATTCTCATTATTCGAGTGGTGACTCTGCCATTTCTTCTACTATTTCTCCTTTTTTGAGTGGTGACTCTGCCATTTCTTCAGCTAATTCTCCTTCTTCAAGTGGTGACTCTGAGATTCCTTCAGCTATTTTTCCTTCTTCGAGTGGTGACTCTGCCATTTTTTCTGCTATTTTTCCTTCTTTGAGTGGTGAATCTGCCATTTCTTTTGCTATTGTTCCTTCTTCGAATGGTGACTCAGCCATTTCTTATGCTATTTCTCCTTCTTAGACTGGTGACTCTGCCATTTCTTCTGCTATTTCTCCTTCTTCGAGTGGTGACTACCATTTCTTCTGCTAATTATCCTTCTTCGAGTGGTGACTCTCCCATTTTTTCTATTTTTCCTTCTTCGAATGGTGACTCTGCTATTTTTTCTGCTATTTCTCCTTCTTCGAGTGGTGACTATGCCATTTTTGCTGCTATTTCTCCTTCTTTGAGTGGTGACTTTACCATTTCTTCTGCAATTTTTCCTTCTTCGAGTGTGACTATGCCATTTCTTCTGCTATTTCTCCTTCTTCGAATGGTGACTCTGCCATTTCTATTGCTAATTTTCCTTCTTCGAGTGGTGACTCTTCTACTATTTCTCCTTCTTGGAGTGGTGACTCTGCCATTTCTTCTGCTAATTCTCCTTTTTCGAGTAGTGACTGCGATTTCTTCAGAGATTTTTCCTTCGAGTGGTGACTGCCATTTCTTCTGTCATTTCTCCTTCTTCAAATGCTGACTCTGCCATTTCTTCTGCTATTTTTCCTTCTTCGAGTGGTGACTCTGACATTTCTTCTGCTATTTTTCCTTCTTTGAGTAGTGAATCTGCCATTTCTTCTGCTAATTCACCTTCTTTTAGTGGTGACTCTGCCATTTCATCTGGTATTTCTCCTTCTTTGAGTGGTGACTCTGCTATTTTTTCTGCTATTTTTCCTTCTTCGAGTGGTGACTCTGCTATTTCTTCTGCTATTTTTCCTTCTTCGAGTGGTGACTCCGCCATTTCTTCGGGCTAATTCTCCATCTTCGAGTGGTGACTCTGCCAATTATTCTGCTAATTCTCCTTCTTCGAGTGGTGACTCTGTCATTTTTTCTGCTATCCTCCTTCTTCGAGTGCTGACTGCCATTTCTTCTTCTATTTCTCCATCTTGGAGTGGTGACTCTGGCATTTCATCTGCTATTTCTCCTTCTTCGAGTGGTGACTCTGCCATTTCTTCTGCTATTTCTCCTTCTTTGAGAGGTGACTCTGCCATTTCTTCTGCTAATTCTCCTTATTCGAGTTGTGACTGTGCCATTTCTTCTGCTATTTCTCCTTCTTCGAGTGGTGACTCTGCCATTTTTTCTGCTATTTTTCCTTTTTCGAGTGGTGACTCTGGCATTTTCCCTGCAAATTCTCCTTTTTCGAGTGGTGACTCTGCCATTTTTTCAGCTATTTTTCCTTCTTCGAGTGGTGACTCAGCCATTTCTTCTGCTATTTCTCCTTCTTAGAGTGGTGACTCTGACATTTCTTCTGCTATTTTTCCTTCTTCGAGTGGTGAATCTGCCATTTCTTCTGCTATTTCTCCTTCTTCGAGTGGTGACTCTGCCATTTTTATGCTATTTCTCCTTCTTCGAGTGGTGACTCTGCCATTTCTTCTATTCTTCCTTCTTTGAGTGGTGACTCTGCCATTTCTTCTTCTCTTCACCTTCTTCGAGTGGTGACTCTGACATTTCTTCCATTTTTCCCTCTTCGAGTGGTGACTCTGCCATTTACTCTGCTATTCCTCCTTCTTTGAGTGATGACTCTGCCATTTCTTATGCTAATTCTCCTTCTTCGAGTGGTGACTCTACCATTTATTTTGCTTTTTTTCCTTCTTGGAGTGGTGACTCTGCCATTTCTTATGCTACTTCTCCTTTTTCGAGTGGTGACTCTGCCATTTCTTCTGCTATTTCTCCTTCTTCTAGTGGTGACTCTGCCATTTCTCCCATTTTCCCTTCTTCGAGTGGCGACTGCTATTTCTTCTGCTAATTCTCCTTCTTCGAGTGGCTACTCTGCCATTTCTTCTGCTATTTCTCATTCTTCGATTGGTGACTCTGCCATTTCTTCTGCTATTTTTCCTTCGTAGAGTGGTGACTGCCATTTTTTCTGCTATGATTCCTTCTTCAAGTGGTGACTCTGCCATTTCTTCTGATATTTTTCCATCTTCGAGTGGTGACTCTGCCATTTCTTCTGCTATTTCTCTTTCTTCAAGTAGTGACTTTACCATTTCTTCTGCTATTTCTCCTTTGAGTGGTGACTCTGCCATTTTTTCTGCTATTTCTCTTTCTTCGAATGGTGACTCTGAAATTTCTTCTTCTATTTCTTCTTCTTCGTGTGGTGACTCTACCATTTTTTCTGCTATTGTTCATTCTCCAAGTGGTGAATCTGCCATTTCTTCTGCTATTTCTCCATCTTCGTGTGGTGACGGCCCTTTCTTCTGCTATTTTTCCTTCTTTGAGTGGTGACTACCGTTTCTTCTGCTAATTCTCCTACTTCGAGTGGTGACTTTGCCATTTCTTTTGCTATTTTTTGTTATTCGAGCGGTGAATGCCATTTCTTCTGATAATTCTCATTTTTCGAGTGGTGACTCTGCCATTTCTTCTACTATTTCTCCTTCTTTGAGTGGTGACTCTGCCATTTCTTCTGCTAATTCTCCTTCGAGTGGTGACTCTACGATTTCTTCAGCGATTTTTTCTTCTTCGAGTGGTGAGTCTGCCATTTCTTCTGCCATTTCTCCTTCTTCAAGTGCTGACTCTGCCATTTCTTCTGCTAATTCTCCTTCTTCGAGTAGTGACTCTGCCATTTCTTAGGCTCTTTTTCCTTCTTCGAGTGGTGACTCTGCCATTTCTTCTGCTAATTCTCCTTCTTCGAGTGGTGACTCAGCCATTTCTTCTGCTATTTCTCCTTCTTCGAGTGGTGACTCTGCCATTTCTTCTGCTATTTATCCTTCTTCGAGTGGTGACTCTGCCATTTCTTCTGCTATGTCTCCTTCTTCGTGTGGTGAATTTGCCATTTCTTCTGCTATTTCTCCTTCTTCGAGTAGTGACTGCCATTTCTTCTGCTATTTCTAATTCTTTGAATGGTGACTGCCGTTTCTTCTGCTAATTCTCCTTTTTCAAGTGGTGACTCTGCCATTTCTTTTGCTATTTCTTATTATTCGAGTGGTGACTGCCATTTCTTCTGATAATTCTCATTCTTCGAGTGGTGACTCTGCCATTTCTTCTACTATTTCTCCTTTTTTGAGTGGTGACTCTGCCATTTCTTCAGCTAATTCTCCTTCTTCAAGTGGTGACTCTGATTTCCTTCAGCTATTTTTCCTTCTTCGAGTGGTGACTCTGCCATTTCTTTCTGCTATTTTTCCTTCTTTGAGTGGTGAATCTGCCATTTCTTTTGCTATTGTTCCTTCTTCGAATGGTGACTCAGCCATTTCTTATGCTATTTCTCCTTCTTCGACTGGTGACTCTACCATTTCTTCTGCTAATTTCCTTCTTCGAGTGGTGACTCTCCCATTTTTTCTATTTTTCCTTCTTCGAATGGTGACTCTGCTATTTTTTCTGCTATTTCTCCTTCTTCGAGTGGTGACTATGCCATTTTTGCTGCTATTTCTCCTTCTTTGAGTGGTGACTTTACCATTTCTTCTGCAATTTTTCCTTCTTCGAGTGTGACTATGCCATTTCTTCGGCTATTTCTCCTTCTTCGAATGGTGACTCTGCCATTTCTTCTGCTAATTTTCCTTCTTCGAGTGGTGACTCTTCTGCTATTTCTCCTTTTTCGAGAGGTGACTCTGCCATTTCTTCTGCTAATTCTCCTTATTCGAGTGGTGACGCTGCCATTTCTTCTGCTATTTCTCCTTCTTCGAGTGGAGACTCTGCCATTTCTTCTGCAATTTTTCCTTCTTCTAGTGGTGACTCGGCCATTTTTTCTGCAAATTCTCCTTCTTCAAGTGGTGAATCTGCCATTTCTTCTGCTATTTTTCCTTCTTCGAGTGTTGACTCTGCCATTTTTTCTGCTAATTCTCCCTCTTCGAGTGGTGACTCTGCCATTTCTACTGCTAATTCTCCTTCTTCGAGTGGTGACTCAGCATTTCTTTTGCTATTTCTCCTTCTTCGAGTGGTGACTCTGCCATTTCTTCTGCTATTTCTCCTTCTTCGAGTGGTGAATCTGCCATTTCTTCTGCTATTTTTCCTTCTTCTAGTGGTGAATCTGCCATTTCTTCTATTTTTCTTTCTTCGAATGGTGACTCTGCCATTTCTTCTGCTGACTCTCCTTCTTCGAGTGGTGACTGCCATTCCTTCTGCTATTTCTCCTTCTTCAAGTGGTTACTCTCCCATTTCTTCTGCTATTTCTCCTTCTTCGATTGGTGACTCTGCCATTTCTTCTATTTTTCCTTTTTTGAGTGGTGACTCTGCCATTTCTTCTTCTCTTCACCTTCTTCGAGTGGTGACTCTGCCAATTCTTCCATTTTTCCTTCTTCGAGTGGTGACTCTGCCATTTATTCTGCTATTCCTCCTTCTTTGAGTGGTGACTCTGCCATTTCTTATGCTAATTCTCCTTCTTCGAGTGGTGACTGCCATTTCTTCTGCTATTTCTCCTTCTTCTAGTGGTGACTCTGCCATTTCTTTCTTTTTTCCTTCTTTGAGTGGTGACTGCCATTTCTTCTGCTAATTCTCCTTTTTCGAGTGGTGACTCTGCCATTTCTTCTGCTATTTCTCCTTCTTCGATTGGTGACTCTGCCATTTCTTCTGCTATTTTTCCTTCGTAGAGTGGTGACTGCCATTTCTTCTGCTATTTTTCCTTCTTCAAGTGGTGACTCTGCCATTTCTTCTGCTATTTTTCCATATTCGAGTGGTGACTCTGCCATTTCTTCTGCTATTTCTCTTTCTTCAAGTAGTGACTTTACCATTTTTTCTGCTATTTCTCATTTGAGTGGTGACTCTGCCATTTCTTTTGCTATTTCTACTTCTTCGAATGGTGACTCTGAAATTTCTTCTTCTATTTCTTCTTCTTCGAGTGGTGACTAACATTTCTTCTGCTATTGTTCATTCTTCAAGTGGTGAATCTGCCATTTTCTTCTGCTATTTCTCCTTCTTCGTGTGGTGACGGCCATTTCTTCTGCTATTTTTCCTTCTTAGAGTGGTGACTGCCGTTTCTTCTGCTAATTCTTCTTCTTCGAGTGGTGACTCTGCCATATCTTTTGCTTTTTTTTGTTATTCGAGTGGTAAATGCCATTTCTTCTGATAATTCTCATTCTTCGAGTGGTGACTCTGCCATTTCTTCTACTATTTCTCCTTTTTTGAGTGGTGACTCTGCCATTTCTTCAGCTAATTCTCCTTCTTCAAGTGGTGACTCTGCGATTCCTTCAGCTATTTTTCCTTCTTCGAGTGGTGACTCTGCTATTTCTTCTGCTATTTTTCCTTCTTTGAGTGGTGAATCTGCCATTTCTTCTGCTAATTCTCCTTCTTCGAGTGGTGACTCAGCATTTCTTTTGCTATTTCTGCTTCTTCGAGTGGTGACTCTGCCATTTCTTCTGCTATTTCTCCTTCTTCGAGTGGTGAATCTGCCATTTCTTCTGCTATTTTTCCTTCTTCTAGTGGTGAATCTGCCATTTCTTCTATTTTTCTTTCTTCGAATGGTGACTGCCATTTCTTCTGCTAATTCTCCTTCTTTGAGAGGTGACTCTGCCATTTCTTATGCTAATTCTCCTTCTTCGAGTGGGGACTGCCATTTCTTCTGCTATTTCTCCTTCTTCTAGTGGTGACTCTGCCATTTCCTCCATTTTTCCTTCTTCGAGTGGTGACTGCCATTTCTTCTGCTAATTCTCCTTCTTCGAGTGGCGACTCTGCCATTTCTTCTGCTATTTTTCCTTCTTCGATTGGTGACTCTGCCATTTCTTCTGCTATTTTTCCTTCGTAGAGTGGTGACTGCCATTTCTTCTGCTATTTTTCCTTCTTCAAGTGGTGACTCTGCCATTTCTTCTGCTATTTTTCCTCTTCGAGTGGTGACTCTGCCATTTCTTCTGCTATTTCTCCTTTCTTCAAGTGGTGACTTTACCATTTCTTCTGCTATTTCTCATTTGAGTGGTGACTCTGCCATTTCTTCTGCTATTTCTCCTTCTTCGAATGGTGACTCTGAAATTTCTTCTTCTATATCTTCTTCTTCGAGTGGTGACTCTAACATTTCTTCTGCTATTGTTCATTCTTCAAGTGGTGAATCTGCCATTTCTTCTGCTATTTCTCCTTCTTCGTGTGGTGACGGCCATTTCTTCTGCTATTTTACCTTCTTAGAGTGGTGACTGCCGTTTCTTCTGCTAATTCTCCTTCTTCGAGTGGTGAATCTGCCATTTCTTTTGCTATTTTTTGTTATTCAAGTGGTAAATGCCATTTCTTCTGATAATTCTCATTCTTCGAGTGGTGACTCTGCCATTTCTTCTACTATTTCTCCTTTTTTGAGTGGTGACTCTGCCATTTCTTCAGCTAATTCTCCTTCTTCAAGTGGTGACTCTGCGATTCCTTCAGCTATTTTTCCTTCTTCGAGTGGTGACTCTGCTATTTCTTCTGCTATTTTTCCTTCTTTGAGTGGTGAATCTGCCATTTCTTTTGCTATTGTTCCTTCTTCGAATGGTGACTCAGCCATTTCTTATGCTATTTCTCCTTCTTCGACTGGTGACTCTGCCATTTCTTCTGCTATTTCTCCTTCTTCGAGTGGTGACTCTACCATTTCTTCTGCTAATTATCCTTCTTCGAGTGGTGACTCTCTCATTTTTTCTATTTTTCCTTCTTCGAATGGTGACTCTGCTATTTTTTCTGCTATTTCTCCTTCTTCGAGTGGTGACTATGCCATTTTTGCTGCTATTTCTCCTTCTTTGAGTGGTGACTTTACCATTTCTTCTGCAATTTTTCCTTCTTCGAGTGTGACTATGCCATTTCTTCTGCTATTTCTCCTTCTTCGAATGGTGACTCTGCCATTTCTTCTGCTAATTTTCCTTCTTCGAGTGGTGACTCTTCGGCTAATTCTCCTTATTCGAGTGGTGACTCTGCCATTTCTTCTGCTATTTCTCCTTCTTCGAGTGGAGACTCTGCCATTTCTTCTGTAATTTTTCCTTCTTCGAGTGGTGACTCGGCCATTTTTTCTGCAAATTCTCCTTCTTCAAGTGGTGAATCTGCCATTTCTTCTGCTATTTTTCCTTCTTCGAGTGTTGACTCTGCCATTTTTTCTGCTAATTCTCCTCTTCGAGTGGTGACTCTGGCATTTCTTCTGCTATTTTTCCTTCTTCGAGTGGTGAATCTGCCATTTCTTCTGCTATTTCTCCTTCTTCGAGTGGTGACTCTGCCATTTTTATGCTATTTCTCCTTCTTCGAGTGGTGACTCTGCCATTTCTTCTATTCTTCCTTCTTTGAGTGGTGACTCTGCCATTTCTTCTTCTCTTCACCTTCTTCGAGTGGTGACTCTGACAATTCTTCCATTTTTCCCTCTTCGAGTGGTGACTCTGCCATTTATTCTGCTATTCCTCCTTCTTTGAGTGATGACTCTGCCATTTCTTATGCTAATTCTCCTTCTTCGAGTGGTGACTCTACCATTTCTTTTGCTTTTTTTCCTTCTTGGAGTGGTGACTCTGCCATTTCTTCTGCTACTTCTCCTTTTTCGAGTGGTGACTCTGCCATTTCTCCCATTTTCCCATCTTCGAGTGGCGACTCTGCCATTTCTTCTGCTAATTCTCCTTCTTCGAGTGGCTACTCTGCCATTTCTTCTGCTATTTCTCATTCTTCGATTGGTGACTCTGCCATTTCTTCTGCTATTTTTCCTTCGTAGAGTGGGACTGCCATTTTTTCTGCTATGATTCCTTCTTCAAGTGGTGACTCTGCCATTTCTTCTGATATTTTTCCATCTTCGAGTGGTGACTCTGCCATTTCTTCTGCTATTTCTCTTCTTCAAGTGTGACTTTACCATTTCTTCTGCTATTTCTCCTTTGAGTGGTACTCTGCCATTTCTTCTGCTATTTCTCCTTCTTCGAATGGTGACTCTGAAATTTCTTCTTCTATTTCTTCTTATTCGAGTGGTGACTCTGCCATTTCTTCTGCTATTTCTCTTTCTTCAAGTGTGACTTTACCATTTTTTCTGCTATTGTTCATTCTTCAAGTGGTGAATCTGCCATTTCTTCTGCTATTTCTCCATCTTTGTGTGGTGACGGCCATTTCTTCTGCTATTTTTCCTTCTTTGAGTGGTGACTGCCGTTTCTTCTGCTAATTCTCCTACTTCGAGTGGTGACTCTGCCATTTCTTTGCTATTTTTTGTTATTCGAGCGGTGAATGCCATTTCTTCTGATAATTCTCATTTTTCGAGTGGTGACTCTGCCATTTCTTCTACTATTTCTCCTTCTTTGATTGGTGACTCTGCCATTTCTTCTGCTAATTCTCCTTCGAGTGGTGACAGTGCGATTTCTTCAGCGATTTTTTCTTCTTCGAGTGGTGACTCTGCCATTTCTTCTGCCATTTCTCCTTCTTCAAGTGCTGACTCTGCCATTTCTTCTGCTAATTCTCCTTCTTCGAGTAGTGACTCTGCCATTTCTTATGCTATTTTTCCTTCTTCGAGTGGGACTCTGCCATTTCTTCTGCTAATTCTCCTTCTTCGAGTGGTGACTCAGCCATTTCTTCTGCTATTTCTCCTTCTTCGAGTGGTGACTCTGCCATTTCTTCTGCTATTATCCTTCTTCGAGTGGTGACTCTGCCATTTCTTCTGCTATGTCTCCTTCTTCGTGTGGTGAATTTGCCATTTCTTCTGCTATTTCTCCTTCTTCGAGTAGTGACTGCCATTTCTTCTGCTATTTTTAATTCTTTGAGTGGTGACTGCCGTTTCTTCTGCTAATTCTCCTTTTTCAAGTGGTGACACTGCCATTTCTTTTGCTATTTCTTGTTATTCGAGTGGTGACTGCCATTTCTTCTGCTAATTCTCCTTCTTCGAGTGGTGACTCTGCCATTTCTTCTACTATTTCTCCTTTTTTGAGTGGTGACTCTGCCATTTTTTCAGCTAATTCTCCTTCTTCGAGTGGTGACTCTGTGATTCTTCAGCTATTTTTCCTTCTTCGAGTGGTGACTCTGCCATTTCTTCTGCTATTTTTCCTTCTTTGAGTGGTGAATCTGCCATTTCTTTTTCTATTGCTTCTTCGAGTGGTGACTCAGCCATTTCTTATGCTATTTCTCCTTCTTCGAGTGGTGACTCTGCCATTTCTTCTGCTATTTCTCCTTCTTCGAGTGGTGACTCTACCATTTCTTCTGCTAATTATCCTTCTTCGAGTGGTGACTCTCCCATCTTTTCTATTTTTCCTTCTTCGAATGGTGACTCTGCCATTTTTTCTGCTATTTCTCCTTCTTCGAGTGGTGACTATGCCATTTTTGCTGCTATTTCTCCTTCTTTGAGTGGTGACTTTACCATTTCTTCTGCTAATTTTTCCTTCTTTGAGTGTGACTATGCTATTTCTTCTGCTATTTCTCCTTCTTCGAATGGTGACTCTGCCATTTCTTCTGCTAATTTTCCTTCTTCGAGTGGTGACTCTTCTGCTATTTCTAATTTTTCGAGAGGTGACTCTGCCATTTCTTCTGCTAATTCTCCTTATTCGAGTGGTGACTCTGCCATTTCTTCTGCTATTTCTCCTTCTTCGAGTGGAGACTCTGCCATTTCTTCTGCAATTTTTCCTTCTTCGAGTGGTGACTCGGCCATTTTTTCTGCAAATTCTCCTTCTTCAAGTGGTGAATCTGCCATTTCTTCTGCTATTTTTCCTTCTTCGAGTGTTGACTCTGCCATTTTTTCTGCTAATTCTCCTCTTCGAGTGGTGACTCTGCCATTTCTTCTGCTAATTCTCCTTCTTCGAGTGGTGACTCTGCCATTTCTTTTGCTATTTCTCCTTCTTCGAGTGGTGACTCTGCCATTTCTTCTGCTATTTCTCCTTCTTCGAGTGGTGAATCTGCCATTTCTTCTGCTATTTTTCCTTCTTCAGTGGTGAATCTGCCATTTCTTCTGCTATTTTTCCTTCTTCGAATGGTGACTCTGCCATTTCTTCTGCTATCTCCTTCTTCGAGTGGTGACTGCCATTTCTTCTGCTATTTCTCCTTCTTCAAGTGGTGACTCTCCATTTCTTCTGCTATTTCTCCTTCTTCGAGTGGTGACTCTGCCAATTCTTCTATTTTTCCTTCTTCGAGTGGTGACTCTGCCATTTCTTCTGCTATTCCCTTCTTCGAGTGGTGACTCTGCCAATTCTTCTATTTTTCCTTCTTCGAGTGGTGACTCTGCCATTTCTTCTGCTATTCTCCTTCTTCGAGTGGTGACTCTGCCATTTCTTATGCTAATTCTCCTTCTTCGAGTGGTGACTGCCATTTCTTCTGCTATTTCTCCTTCTTCTAGTGGTGACTCTGCCATTTCTTCCATTTTTCCTTCTTCGAGTGGTGACTCTGCCATTTCTTCTGCTATTCTCCTTCTTCGAGTGGTGACTCTGCCATTTCTTCTGCTATTTCTCCTTCTTCGATTGGTGACTCTGCCATTTCTTCTGCTATTTTTCCTTCGTAGAGTGGTGACTGCCATTTCTTCTGCTATTTTTCCTTCTTCAAGTGGTGACTCTGCCATTTCTTCTGCTATTTTTCCATCTTCGAGTGGTGATCTGCCATTTCTTCTGCTATTTCTCTTTCTTCAAGTAGTGACTTTACCATTTCTTCTGCTATTTCTCATTTGAGTGGTGACTCTGCCATTTCTTCTGCTATTTCTCCTTCTTCGAATGGTGACTCTGAAATTTCTTCTTCTATTTCTTCTTCTTCGAGTGGTGACTCTACCATTTCTTCTGCTATTGTTCATTCTTCAAGTGGTGAATCTGCCATTTCTTCTGCTATTTCTCCTTCTTCGTGTGGTGACGGCCATTTCTTCTGCTATTTTTCCTTCTTAGAGTGGTGACTGCCGTTTCTTCTGCTAATTCTCCTTCTTCGAGTGGTGACTCTCTGCCATTTCTTTTGCTATTTTTTGTTATTCGAGTGGTAAATGCCATTTCTTCTGATAATTCTCATTCTTCGAGTGGTGACTCTGCCATTTCTTCTGCTATTTCTCCTTCTTCGAGTGGTGACTCTGCCATTTCTTCTGCTAATTCTCCTTCTTTGAGTGGTGACTGCCATTTCTTCTGCTATTTTTTCTTCTTCGAGTGGTGACTCTGCCATTTCTTCTGCCATTTCTCCTTCTTCAAGTGCTGACTCTGCCATTTCTTCTGCTAATTCTCCTTCTTCGAGTGGTGACTCTGCCATTACTTTTGCTATTTTCCCTTCTTCGAGTGGTGACTCTGCCATTTCTTCTGCTAATTCTCCTTCTTTGAGTGGTGACTCAGCCATTTCTTCTGCTATTTCTCCTTCTTCGAGTGGTGACTCTGCCATTTCTTCTGCTATTTTTCCTTCTTCGAGTGGTGACTCTGCCATTTTTTCGGCTATGTCTCCTTCTTCGTGTGGTGAATTTGCGATTTTTTCGGCTATTTCTCCTTCTTCGAGTGGTGACTACAAATTCTTCTGCTATTTTTAATTCTTTGAGTGGTGACTGCCGTTTCTTCTGCTAATTCTCCTTCTTCGACTGGTGACTCTGCCATTTCTTTTGCTATTTCTCCTTCTTCGAGTGGTGACTCTACCATTTCTTCTGCTAATTATCCTTCTTCGAGTGGTGACTTCCCATTTTTTCTATTTTTCCTTCTTCGAATGGTGACTCTGCTATTTTTTCTGCTATTTCTCCTTCTTCGAGTGGTGACTATGCCATTTTTGCTGCTATTTCTCCTTCTTCGAGTGGTGACTTTACCATTTCTTCTGCAATTTTTCCTTCTTCGAGTGTGACTATGCCATTTCTTCTACTATTTCTCCTTCTTCGAATGGTGACTCTGCCATTTCTTCTGCTAATTTTCTTTCTTCGAGTGGTGACTCTTCTGCTATTTCTCCTTTTTCGAGAGGTGACTCTGCCATTTCTTCTGCTAATTCTCCTTATTCGAGTGGTGACTCTTCCATTTCTTCTGCTATTTCTCCTTCTTCGAGTGGTGACTCTGCCATTTCTTCTGCTATTTCTCCTTCTTCGAGTGGTGACTCTGCTATTTCTTCTGCTATTTTTCCTTCTTCGAGTGGTGACTCGGCCATTTTTTCTACAAATTATCCTTCTTCGAGTGGTGAATCTGCCATTTCTTTTGCTATTTCTCCTTCTTAGAGTGGTGACTCTGCCTTTCTTCTGCTATTTTTCCTTTTTCGAGTGGTGACTCTGCCATTTCTTCTGCTATTTCTCATTATTCGGGTGGTGACTCTGCCATTTCTTCTGTTATTTCTCCTTTTTCGAGTGGTGACTCTGCTATTTCTTCTATTTTTCCTTCTTCGAGTGGTTACTCTGCCATTTCTTCTGCTAATTCTCCTTCTACGAGTGGTGACTCTGTCATTTTTTCTTCTATTTTTCCTTCTTCGAGTGGTGACTGCCATTTCATCTGCTAATTTTCCTTCTTCGAGTGGTGACTCAGCAATTTCTTCTGCTATTTCTCCTTCTTCGAGTGGCGACTCAGCCATTTCTTCTGCTATTTCTCCTTCTTCGACTGGTGACTCTGCCATTTCTTCTGCTATTTCTCCTTCTTCGAGTGGTGACTCTACCATTTCTTCTGCTAATTATCTTTCTTCGAGTGGTGACTCTCCCATTTTTTCTATTTTTCCTTCTTCGAATGGTGACTCTGCTATTTTTTCTGCTATTTCTCCTTCTTCGACTGGTGACTATGCCATTTTTGCTGCTATTTCTCCTTCTTCGAGTGGTGACTTTACCATTTCTTCTGCTATTTTTCCTTCTTCGAGTGTGACTATGCCATTTCTTCTGATATTTCTCCTTCTTCGAATGGTGACTCTGCCATTTCTTCTGCTAATTTTCCTTCTTCGAGTGGTGACTCTTCTACTATTTCTCCTTTTTCGAGAGGTGACTCTGCCATTTCTTCTGCTATTTTTACTTCTTCCCGTGGTGACTCTGCCATTTCTTCTGCTAATTCTCCTTCTTTGAGTGGTGACTCTGCCATTTCTTCTGCTATTTCTCCTTCTTAGGTGTGGTGAACCTGCCATTTCTTCTGCTATTTCTCCTTCTTCGAGTGGTGACTCTGCCATTGCTTCTGCTAATTCTTCTTCTTCGATTGGTGAATCTGCCATTTCTTCTGCTAATTCTCCTTCTTCGAGTGGTGACTCTGCCATTTCTTCTGCTATTTTTCCTTCTTCGGGTGGTGACTCTGCCATTTCTTCTGCTAATTCTCCTTCTTCGAGTGGTGACTCAGCCATTTCTTCTGCTATTTCTCCTTCTTCAAGTGGTGACTGCCATTTCTTCTGCTATTTCTCCTTCTTCGAGTGGTGAATCTGCCATTTCTTCTGCTATTTTTCCTTCTTCTAGTGGTGACTGCCATTTCTTCTATTTTTCCTTTCTTCGAGTGGTGACTCTGCCATTTCTTCTGCTACTCTCCTTCTTCGAGTGGTGACTGCCATTTCTTCTGCTATTTCTCCTTCTTCGAGTGGTGACTCTGCCATTTCTTCTGCTATTTCTCCTTCTTCGAGTGGTGACTCTGCCATTTCTTCTATTTTTCCTTTTTTTGAGTGGTGACTCTGCCATTTCTTCTTCTCTTCACCTTCTTCGAGTGGTGACTCTGCCAATTCTTCCATTTTTCCTTCTTCGAGTGGTGACTCTGCCATTTATTCTGCTATCCCTCCTTCTTTGAGAGGTGACTCTGCCATTTATTATGCTAATTCTCCTTCTTCGAGTGGTGACTGCCATTTCTTCTGCTATTTCTCCTTCTTCTAGTGGTGACTCTGCCATTTCTTCCATTTTTCCTTCTTCAAATGGTGACTGCCATTTCTTCTGCTAATTCTCCTTCTTCGAGTGGCGACTCTGCCATTTCTTCTGCTATTTCTCCTTCTTCGATTGGTGACTCTGCCATTTCTTCTGCTATTTTTCCTTCGTAGAGTGGTGTCTGCCATTTCTTCTGCTATTTTTCCTTCTTCAAGTGGTGACTCAGCCATTTCTTCTGCTATTGTTCATTCTTCAAGTGGTGAATCTGCCATTTCTTCTGCTATTTCTCCTTTTTCGTGTGGTGACGGCCATTTCTTCTGCTATTTTTCCTTCTTAGAGTGGTGACTGCCGTTTCTTCTGCTAATTCTCCTTCTTCGAGTGGTGACTCTGCCATTTCTTTTGCTATTTTTTGTTATTCGAGTGGTAAATGCCATTTCTTCTGATAATTCTCATTCTTCGAGTGGTGACTCTGCCATTTCTTCTACTATTTCTCCTTCTTTGAGTGGTGACTCTGCCATTTCTTCTGCTAATTCTCCTTCTTCGAGTGGTGACTGCGATTTCTTCAGCGATTTTTTCTTCTTCGAGTGGTGACTCTGCCATTTCTTCTGCCATTTCTCCTTCTTCAAGTGCTGACTCTGCCATTTCTTCTGCTAATTCTCCTTCTTCGAGTGGTGACTCTGCCATTACTTTTGCTATTTTTCCTTCTTCGAGTGGTGACTCTGCAATTTCTTCTGCTAATTCTCCTTCTTTGAGTGGTGACTCAGCCATTTCTTCTGCTATTTCTCCTTCTTCGAGTGGTGACTCTGCCATTTCTTCTGCCATTTTTCCTTCTTCGAGTGGTGACTCTGCCATTTCTTCGGCTATGTCTCCTTCTTCGTGTGGTGAATTTGCCATTTTTTCCGCTATTTCTCCTTCTTCGAGTGGTGACTGCCGTTTCTTCTGCTAATTCTCCTTCTTCGACTGGTGACTCTGCCATTTCTTCTGCTATTTCTCCTTCTTCGAGTGGTGACTCTACCATTTCTTCTGCTAATTATCCTTCTTCGAGTGGTGACTCTCCCATTTTTTCTATTTTTCCTTCTTCGAATGGTGACTCTGCTATTTTTTCTGCTATTTCTCCTTCTTCGACTGGTGACTATGCCATTTTTGCTGCTATTTCTCCTTCTTCGAGTGGTGACTTTACCATTTCTTCTGCAATTTTTCCTTCTTCGAGTGTGACTATGCCATTTCTTCTGCTATTTCTCCTTCTTCGAATGGTGACTCTGCCATTTCTTCTGCTAATTTTCTTTCTTCGAGTGGTGACTCTTCTGCTATTTCTCCTTTTTCGAGAGGTGACTCTGCCATTTCTTCTGCTAATTCTCCTTATTCGAGTGGTGACTCTGCCATTTCTTCTGCTATTTCTCCTTCTTCGAGTGGTGACTCTGCCATTTCTTCTGCAATTTTTCCTTCTTCGAGTGGTGACTCGGCCATTTTTTCTGCAAATTCTCCTTCTTCAAGTGGTGAATCTGCCATTTCTTCTGCTATTTTTCCTTCTTCGAGTGTTGACTCTGCCATTTCTTCTGCTATTTCTCCTTCTTCGAGTGGAGACTCTGCCATTTCTTTTGCTAATTCTCATTCTTCGAGTGGTACTCTGCCATTTCTTCTGCTAATTCTCCTTCTTCGAGTGGTGACTCAGCCATTTCTTCTGCTACTCCTCCTTCTTCGAGTGGTAACTGCCATTTCATCTGTTATTTCTCCTTCTTCGAGTGGTGACTCTGCCATTTCTTCTGCTCTTTCTCCTTTTTCGAGAGGTGACTCTGCCATTTCTTCTGCTAATTCTCCTTCTTTGAGTGGTGACTCTGCCATTTCTTCTGCTATTTCTTCTTCTTCGAGTGGTGACTCTGCCATTTCTTCTGCTATTTTTCCTTCTTCGAGTGGTGACTCTGCCATTTCTATCTGCATTTCTCCTTCTTCGAGTGGTGACTCTGCCATTTCTTCTGCTATTTCTCCTCTTAGAGTGGTGACTCTGCCTTTTCTGCTATTTTTCCTTTTCGAGTGGTGACTCTGCCATTTCTTCTGCTATTTCTCCTTCTTCGGGTGGTGACTCTGCCATTTCCTCTATTATTTCTCCTTTTTCGAGTGGTGACTCTGCTATTTCTTCTATTTTTCCTCCTTCGAGTGGTTACTCTGCCATTTCTTATGCTAATTCTCCTTCTTCGAGTGGTGACTCTGCCATTTCTTCTGCTATTTTTCCTTCTTCGAGTGGTGACTGCCTTTTCACTGCTAATTCTCCTTCTTCAAGTGGTGACTCAGCCATTTCTTCTGCTATTTCTCCTTCTTTGAGTGGTGACTCAGCCATTTCTTCTGCTATTTTTCCTTCGAGTGGTGACTCTGCCATTTCTTCTGCTAATTCTCCTTCTTCGAGTGGTGACTCTGCCATTACTTTTGCTATTTTTCCTTCTTCGAGTGGTGATTCTTCAATTTCTTCTGCTAATTCTCCTTCTTTGAGTGGTGACTCAGCCATTTCTTCTGCTATTTCTCCTTCTTCGAGTGGTGACTCTGCCATTTCTTCTGCTATTTTTCCTTCTTCGAGTGGTGACTCTGCCATTTCTTCGGCTATGTCTCCTTCTTCGTGTGGTGAATTTGCCATTTTTTCTGCTATTTCTCCTTCTTCGAGTGGTGACTGCCATTTCTTCTGCTATTTTTAATTCTTTGAGTGGTGACTGCCGTTTCTTCTGCTATTCTCCTTCTTCGAAGTGGTGACTCTGCCATTTCTTTGCTATTTCTTTCTTCGAGTGGTGACTGCCATTTCTTCTGATAATTCTCCTTCTTCGAGTGGTGACTCTGCCATTTCTTCTACTTTTTCTCCTTCTTCGAATGGTGACTCTGCCATTTCTTCTGCTATTCTCCTTCTTCGAGTGGTGACTCTGCCATTTCTTCTGCTATTTCTCCTTCTTCGAGTGGTGACCTGCCATTTCTTCTGCATTTTCCTTCTTCGAGTGGTGACTCTGCCATTTCTTCTGCTATTTCTCCTTCTTCGAGTGGTGACTCTGCCATTTCTTCTGCTATTTTCCTTCTTCGAGTGGTGACTCTGCCATTTCTTCTGCTAATTTTCCTTCTTCGAGTGGTGACTCTGCCATTTCTTCTGCTAATTCTCCTTCTTCGAGTGGTGACTCTGCCATTTCTTCTGCTATTTCCTTCTTCGAGTGGTGACTCTCCATTTCTTTCTAATTTTTCCTTCTTCGAGTGGTGACTCTGCCATTTCTTCTGCTAATTCTCCTTCTTCAAGTGGTGACTCTGCCATTTCTTCTGCTATTTTCCTTCTTCGAGTGGTGACTCTGCCATTTCTTCTGCTATTTCTCCTTCTTCGAGTGGTGACTCTGCCATTTCTTCTGCTAATTCTCCTTTTTCAAGTGGTGACTCTGCCATTTCTTCTGCTATTTCTCCTTCTTCGAGTGGTGACTCTGCCATTTCTTCTGCTATTTCTCCTTCTTCGAGTGGTGACTCTGCCATTTCTTCTGCTATTATTCCTTCTTCGAGTGGTGACTCTGCCATTTCTTCTGCTATTTTTCCTTCTTTGAGTGGTGACTCTGCCATTTCTTCTGCTATTTCTCCTTCTTCGAGTGGTGACTCTGCCATTTCTTTGCTAATTCTCATTCTTCGAGTGGTGACTCTGCCATTTCTTCTGCTAATTCTCCTTCTTCGAGTGGTGACTTGCCATTTCTTCTGCTATTCCTTCTTCGATGGTGACTCTGCCATTTCTTCTGCTATTTCTCCTTTTTCGAGTGGTGACTCTGCCATTTCTTCTGCTATTCTCCTCATTCGAGTGGTGACTCTGCCATTTCTTCTGCTATTTCTCCTTCTTCGAGTGGTGACTCTGCTATTTCTTCTGCTATTTTTCCTTCTTCGAGTGGTGACTCTGCCATTTTTTCTAATTCTCCTTCTTCGAGTGGTGACTCTGCCATTTCTTCTGCTATTTCTCCTTCTTCGAGTGGTGACTCTGCCATTTCTTCTGCTAATTTTTCCTTCTTCGAGTGGTGACTCTGCCATTTCTTCTGCTATTTCTCCTTCTTCGAGTGGTGACTCTGCCATTTCTTCTGCTATTTCTCCTTTTCGAGTGGTGACTGCCATTTCTTCTGCTATTTTTCCTTCTTCGAGTGGTGACTCTGCCATTTCTTCTGCTAATTCTCCTTCTTCGAGGGTGACTCTGCCATTTCTTCTACTATTTTTCCTTCTTCGAGTGGTGACTGCCATTTCTTCTGCTAATTTTCCTTCTTCGAGTGGTGACTCAGCCATTTCTTCTGCTATTTTCCTTCTTCGAGTGGTGACTCAGCCATTTCTTCTGCTATTTCTCCTTCTTCAGTGGTGACTCTGCCATTTCTTCTGCTATTTCTTCATCTTCGAGTGGTGACTCTGCCATTTCTTCTGCTATTTTTCCTTCTTCGAGTGGTGACTGCCATTTCTTCTGCTAATTCTCCTTCTTCGAGTGGTGACTCTGCCATTTCTTTTGCTATTTTTTCTTCGAGTGGTGACTGCCATTTCTTCTGCTAATTCTTTTCTTCGAGTGGTGACTCTGCCATTTCTTCTGCTATTTCTCCTTCTTTTGAGTGGTGACTCTGCCATTTCTTCTGCTATTCTCTTTTTTCGATGGTGACTCTGCCATTTCTTCTGCTATTTTTCTTCTTCGAGTGGTGACTCTGCCATTTCTTCTGCTATTTCTCCTTCTTCAGTGGTGACTCTGCCATTTCTTCTGCTAATTCTCCTTCTTCGAGTGGTGACTCTGCCATTTCTTTGCTATTTTTCCTTCTTCGAGTGGTGACTCTGCCATTTCTTCTGCTATTCTCCTTCTTCGAGTGGTGACTCAGCCATTTTTTCTATTCTCCTTCTTCGAGTGGTGACTCTGCCATTTCTTCTGCTATTTTTCCTTTTCAGTGGTGACTCTGCCATTTCTTCTGCTATTTCTTCTTGAGTGGTGACTGCCATTTCTTCTGCTAATTCTCCTTCTTCGAGTGGTGACTCTGCCATTTCTTCTGCTATTTCTCCTTCTTCGAGTGGTGACTCTGCCATTTCTTCTGCTATTTTTCCTTCTTCGAGTGGTGACTCTGCCATTTCTTCTGCTATTCTCCTTCTTCGAGTGGTGACTCTGCCATTTCTTCTGCTATTTCTCCTTCTTCGAGTGGTGACTGCCATTTCTTCTGCTAATTTTCCTTCTTCGAGTGGTGACTCTGCATTTCTTCTGCTATTTCTCCTTCTTCGAGTGGTGACTCAGCCATTTCTTCTGCTATTGTTCATTCTTCAAGTGGTGACTCTGCCATTTCTTCTGCTATTTCTTCCTTCTTCGTGTGGTGACTCTGCCATTTCTTCTGCTATTTTTCCTTCTTTGAGTGGTGACTGCCATTTCTTCTGCTAATTCTCCTTCTTCGAGTGGTGACTCTGCCATTTCTTTTGCTATTTTTTTTATTCGAGTGGTGACTCTGCCATTTCTTCTGATAATTCTTTTCTTCGAGTGGTGACTCTGCCATTTCTTCTACTATTTCTCCTTCTTCGAGTGGTGACTCTGCCATTTCTTCTGCTAATTCTCCTTCTTTTCGATGGTGACTCTGCCATTTCTTCAGCGATTTTTTCTTCTTCGAGTGGTGACTCTGCCATTTCTTCTGCCATTTCTCCTTCTTCAAGTGCTGACTCTGCCATTTCTTCTGCTAATTCTCCTTCTTCGAGTGGTGACTCTGCCATTTCTTCTTGCTATTTTTCCTTCTTCGAGTGGTGACTCTGCCATTTCTTCTTCTATTCTCCTTCTTCGAGTGGTGACTCAGCCATTTCTTTCTATTCTCCTTCTTCGAGTGGTGACTCTGCCATTTCTTCTGCTATTTTTCCTTTTTCAAGTGGTGACTTTGCCATTTCTTCTTGCTATTTCTTTTATTTGAGTGGTGACTCCATTTCTTCTGCTATTTCTCCTTCTTCGAGTGGTGACTCTGCCATTTCTTCTGCTATTTCTCCTTTTTCGAGTGGTGACTCTGCTATTTCTTCTGCTATTTTTCCTTCTTCGAGTGGTGACTCTGCCATTTCTTATGCTAATTCTCCTTCTTCGAGTGGTGACTCTGCATTTCTTCTGCTATTTTTCCTTCTTCGAGTGGTGACTGCCATTTCTTCTGCTAATTTTCCTTCTTCAAGTGGTGACTCTGCCATTTCTTCTGCTATTTCTCCTTCTTCGAGTGGTGACTCAGCCATTTCTTCTGCTATTTTCATTCTTCAGTGGTGAATCTGCCATTTCTTCTGCTATTTCTTCTTTTCGTGTGGTGACTCTGCCATTTCTTCTGCTATTTTTCCTTCTTTGAGTGGTGACTGCCATTTCTTCTGCTAATTCTCCTTCTTCGAGTGGTGACTCTGCCATTTCTTCTGCCATTTCTCCTTCTTCAAGTGCTGACTCTGCCATTTCTTCTGCTAATTCTCCTTCTTCGAGTGGTGACTCTGCCATTTCTTTTGCTATTTTTCCTTCTTCGAGTGGTGACTCTGCCATTTCTTCTGCTAATTCTCCTTCTTCGAGTGGTGACTCTGCCATTTCTTCTGCTATTTTTCCTTCTTCGAGTGGTGACTCTGCCATTTCTTCTGCTATTTTTCCTTCTTCGAGTGGTGACTCTGCCATTTCTTCTGCTATTCTCCTTCTTCGTGTGGTGACTTGCCATTTCTTCTGCTATTTCTCCTTCTTCGAGTGGTGACTGCCATTTCTTCTGCTATTTTTTTCTTTGAGTGGTGACTGCCATTTCTTCTGCTAATTCTCCTTCTTCGAGTGGTGACTCTGCCATTTCTTCTGCTATTTCTTTTATTTGAGTGGTGACTGCCATTTCTTCTGCTAATTCTCCTTCTTCGAGTGGTGACTCTGCCATTTCTTCTGCTATTTCTCCTTCTTCGAGTGGTGACTCTGCCATTTCTTCAGCTAATTCTCCTTCTTCAAGTGGTGACTCTGCCATTTCTTCAGCTATTTTTCCTTCTTCGAGTGGTGACTCTGCCATTTCTTTGCTATTTTCCTTCTTCGAGTGGTGACTCAGCCATTTCTTCTGCTATTTCTCCTTCTTCGATGGTGACTCTGCCATTTCTTCTGCTATTTCTCCTTCTTCGAGTGGTGACTCTGCCATTTCTTCTGCTAATTTCCTTCTTCGAGTGGTGACTCTGCCATTTTTTCTATTTTCCTTCTTCGAGTGGTGACTCTGCCATTTTTTCTGCTATTTCTCCTTCTTCGAGTGGTGACTATGCCATTTCTTCTGCTATTTCTCCTTCTTCGAGTGGTGACTCTGCCATTTCTTCTGCTATTTTTCCTTCTTCGAGTGGTGACTCTGCCATTTCTTCTGCTATTTCTCCTTCTTCGAATGGTGACTCTGCCATTTCTTCTGCTAATTTTCCTTCTTCGAGTGGTGACTCTGCCATTTCTTCTGCTAATTCTCCTTCTTTGAGTGATGACTCTGCCATTTCTTCTGCTAATTCTCCTTCTTCGAGTTATGACTCTGCCATTTCCTGCTATTTCTCCTTCTTCGAGTGGTGACTCTGCCATTTCTTCTGCTAATTTTCCTTCTTCGAGTGGTGACTCTGCCATTTCTTCTGCTAATTCTCCTTCTTCGAGTGATGACTTAGCCATTTCTTCTGCTAATTCTCCTTCTTCGAGTGGTGACTCTGCCATTTCTTCTGCTATTTCTCCTTCTTCGAGTGGTGACTCTGCCATTTCTTCTGCTATTTTTCCTTCTTCGAGTGGTGACTCTACCATTTCTTCTGCTATTTTTCCTTCTTCGAGTGGTGACTCTGCCATTTCTTCTGCTATTTTTCCTTCTTCGAGTGGTGACTCTGCCATTTCTTCTGCTAATTCTCATTCTTCGAGTGGTGACTCTGCCATTTCTTCTGCTAATTCTCCTTCTTCGAGTGGTGACTCTGCCATTTCTTCTGCTATCTCCTTCTTCGAGTGGTGACTGCCATTTCTCTGCTATTTCTCCTTCTTCGAGTGGTGACTCTGCCATTTCTTCTGCTATTTCTCCTTTTTCAAGAGGTGACTCTGCCATTTCTTCTGCTAATTCTCCTTCTTCGAGTGGTGACTCTGCCCTTTCTTCTGCTATTTCTCCTTCTTCGAGTGGTGACTCTGCCATTTCTACTGCTATTTCTCCTTCTTCGAGTGGTGACTCTGCCATTTCTTTGCTAATTCTCCTTCTACGAGTGGTGACTCTGCCATTTTTCTGCTATTTTTCCTTCTTCGAGTGGTGACTGCCATTTCATCTGCTATTTTCCTTCTTCAAGTGGTGACTCTGCATTTCTTCTGCTATTTCTCCTTCTTCGAGTGGTGACTCTGCCATTTCTTCTGCTATTTTCCTTCTTCAGTGGTGACTCTGCCATTTCTTCTGCTATTTCTTCATTTTCGAGTGGTGACTGCCATTTCTTCTGCTATTTTTCCTTCTTTGAGTGGTGACTGCCATTTCTTCTGCTAATTCTCCTTCTTCGAGTGGTGACTCTGCCATTTCTTCTGCTATTTCTCCTTCTTCAAGTGGTGACTCTGCCATTTCTTCTGCTATTTCCTTCTTCGAGAGGTGACTCTGCCATTTCTTCTTGCTATTTTTCCTTCTTCGAGTGGTGACTGCCATTTCTTCTGCTAATTCTCCTTCTTCGAGTGGTGACTCAGCCATTTCTTCTGCTATTTTTCCTTCTTCGAGTGGTGACTCTGCCATTTCTTCTGCTATTTTTCCTTCTTCGAGTGGTGACTCTGCCATTTCTTCTGCTATTCTCCTTCTTCGAGTGGTGACTCTGCCATTTCTTCTGCTATTTCTCCTTCTTCGAGTGGTGACTGCCATTTCTTCTGCTATTTTTAATTCTTTGAGTGGTGACTGCCGTTTCTTCTGCTAATTCTCCTTCTTTCAAGTGGTGACTTGCCATTTCTTTTGCTATTTCTTGTTATTTGAGTGGTGACTGCCATTTCTTCTGATAATTCTCATTCTTCGAGTGGTGACTCTGCCATTTCTTCTGCTATTTCTCCTTTTTTGAGTGGTGACTCTGCCATTTCTTCAGCTAATTCTCCTTCTTCAGTGGTGACTCTGCGATTTCTTCAGCTATTTTTCCTTCTTCGAGTGGTGACTCTGCCATTTCTTCTGCTATTTTTCCTTCTTTGAGTGGTGACTCTGCCATTTCTTCTGCTATTTTCCTTCTTCGAGTGGTGACTCTGCCATTTCTTCTGCTATTTCTCCTTCTTTGAGTGGTGACTCTGCCATTTCTTCTGCTATTTCTCCTTCTTCGAGTGGTGACTCTATCCATTTCTTCTGCTAATTTCCTTTTTCGAGTGGTGACTCCCATTTCTTTCTATTTTTCCTTCTTCGAGTGGTGACTCTGCCATTTTTTCTGCTATTTCTCCTTCTTCGAGTGGTGACTATGCCATTTTTCTGCTATTTCTCCTTCTTCGAGTGGTGACTTTACCATTTCTTCTGCTATTTTTCCTTCTTCGAGTGGTGACTAGCCATTTCTTCTGCTATTTCTCCTTCTTCGAGTGGTGACTCTGCCATTTCTTCTGCTATTTTCCTTCTTCGAGTGGTGACTCTGCCATTTCTTCTGCTAATTCTCCTTCTTTGAGTGGTGACTCAGCCATTTCTTCTGCTAATTCTCCTTCTTCGAGTTATGACTCTGCCATTTCTACTGCTATTTCTCCTTCTTCGAGTGGTGACTCTGCCATTTCTTCTGCTAATTTTCCTTCTTCGAGTGGTGACTCTGCCATTTCTTATGCTAATTCTCCTTCTTTGAGTGGTGACTCAGCCATTTCTTCTGCTAATTCTCCTTCTTCGAGTGGTGACTCTGCCATTTCTACTGCTATTTCTCCTTCTTCGAGTGGTGACTCTGCCATTTCTTCTGCTATTTTTCCTTCTTCGAGTGGTGACTCTACCATTTCTTCTGCTATTTTTCCTTCTTCGAGTGTGACTCTGCCATTTCTTCTGCTATTTTTCCTTCTTCGAGTGGTGACTCTGCCATTTCTTTTGCTAATTCTCCTTCTTCGAATGGTGACTCTGCCATTTCTTCTGCTAATTCTCCTTCTTCGAGTGGTGACTCTGCCATTTCTTCTGCTACTCCTCCTTCTTCGAGTGGTAACTGCCATTTCATCTGCTATTTCTCCTTCTTCGAGTGGTGACTCTGCCATTTCCTCTGCTATTTCTCCTTTTTCAAGAGGTGACTCTGCCATTTCTTCTGCTAATTCTCCTAATTCGAGTGGTGGCTCTGCCCTTTCTTCTGCTATTTCTCCTTCTTCGAGTGGTGACTCTGCCATTTCTTCTGCTATTTTTCCTTCTTCGAGTGGTGACTCGGCCATTTTTTCTACAAATTCTCCTTCTTCGAGTGGTGAATCTGCCATTTCTTTTGCTATTTTTCCTTCATAGAGTGGTGACTCTGCCTTCCTTCTGCTATTTTTCCTTTTTCGAGTGGTGACTCTTCCATTTTTTCTGCTTTTTCTCATTCTTTGGGTGGTGACTCTGCCATTTCTTCTGTTATTTCTCCTTTTCGAGTGGTGACTCTGCTATTTCTTCTATTTTTCCTTCTTCGAGTGGTTACTCTGCCATTTCTTCTGCTAATTCTCCTTCTACGAGTGGTGACTCTGCCATTTCTTCTGCTATTTTTCCTTTTTCGAGTGGTGACTGCCATTTCATCTGCTAATTTTACTTCTTCGATTGGTGACTCAGCCATTTCTTCTGCTATTTCTCCTTCTTCGAGTGGTGACTCAGCCATTTCTTCTGCTATTTTTCCTTCGAGTGGTGACTCTGCCATTTCTTCTTCTAATTCTCCTTCTTCGAGTGGTGACTCTGCCATTTTTTCTGCTGTTTTTCCTTCTTCTAGTGGTGACTGCCATTTCTTCCATTTTTCCTTCTTCGAATGATGACTGCCATTTTTTCTGCTAAATCTCCCTCTTCGAGTGGTGACTCTGCCATTTCTTCTGCTATTTTTCCTTTTTCGAGTGATGACTCTGCCATTTCTTCTGCTAATTCTCCTTCTTCGAGTGGTGACTCAGCATTTCTTTTGCTATTTCTCCTTCTTCGAGTGGTGACTCTGCCATTTCTTCTGTTATTTCTCCTTCTTTGAGTGGTGACTCTGCCATTTCTTCTGCTATTTTTCCTTTTTCTAGTGGTGACTGCCATTTTTCCATTTTTCCTTCTTCGAATGGTGACTGCCATTTCTTCTGCTAATTCTCCTTCTTTGAGTGGTGACTCTGCCATTTCTTCTGCTATTTTTACTTCTTCGAGTGGTGACTCTGCCATTTCTTCTGCTAATTTCCTTCTTTGAGTGGTGACTCTGCCATTTCTTCTGCTATTTCTCCTTCTTAGATGTGGTGAACCTGCCATTTCTTCTGCTATTTCTCCTTCTTCGAGTGGTGACTCTGCCATTGCTTCTGCTAATTCTCCTTCTTCGAGTGATGCCTCTGCCATTTCTCCTGCTATTTCTCCTTCTCCGATTGGTGACTTTGCCATTTCAATTTTTCCTTCTACGAGTGGTGACTGCCATTTCTTCTGCTAATTCTCCTTCTTCGAGTGGTGACTCTGCCATTTCTTCTGCTATTTTTCCTTCTTCAAGTGGTGACTCTGCCATTTCTTCTGCTATTTCTCCTTCTTTGATGTGGTGAACCTGCCATTTCTTCTGCTATTTCTCCTTCTTCGAGTGGTGACTCTGCCATTGCTTCTGCTAATTCTCCTTCTTCGAGTGATGCCTCTGCCATTTCTCCTGCTATTTCTCCTTCTCCGATTGGTGACTTTGCCATTTCAATTTTTCCTTCTACGAGTGGTGACTGCCATTTCTTCTGCTAATTCTCCTTCTTCGAGTGGTGACTCTGCCATTTCTTCTGCTATTTTCCTTCTTCGAGTGGTGACTCTGCCATTTCTTCTGCTAATTCTCCTTCTTCGAGTGGTGACTCTGATTTCTTCTGCTATTTTTCCTTCTTCGTGTGGTGACTCTGCCATTTCTTCTGCTATTTCTCCTTCTTCGAGTGGTGACTCTGCCATTTCTTCTGCTATTTCTCCTTCTTCGAGTGGTGACTCTGCCATTTCTTCTGCTATTTCCTTCTTTGAGTGGTGAATCTGCCATTTCTTCTGCTATTTTTCCTTCTTCGAGTGGTGACTCTGCTATTTTTCTGCTAATTCTCCTTCTTCGAGTGGTGACTCTGCCATTTCTTCTGCTATTTCTCCTTCTTCGAGTGGTGACTCTGCTTTTTTTCTGCTATTTCTCCTTCTTCGAGTGGTGACTCTGCCATTTTTTCTGCTATTTCTCTCTTCTTCGAGTGGTGACTCTGCCATTTCTTCTGCTATTTTCCTTCTTCGAGTGGTGACTCTGCCATTTCTTCTGCTATTTCTCCTTCTTCGAGTGGTGACCTTCCATTTCTTCTGCTAATTCTCCTTCTTCGAGTGGTGACTCTGCCATTTCTTCTGCTATTTCTCCTTCTTCGAGTGGTGACTCCGCTATTTCTTCTGCTAATTTTCCTTCTTCGAGTGGTGACTCTGCATTTCTTCTGCTATTCTCCTTCTTTGAGTGGTGACTCTGCCATTTCTTCTGCTAATCTCCTTTTCGAGTGGTGACTCTGCCATTTCTTCTGCTATTTCTCCTTCTTCGAGTGGTGACTGCCATTTCTTCTGCTAATTCTCCTTCTTCGAGTGGTGACTCTGCCATTTCTTCTGCTAATTCTCCTTCTTCGAGTGGTGATCTGCCATTTCTTCTGCTATTTTCCTTCTTCGAGTGGTGACTCTGCCATTTCTTCTGCTATTCTCCTTCTTCGAGTGGTGACTGCCATTTCTTCTGCTATTTCTCCATTCTTCGAGTGGTGACTCTGCCATTTCTTCTGCTATTTCTCCTTCTTCGAGTGGTGACTCTGCCATTTCTTCTGCTATTCTCCTTCTTCGAGTGGTGATCTGCCATTTCTTCTGCTATTTCTCCTTCTTCGAGTGGTGACTCTGCCATTTCTTCTGCTATTTTTCCTTCTTCGAGTGGTGACTCTGCCATTTCTTCTGCTATTTCTCCTTCTTCGAGTGGTGACTCTGCCATTTCTTCTGCTATTTTTCCTTCTTCGAGTGGTGACTCTGCCATTTTTCTGCAATATTTTTCCTTCTTCGAGTGGTGAATCTGCCATTTCTTCGCTATTTCTCCTTCTTAGAGTGGTGACTCTGCCATTTCTTCTGCTATTTTTCCTTTCTTCGAGTGGTGACTCTGCCATTTCTTCTGCTATTTCTCCTTCTTCGAGTGGTGACTCTGCCATTTTTCTGCTATTTCTCCTTCTTCGAGTGGTGACTCTGCCATTTCTTCTGCTATTTCTCCTTCTTCGAGTGGTGACTCCATTTCTTCTGCTATTTTTCCTTCTTCGAGTGGTGACTCTGCCATTTCTTCTGCTATTTTTCCTTCTTCGAGTGGTGACTCTGCCATTTCTTCTGCTATTTCTCCTTCTTCAAGTGGTGACTCTGCCATTTCTTCTGCTATTTCTCCTTCTTCGAGTGGTGACTCTGCCATTTCTTCTGCTATTTTTCCTTCTTCGAGTGGTGACTCTGCCATTTCTTCTGCTATTTTTCCTTCTTCGAGTGGTGACTCTGCCATTTCTTCTGCTATTTTTCCTTCTTCGAATGGTGACTCTGCCATTTCTTCTGCTATTTCTCCTTCTTCGAAGTGGTGACTCTTACCATTTCTTCTGCTATTTCTTCCTTCTTCGAGTGGTGACTCTGCCATTTCTTTGCTATTTTTTCCTTCGAGTGGTGACTGCCATTTCTTCTGCTATTTTCCTTCTTCGAGTGGTGACTCTGCCATTTCTTCTGCTATTTTCCTTCTTTGAGTGGTGACTCTGCCATTTCTTCTGCTAATTCTCCTTCTTCGAGTGGTGACTCTGCCATTTCTTCTGCTATTTTCCTTCTTCGAGTGGTGACTCTGCCATTTCTTCTGCTATTTCTCCTTCTTCGAGTGGTGACTCTGCCATTTCTTCTGCTATTTTTCCTTCTTCGAGTGGTGACTCTGCCATTTCTTCTGCTATTTCTCCTTCTTCGAGTGGTGACTCCGCCATTTCTTCTGCTATTTCTCCTTCTTCGAGTGGTGACTCTGCCATTTCTTCTGCTATTTCCTTCTTTGAGGGTGACTCTGCCATTTTTTCTATTTTTCCTTCTTCGAGTGGTGACTCTGCCATTTCTTCTGCTATTCTCCTTCTTCGAGTGGTGACTCTGCCATTTCTTCTGCTATTTCTCCTTCTTCGAGTGGTGACTCTGCCTTTTTTCTGCTATTTCTCCTTCTTCGAGTGGTGACTCTGCCATTTTTTCTGCTATTTCTCTCTCTTCGAGTGGTGACTCTGCCATTTCTTCTGCTATTTTTCCTTCTTCGAGTGGTGACTCTGCCATTTCTTCTGCTATTTCTTCTTCTTTGAGTGGTGACTCTGCCATTTCTTCTGCTAATTCTCCTTCTTCGAGTGGTGACTCTGCCATTTCTTCTGCTATTTTCCTTCTTCGAGTGGTGACTCTGCCATTTCTTCTGCTATTTTCCTTCTTCGAGTGGTGACTCTGCAATTTCTTCTGCTATTCTCCTTCTTCGAGTGGTGACTCTGCCATTTCTTCTGCTATTTCCTTCTTCGAGTGGTGACTCTGCCATTTCTTCTGCTATTTCTCCTTCTTCGAGTGGTGACTCTGCCATTTCTTCGCTAATTCTCCTTCTTCGAGTGGTGACTCTGCCATTTCTTCTGCTATTCTCCTTCTTCGAGTGGTGACTCTGCCATTTCTTCTGCTATTCTCCTTCTTCGAGTGGTGACTGCCATTTCTTCTGCTATTTCTCCTTCTTCGAGTGGTGACTCTGCCATTTCTCTGCTATTTCTCCTTCTTCGAGTGGTGACTCTGCCATTTCTTCTGCTATTTCTCCTTCTTCGAGTGGTGACTCTGCCATTTCTTCTGCTATTCTCCTTCTTCGAGTGGTGACTCTGCCATTTCTTCTGCTATTTCTCCTTCTTCGAGTGGTGACTCTGCCATTTCTTTGCTATTTTCCTTCTTCGAGTGGTGACTCTGCCATTTCTTCTGCTATTTCTCCTTCTTCGAGTGGTGACTCTGCCATTTCTTCTGCTATTTTTCCTTCTTCGAGTGGTGACTCTGCCATTTCTTCTGCAATATTTTTCCTTCTTCGAGTGGTGACTCTGCCATTTCTTCTGCTATTTCTCCTTCTTCGAGTGGTGACTCTGCCATTTCTTCTGCTATTTCTCCTTTTTCAGTGGTGACTCTGCCATTTCTTCTGCTATTTCTCCTTCTTCGAGTGGTGACTCTGCCATTTCTTCTGCTATTTTTCCTTCTTCGAGTGGTGACTCTGCCATTTCTTCTGCTATTTCTCCTTCTTCGAGTGGTGACTCTACCATTTCTTCTGCTATTTTCCTTCTTCGAGTGGTGACTCTGCCATTTCTTCTGCTATTCTCCTTCTTCGAGTGGTGACTCTGCCATTTCTTCTGCTATTTCTCCTTCTTCGAGTGGTGACTCTGCCATTTCTTCTGCTATTTTCCTTCTTCGAGTGGTGACTCTGCCATTTCTTCTGCTAATTCTCCTTCTTCGAGTGGTGACTCTGCCATTTCTTCTGCTATTTCTCCTTCTTCGAGTGGTGACTCTGCCATTTCTTCTGCTATTTCTCCTTCTTCGAGTGGTGACTCTGCCATTTCTTCTGCTATTTTTCCTTCTTCGAGTGGTGACTCTGCCATTTCTTCTGCTATTTCTCCTTCTTCGAGTGTGACTCTGCCATTTCTTCTGCTATTTCTCCTTCTTCGAGTGGTGACTCTGCCATTTCTTCTGCTATTTTCCTTCTTCGAGTGGTGACTCTGCCATTTCTTCTGCTATTTCTCCTTCTTCGAGTGGTGACTCTGCCATTTCTTCTGCTATTTCTCCTTCTTCGAGTGGTGACTCTGCCATTTCTTCTGCTATTTCCTTCTTCGAGTGGTGACTCTGCCATTTCTTTGCTATTTTCCTTCTTCGAGTGGTGACTCTGCCATTTCTTCTGCTATTCTCCTTCTTCGAGTGGTGACTCTGCCATTTCTTCTGCTATTTCTCCTTCTTCGAGTGGTGACTCTGCCATTTCTTCTGCTATTTTCCTTCTTCGAGTGGTGACTCTGCCATTTCTTCTGCTATTCTCCTTCTTCGAGTGGTGACTCTGCCATTTCTTCTGCTAATTCTCCTTCTTCGAGTGGTGACTCTGCCATTTCTTCTGCTATTTCTCCTTTTTCGAGTGGTGACTGCCATTTCTTCTGCTATTCTCCTTCTTCGAGTGGTGACTCTGCCATTTCTTCTGCTATTCTCCTTTTCGAGTGGTGACTCTGCCATTTCTTCTGCTATTTCTCCTTCTTCGAGTGGTGACTCTGCCATTTCTTCTGCTATTCTCCTTCTTCGAGTGGTGACTCTGCCATTTCTTCTGCTATTTCTCCTTCTTCGAGTGGTGACTCTGCCATTTCTTCTGCTATTTCTCCTTCTTCGAGTGGTGACTCTGCCATTTCTTCTGCTATTCTCCTTCTTCGAGTGGTGACTCTGCCATTTCTTCTGCTATTTCTCCTTCTTCGAGTGGTGACTCTGCCATTTCTTCTGCTATTTTCCTTCTTCGAGTGGTGACTCTGCCATTTCTTCTGCTATTTCTCCTTCTTCGAGTGGTGACTCTGCCATTTCTTCTGCTATTTTTCCTTCTTCGAGTGGTGACTCTGCCATTTTTTCCTATTTTCCTTCTTCGAGTGGTGACTCTGCCATTTCTTCTGCTATTTCTCCTTCTTCGAGTGGTGACTCTGCCATTTCTTCTGCTATTTTTCCTTCTTCGAGTGGTGACTCTGCCATTTCTTCTGCTATTTCTCCTTCTTCGAGTGGTGACTCTGCCATTTTTTCTGCTATTTCTCCTTCTTCGAGTGGTGACTCTGCCATTTCTTCTGCTATTTCTCCTTCTTCGAGTGGTGACTCTGCATTTCTTCTGCTATTTTTCCTTCTTCGAGTGGTGACTCTGCCATTTCTTCTGCTATTTTTCCTTCTTCGAGTGGTGACTCTGCCATTTCTTCTGCTATTTCTCCTTCTTCGAGTGGTGACTCTGCCATTTCTTCTGCTATTTCTCCTTCTTCGAGTGGTGACTCTGCCATTTCTTCTGCTATTTTCCTTCTTCGAGTGGTGACTCTGCCATTTCTTCTGCTATTTCCTTCTTCGAGTGGTGACTCTGCCATTTCTTCTGCTATTTTTCCTTCTTCGAGTGGTGACTCTGCCATTTCTTCTGCTATTTCTCCTTCTTCGAGTGGTGACTTGCCATTTCTTCTGCTATTTCTTCCTTCTTCGAGTGGTGACTCTGCCATTTCTTTTGCTATTTTTTCCTTATCGAGTGGTGACTGCCATTTCTTCTGCTAATTTTCCTTCTTCGAGTGGTGACTCTGCCATTTCTTCTGCTATTTTCCTTCTTTGAGTGGTGACTCTGCCATTTCTTCTGCTAATTCTCCTTCTTCGAGTGGTGACTCTGCCATTTCTTCTGCTATTTTTCCTTCTTCGAGTGGTGACTCTGCCATTTCTTCTGCTATTTCTCCTTCTTCGAGTGGTGACTCTGCCATTTCTTCTGCTATTTTTCTTCTTCAGTGGTGACTCTGCCATTTCTTCTGCTATTTCTCCTTCTTCGAGTGGTGACTCTGCCATTTCTTCTGCTATTTCTCCTTCTTCGAGTGGTGACTCTGCCATTTCTTCTGCTAATTTCCTTCTTTGAGGGTGACTCTGCCATTTTTTCTATTTTTCCTTCTTCGAGAAGTGACTCTGCCATTTTTCTGCTATTCTCCTTCTTCGAGTGGTGACTCTGCCATTTCTTCTGCTATTTCTCCTTCTTCGAGTGGTGACTCTGCCATTTCTTCTGCTATTTCTCCTTCTTCGAGTGGTGACTATGCCATTTCTTCTGCTATTTCTCTCTCTTCGAGTGGTGACTCTACCATTTCTTCTGCTATTTTTCCTTCTTCGAGTGGTGACTGCCATTTCTTCTGCTATTTCTTCTTCTTTGAGTGGTGACTCTGCCATTTCTTCTGCTATTCTCCTTCTTCGAATGGTGACTCTGCCATTTCTTCTGCTATTTCTCCTTCTTCGAGTGGTGACTCTGCCATTTCTTCTGCTAATTTTCCTTCTTCGAGTGGTGACTCTGCCATTTCTTCTGCTAATTCTCCTTCTTTGAGTGGTGACTCTGCCATTTCTTCTGCTATTTCCTTTTTCAGTGGTGACTCTGCCATTTCTTCTGCTATTTCTCCTTTTCGAGTGGTGACTCTGCCATTTTCTTCTGCTAATTCTCCTTCTTCGAGTGGTGACTCTGCCATTTCTTCTGCTATTCTCCTTCTTCGAGTGGTGACTCTGCCATTTCTTCTGCTATTCTCCTTCTTCGAGTGGTGACTGCCATTTCTTCTGCTATTTCTCCTTCTTCGAGTGGTGACTCTGCCATTTCTTCTGCTATTTCTCCTTCTTCGAGTGGTGACTCTGCCATTTCTTCTGCTATTTCTCCTTCTTCGAGTGGTGACTCTGCCATTTCTTCTGCTAATTCTCCTTCTTCGAGTGGTGACTCTGCCATTTCTTCTGCTATTTCTCCTTCTTCGAGTGGTGACTCTGCCATTTCTTTGCTATTTTTCCTTCTTCGAGTGGTGACTCTGCCATTTCTTCTGCTATTTCTCCTTCTTAGAGTGGTGACTCTGCCATTTCTTCTGCTATTTTTCCTTCTTCGAGTGGTGACTCTGCCATTTTTTCAACTATTTTTCCTTCTTCGAGTGGTGATCTGCCATTTCTTCTGCTATTTCTCCTTCTTAGAGTGGTGACTCTGCCATTTCTTCTGCTATTTCTCCTTTTTCAGTGGTGACTCTGCCATTTCTTCTGCTATTTCTCCTTCTTCGAGTGGTGACTCTGCCATTTCTTCTGCTATTTTTCCTTCTTCGAGTGGTGAATCTGCCATTTCTTTTGCTATTTCTCCTTCTTCGAGTGGTGACTCTGCTATTTCTTCTGCTATTTTTCCTTCTTCGAGTGATGACTCTGCCTTTACTTCTGCTAATTCTCCTTCTTCGAGTGGTGACTCTGCCTTTCTTCTGCTATTTCTCCTTCTTCGAGTGGTGACTCTGCCATTTCTTCTATTTTCCTTCTTCGAGTGGTGACTCTGCCATTTCTTCTGCTAATTCTCCTTCTTCGAGTGGTGACTCTGCCATTTCTTCTGCTATTTCTCCTTCTTCGAGTGGTGACTCTGCCATTTCTTCTGCTATTTTTCCTTCTTCGAGTGGTGACTCTGCCATTTCTTCTGCTATTTTTCCTTCTTCGAGTGGTGACTCTGCCATTTCTTCTGCTATTTCTCCTTCTTCGAGTGGTGACTTGCCATTTCTTCTGCTATTTCTCCTTCTTCGAGTGGTGACTCTGCCATTTCTTCTGCTATTTTTCCTTCTTCGAGTGGTGACTCTGCCATTTCTTCTGCTATTTCTCCTTCTTCGAGTGGTGACTCTGCCATTTCTTCTGCTATTTCTCCTTCTTCGAGTGGTGACTCTGCCATTTCTTCTGCTAATTTCCTTCTTCGAGTGGTGACTCTGCCATTTCTTTCTATTTTTCCTTCTTCGAGTGGTGACTCTGCCATTTCTTCTGCTATTCTCCTTCTTCGAGTGGTGACTCTGCCATTTCTTCTGCTATTTCTCCTTCTTCGAGTGGTGACTCTGCCATTTTTCTGCTATTTCTCCTTCTTCGAGTGGTGACTCTGCCATTTCTTCTGCTATTTCTCCTTCTTCGAGTGGTGACTCTGCCATTTCTTCTGCTATTTTCCTTCTTCGAGTGGTGACTCTGCCATTTCTTCTGCTATTTCTCCTTCTTCGAGTGGTGACTCTGCCATTTCTTCTGCTATTTTTCCTTCTTCGAGTGGTGACTCTGCCATTTCTTCTGCTATTTCTCCTTCTTCGAGTGGTGACTCCATTTCTTCTGCTATTTTCCTTCTTCGAGTGGTGACTCTGCCATTTCTTCTGCTATTCTCCTTCTTCGAGTGGTGACTCTGCCATTTCTTCTGCTAATTTCTCCTTCTTCGAGTGGTGACTCTGCCATTTCTTCTGCTATTTCTCCTTCTTCGAGTGGTGACTCTGCCATTTCTTCTGCTAATTCTCCTTCTTCGAGTGGTGACTCTGCCATTTCTTCTGCTATTCTCCTTCTTCGAGTGGTGACTCTGCCATTTCTTCTGCTATTTCTCCTTCTTCGAGTGGTGACTCTGCCATTTCTTCTGCTATTCTCCTTCTTCGAGTGGTGACTGCCATTTCTTCTGCTATTTCTCCTTCTTCGAGTGGTGACTCTGCCATTTCTTCTGCTATTTCTCCTTCTTCGAGTGGTGACTCTGCCATTTCTTCTGCTATTCTCCTTCTTCGAGTGGTGACTCTGCCATTTCTTCTGCTATTTCTCCTTCTTCGAGTGGTGACTCTGCCATTTCTTCTGCTATTTTCCTTCTTCGAGTGGTGACTCTGCCATTTCTTCTGCTATTTCTCCTTCTTCGAGTGGTGACTCTGCCATTTCTTCTGCTATTTTCCTTCTTCGAGTGGTGACTCTGCCATTTCTTTGCCTATTTTTCCTTCTTCGAGTGGTGACTCTGCCATTTCTTCTGCTATTTCTCCTTCTTCGAGTGGTGACTCTGCCATTTCTTCTGCTATTTTCCTTCTTCGAGTGGTGACTCTGCCATTTCTTCTGCTATTTCTCCTTCTTCGAGTGGTGACTCTGCCATTTTTCTGCTATTTCTCCTTCTTCGAGTGGTGACTCTGCCATTTCTTCTGCTATTTCTCCTTCTTCGAGTGGTGACTCCATTTCTTCTGCTATTTTCCTTCTTCGAGTGGTGACTCTGCCATTTCTTCTGCTATTTTTCCTTCTTCGAGTGGTGACTCTGCCATTTCTTCTGCTATTTCTCCTTCTTCGAGTGGTGACTCTGCCATTTCTTCTGCTATTTCTCCTTCTTCGAGTGGTGACTCTGCCATTTCTTCTGCTATTTTCCTTCTTCGAGTGGTGACTCTGCCATTTCTTCTGCTATTTTCCTTCTTCGAAGTGGTGACTCTGCCATTTCTTCTGCTATTTTTCCTTCTTCGAGTGGTGACTCTGCCATTTCTTCTGCTATTTCTCCTTCTTCAGTGGTGACTCTGCCATTTCTTCTGCTATTTCTTCCTTCTTCGAGTGGTGACTCTGCCATTCTTTTGCTATTTTTTCCTTATCGAGTGGTGACTGCCATTTCTTCTGCTATTTTCCTTCTTCGAGTGGTGACTCTGCCATTTCTTCTGCTATTTCTCCTTCTTCGAGTGGTGACTCTGCCATTTCTTCTGCTAATTCTCCTTCTTCGAGTGGTGACTCTGCCATTTCTTCTGCTATTTTCCTTCTTCGTGTGGTGACTCTGCCATTTCTTCTGCTATTTCTCCTTCTTCGAGTGGTGACTCTGCCTTTCTTCTGCTATTTTTCCTTCTTCGAGTGGTGACTCTGCCATTTCTTCTGCTATTTCTCCTTCTTCGAGTGGTGACTCTGCCATTTCTTCTGCTATTTCTCCTTCTTCGAGTGGTGACTCTGCCATTTCTTCTGCTAATTTCCTTCTTCGAGGGTGACTCTGCCATTTTTTCTATTTTTCCTTCTTCGAGTGTGACTCTGCCATTTCTTCTGCTATTCTCCTTCTTCGAGTGGTGACTCTGCCATTTCTTCTGCTATTTCTCCTTCTTCGAGTGGTGACTCTGCCATTTTTCTGCTATTTCTCCTTCTTCGAGTGGTGACTCTGCCATTTCTTCTGCTATTTCTCCTTCTTCGAGTGGTGACTCTGCCATTTCTTCTGCTATTTTTCCTTCTTCGAGTGGTGACTCTGCCATTTCTTCTGCTATTTCTTCTTCTTTGAGTGGTGACTCTGCCATTTCTTCTGCTATTCTCCTTCTTCGAGTGGTGACTCTGCCATTTCTTCTGCTATTTCTCCTTCTTCGAGTGGTGACTCTGCCATTTCTTCTGCTAATTTTCCTTCTTCGAGTGGTGACTCTGCCATTTCTTCTGCTATTCTCCTTCTTCGAGTGGTGACTCTGCCATTTCTTCTGCTATCTCCTTCTTCGAGTGGTGACTCTGCCATTTCTTCTGCTATTTCTCCTTCTTCGAGTGGTGACTCTGCCATTTCTTCTGCTAATTCTCCTTCTTCGAGTGGTGACTCTGCCATTTCTTCTGCTAATTCTCCTTCTTCGAGTGGTGACTCTGCCATTTCTTCTGCTATTCTCCTTCTTCGAGTGGTGACTGCCATTTCTTCTGCTATTTCTCCTTCTTCGAGTGGTGACTCTGCCATTTCATCTGCTATTTCTCCTTCTTCGAGTGGTGACTCTGCCATTTCTTCTGCTATTTCTCCTTCTTCGAGTGGTGACTCTGCCATTTCTTCTGCTATTCTCCTTCTTCGAGTGGTGACTCTGCCATTTCTTCTGCTATTTCTCCTTCTTCGAGTGGTGACTCTGCCATTTCTTTGCTATTTTTCCTTCTTCGAGTGGTGACTCTGCCATTTCTTCTGCTATTTCTCCTTCTTAGAGTGGTGACTCTGCCATTTCTTCTGCTATTTTTCCTTCTTCGAGTGGTGACTCTGCCATTTCTTCTGCAACTATTTTTCCTTCTTCGAGTGGTGACTCTGCCATTTCTTCTGCTATTTCTCCTTCTTCGAGTGGTGACTCTGCCATTTCTTCTGCTATTTTCCTTTCTTCGAGTGGTGACTCTGCCATTTCTTCTGCTATTTCTCCTTCTTCAGTGGTGACTCTGCCATTTTTCTGCTATTTCTCCTTCTTCGAGTGGTGACTCTGCCATTTCTTCCTATTTTTCCTTCTTCGAGTGGTGAATCTGCCATTTCTTCTGCTATTTCTCCTTCTTCGAGTGGTGACTCTACTATTTCATCTGCTATTTTTCCTTCTTCGAGTGATGACTCTGCCTTTCTTCTGCTAATTCTCCTTCTTCGAGTGGTGACTCTGCCTTTCTTCTGCTATTTCTCCTTCTTCGAGTGGTGAGTCTGCCATTTCTTCTGCTATTTTTCCTTCTTCGAGTGGTGACTCTGCCATTTCTTCTGCTAATTCTCCTTCTTCGAGTGGTGACTCTGCCATTTCTTCTGCTATTTCTCCTTTTTCAATGGTGACTCTGCCATTTCTTCTGCTATTTTTCCTTCTTAGAGTGGTGACTCTGCCATTTCTTCTGCTATTTTTCCTTCTTCGAGTGGTGACTCTGCCATTTCTTCTGCTATTTCTCCTTCTTCGAGTGTGATCTGCCATTTCTTCTGCTATTTCTCCTTCTTCGAGTGGTGACTCTGCCATTTCTTCTGCTATTTCTCCTTCTTCGAGTGGTGACTCTGCCATTTCTTCTGCTATTTCTCCTTCTTCGAGTGGTGACTCTGCCATTTCTTCTGCTATTTTTCCTTCTTCGAGTGGTGACTCTGCCATTTCTTCTGCTATTTCTCCTTCTTCGAGTGGTGACTCTGCCATTTCTTCTGCTATTTTTCCTTCTTCGAGTGGTGACTCTGCCTTTCTTCTGCTAATTCTCCTTCTTCGAGTGGTGACTCTGCCATTTCTTCTGCTATTTCTCCTTCTTCGAGTGGTGACTCTGCCATTTCTTCTGCTATTTTCCTTCTTCGAGTGGTGACTCTGCCATTTCTTTGCTATTTCTCCTTCTTCGAGTGGTGAATCTGCCATTTCTTCTGCTATTTCTCCTTCTTCGAGTGGTGACTCTGCCATTTCTTCTGCTATTTTTCCTTCTTCGAGTGGTGACTCTGCCATTTCTTCTGCTATTTTTCCTTCTTCGAGTGGTGACTCTGCCATTTCTTCTGCTATTTCTCCTTCTTCGAGTGGTGACTCCATTTCTTCTGCTATTTCTCCTTCTTCGAGTGGTGACTCTGCCATTTCTTCTGCTATTTCCTTCTTCGAGTGGTGACTCTGCCATTTCTTCTGCTATTTCTCCTTCTTCGAGTGGTGACTCTGCCATTTCTTCTGCTATTTCTCCTTCTTCGAGTGGTGACTCTGCCATTTCTTCTGCTAATTTCCTTCTTCGAGTGGTGACTCTGCCATTTCTTCTGCTATTTTTCCTTCTTCGAGTGGTGACTCTGCCATTTCTTCTGCTATTCTCCTTCTTCGAGTGGTGACTCTGCCATTTCTTCTGCTATTTCTCCTTCTTCGAGTGGTGACTCTGCCATTTCTTCTGCTATTTCTCCTTCTTCGAGTGGTGACTCTGCCATTTCTTCTGCTATTTCTCCTTCTTCGAGTGGTGACTCTGCCATTTCTTCTGCTATTTTCCTTCTTCGAGTGGTGACTCTGCCATTTCTTCTGCTATTTCTCCTTCTTCGAGTGGTGACTCTGCCATTTCTTCTGCTATTCTCCTTCTTCGAGTGGTGACTCTGCCATTTCTTCTGCTATTTCTCCTTCTTCGAGTGGTGACTCTGCATTTCTTCTGCTATTTTCCTTCTTCGAGTGGTGACTCTGCCATTTCTTCTGCTATTCTCCTTCTTCGAGTGGTGACTCTGCCATTTCTTCTGCTATTTCTCCTTTTCAAGTGGTGACTCTGCCATTTCTTCTGCTATTTCTCCTTCTTCGAGTGGTGACTCTGCCATTTCTTCTGCTAATTCTCCTTCTTCGAGTGGTGACTCTGCCATTCTTCTGCTATTCTCCTTCTTCGAGTGGTGACTCTGCCATTTCTTCTGCTATTTCTCCTTCTTCGAGTGGTGACTCTGCCATTTCTTCTGCTATTCTCCTTCTTCGAGTGGTGACTGCCATTTCTTCTGCTATTTCTTCCTCTTCGAGTGGTGACTCTGCCATTTCTTCTGCTATTTCTCCTTCTTCGAGTGGTGACTCTGCCATTTCTTCTGCTATTCTCCTTCTTCGAGTGGTGACTCTGCCATTTCTTCTGCTATTTCTCCTTCTTCGAGTGGTGACTCTGCCATTTCTTCTGCTATTTTCCTTCTTCGAGTGGTGACTCTGCCATTTCTTCTGCTATTTCTCCTTCTTCGAGTGGTGACTCTGCCATTTCTTCTGCTATTTTCCTTCTTCGAGTGGTGACTCTGCCATTTCTTTGCTATTTTTCCTTCTTCGAGTGGTGACTCTGCCATTTCTTCTGCTATTTCTCCTTCTTAGAGTGGTGACTCTGCCATTTCTTCTGCTATTTTTCCTTCTTCGAGTGGTGACTCTGCCATTTCTTCTGCTATTTCTCCTTCTTCGAGTGGTGACTCTGCCATTTTTCTGCTATTTCTCCTTCTTCGAGTGGTGACTCTGCCATTTCTTCTGCTATTTCTCCTTCTTCGATGGTGACTCTGCATTTCTTCTGCTATTTTCCTTCTTCGAGTGGTGACTCTGCCATTTCTTCTGCTATTTTTCCTCTTCGAGTGGTGACTCTGCCATTTCTTCTGCTATTTCTCCTTCTTCGAGTGGTGACTTGCCATTTCTTCTGCTATTTCTCCTTCTTCGAGTGGTGACTCTGCCATTTCTTCTGCTATTTTCCTTCTTCGAATGGTGACTCTGCCATTTCTTCTGCTATTTTTCCTTCTTCGAGTGGTGACTCTGCCATTTCTTCTGCTATTTTCCTTCTTCGAATGGTGACTCTGCCATTTCTTCTGCTATTTCTCCTTCTTCGAGTGGTGACTCTGCCTTTTCTTCTGCTATTTCTTCTTCTTCGAGTGGTGACTCTGCCATTTCTTTTGCTATTTTTTCCTTATCGAGTGGTGACTGCCATTTCTTCTGCTAATTTTCCTTCTTCGAGTGGTGACTCTGCCATTTCTTCTGCTATTTTCCTTCTTTGAGTGGTGACTCTGCCATTTCTTCTGCTAATTCTCCTTCTTCGAGTGGTGACTCTGCCATTTCTTCTGCTATTTTCCTTCTTCGTGTGGTGACTCTGCCATTTCTTCTGCTATTTCTCCTTCTTCGAGTGGTGACTCTGCCTTTCTTCTGCTATTTTTCCTTCTTCGAGTGGTGACTCTGCCATTTCTTCTGCTATTTCTCCTTCTTCGAGTGGTGACTCTGCCATTTCTTCTGCTATTTCTCCTTCTTCGAGTGGTGACTCTGCCATTTCTTCTGCTAATTTCCTTCTTCGAGTGGTGACTCTGCCATTTTTCTGCTATTTTTCCTTCTTCGAGTGTGACTCTGCCATTTCTTCTGCTATTCTCCTTCTTCGAGTGGTGACTCTGCCATTTCTTCTGCTATTTCTCCTTCTTCGAGTGGTGACTCTGCCTTTTTCTGCTATTTCTCCTTCTTCGAGTGGTGACTCTGCCATTTTTTCTGCTATTTCTCCTTCTTCGAGTGGTGACTCTGCCATTTCTTCTGCTATTTTCCTTCTTCGAGTGGTGACTGCCATTTTTCTGCTATTTCTCCTTCTTTGAGTGGTGACTCTGCCATTTCTTCTGCTATTCTCCTTCTTCGAGTGGTGACTCTGCCATTTCTTCTGCTATTTCTCCTTCTTCGAGTGGTGACTCTGCCATTTCTTCTGCTAATTTTCCTTCTTCGAGTGGTGACTCTGCCATTTCTTCTGCTATTCTCCTTCTTCGAGTGGTGACTCTGCCATTTCTTCTGCTAATCTCCTTCTTCGAGTGGTGACTCTGCCATTTCTTCTGCTATTTCTCCTTTTTCGAGTGGTGACTCTGCCATTTCTTCTGCTAATTCTCCTTCTTCGAGTGGTGACTCTGCCATTCTTCTGCTATTCTCCTTCTTCGAGTGGTGACTCTGCCATTTCTTCTGCTATTCTCCTTCTTCGAGTGGTGACTGCCATTTCTTCTGCTATTTCTCCTTCTTCGAGTGGTGACTCTGCCATTTCTTCTGCTATTTCTCCTTCTTCGAGTGGTGACTCTGCCATTTCTTCTGCTATTTCTCCTTCTTCGAGTGGTGACTCTGCCATTTCTTCTGCTATTCTCCTTCTTCGAGTGGTGACTCTGCCATTTCTTCTGCTATTTCTCCTTCTTCGAGTGGTGACTCTGCCATTTCTTCTGCTATTTTCCTTCTTCGAGTGGTGACTCTGCCATTTCTTCTGCTATTTCTCCTTCTTCGAGTGGTGACTCTGCCATTTCTTCTGCTATTTTTCCTTCTTCGAGTGGTGACTCTGCCATTTCTTTGCTATTTTTCCTTCTTCGAGTGGTGACTCTGCCATTTCTTCTGCTATTTCTCCTTCTTCGAGTGGTGACTCTGCCATTTCTTCTGCTATTTTCCTTCTTCGAGTGGTGACTCTGCCATTTCTTCTGCTATTTCTCCTTCTTCAAGTGGTGACTCTGCCATTTTTCTGCTATTTCTCCTTCTTCGAGTGGTGACTCTGCCATTTCTTCTGCTATTTTTCCTTCTTCGAGTGGTGAATCTGCCATTTCTTCTGCTATTTCTCCTTCTTCGAGTGGTGACTCTACTATTTCATCTGCTATTTTTCCTTCTTCGAGTGGTGACTCTGCCATTTCTTCTGCTATTCTCCTTCTTCGAGTGGTGACTCTGCCATTTTCTTCTGCTATTTCTCCTTCTTCGAGTGGTGACTCTGCCATTTCTTCTATTTTTCCTTCTTCGAGTGGTGACTCTGCCATTTCTTCTGCTAATTCTCCTTCTTCGAGTGGTGAATCTGCCATTTCTTCTGCTATTTCTCCTTCTTTCAGTGGTGACTCTGCCATTTCTTCTGCTATTTTTCCTTCTTCGAGTGGTGACTCTGCCATTTCTTCTGCTATTTTTCCTCTTCGAGTGGTGACTCTGCCATTTCTTCTGCTATTTCTCCTTCTTCGAGTGGTGACTCTGCCATTTCTTCTGCTATTTCTCCTTCTTCGAGTGGTGACTCTGCCATTTCTTCTGCTATTTCTCCTTCTTCGAGTGGTGACTCTGCCATTTCTTCTGCTATTTCTCCTTCTTCGAGTGGTGACTCTGCCATTTCTTCTGCTATTTTTCCTTTTCGAGTGGTGACTCTGCCATTTCTTCTGCTATTTCTCCTTCTTCAGTGGTGACTCTGCCATTTCTTCTGCTATTTCTCCTTCTTCGAGTGGTGACTCTGCCATTTCTTCTGCTATTTCTCCTTCTTCGAGTGGTGACTCTGCCATTTCTTCTGCTATTTCTTCCTTCGAGTGGTGACTCTGCCATTTCTTCTGCTATTCTTCCTTCTTCGAGTGGTGACTCTGCCATTTCTTCTGCTATTTCTCCTTCTTCGAGTTGACTCTGCCATTTCTTCTGCTATTTTTCCTTCTTTGAGTGGTGACTCTGCCATTTCTTCTGCTATTTCCTTCTTCGAGTGGTGACTCTGCCATTTCTTCTGCTATTTTTCCTTCTTCGAGTGGTGACTCTGCCATTTCTTCTGCTATTTTCCTTCTTCGAGTGGTGACTCTGCCATTTCTTCTGCTATTTCTCCTTCTTCGAGTGGTGACTCTGCCATTTCTTCTGCTATTTCTCCTTCTTCGAGTGGTGACTCTGCCATTTCTTCTGCTATTTCTCCTTCTTCGAGTGGTGACTCTGCCATTTCTTCTGCTATTTTTCCTTCTTCGAGTGGTGACTCTGCCATTTCTTCTGCTAATTCTCCTTCTTCGAGTGGTGACTCTGCTATTTCTCCTTCTTCGAGTGGTGACTCTGCCATTTCTTCTGCTATTTTCCTTCTTCGAGTGGTGACTCTGCCATTTCTTCTGCTATTCTCCTTCTTCGAGTGGTGACTCTGCCATTTCTTCTGCTATTCTCCTTCTTCGAGTGGTGACTCTGCCATTTCTTCTGCTATTTCTCCTTCTTCGAGTGGTGACTCTGCCATTTCTTCTGCTATTTTTCCTTCTTCGAGTGGTGACTCTGCCATTTCTTCTGCTATTTTTTCTTCGAGTGGTGACTCTGCCATTTCTTCTGCTATTTCTCCTTCTTCGAGTGGTGACTCTGCCATTTCTTTGCTATTTCTCCTTCTTCGAGTGGTGACTCTGCCATTTCTTCTGCTATTCTCCTTCTTCGAGTGGTGACTGCCATTTCTTCTGCTATTTCTCCTTCTTCGAGTGGTGACTCTGCCATTTCTTCTGCTATTTCTCCTTTTCGAGTGGTGACTCTGCCATTTCTTCTGCTATTTCTCCTTCTTCGAGTGGTGACTCTGCCATTTCTTCTGCTAATTCTCCTTCTTCGAGTGTGACTCTGCCATTTCTTCTGCTATTTTTCCTTCTTCGAGTGGTGACTCTGCCATTTCTTCTGCTATTCTCCTTCTTCGAGTGGTGACTCTGCCATTTCTTCTGCTATTTCTCCTTCTTCGAGTGGTGACTCTGCCATTTCTTCTGCTATTTTTCCTTCTTCGAGTGGTGACTCTGCCATTTCTTCTGCTATTTCTCCTTCTTCGAGTGGTGACTCTACCATTTCTTCTGCTATTTTTCCTTCTTCGAGTGGTGACTCTGCCTTTCTTCTGCTATTCTCCTTCTTCGAGTGGTGACTCTGCCATTTCTTCTGCTATTTCTCCTTCAGTGGTGACTCTGCCATTTCTTCTGCTATTTTTCCTTCTTCGAGTGGTGACTCTGCCATTTCTTCTGCTAATTCTCCTTCTTCGAGTGGTGAATCTGCCATTTCTTCTGCTATTTCTCCTTCTTCGAGTGGTGACTCTGCCATTTCTTCTGCTATTTTTCCTTCTTCGAGTGGTGACTCTGCCATTTCTTCTGCTATTTTTCCTCTTCGAGTGGTGACTCTGCCATTTCTTCTGCTATTTCTCCTTCTTCGAGTGGTGACTTGCCATTTCTTCTGCTATTTCTCCTTCTTCGAGTGGTGACTCTGCCATTTCTTCTGCTATTTCTCCTTCTTCGAGTGGTGACTCTGCCATTTCTTCTGCTATTTTTCCTTCTTCGAGTGGTGACTCTGCCATTTCTTCTGCTATTTTTCCTTCTTCGAGTGGTGACTCTGCCATTTCTTCTGCTATTTCTCCTTCTTCGAGTGGTGACTCTCCATTTCTTCTGCTATTTTTCCTTCTTCGAGTGGTGACTCTGCCATTTCTTCTGCTATTTCTCCTTCTTCGAGTGGTGACTCTGCCATTTCTTCTGCTATTTTTCCTTCGAGTGGTGACTCTGCCATTTCTTCTGCTATTCTCCTTCTTCGAGTGGTGACTCTGCCATTTCTTCTGCTATTTCTCCTTCAGTGGTGACTGCCATTTCTTCTGCTATTTTCCTTCTTTGAGTGGTGACTCTGCCATTTCTTCTGCTATTCTCCTTCTTCGAGTGGTGACTCTGCCATTTCTTCTGCTATTTTTCCTCTTCGAGTGGTGACTCTGCCATTTCTTCTGCTATTTTCCTTCTTCGAGTGGTGACTCTGCCATTTCTTCTGCTATTTTTCCTTCTTCGAGTGGTGACTCTGCCATTTCTTCTGCTATTTCTCCTTCTTCGAGTGGTGACTCTGCCATTTCTTCTGCTATTTTTCCTTCTTCGAGTGGTGACTCTGCCATTTCTTTGCTAATTCTCCTTCTTCGAGTGGTGACTCTGCTATTTCTCCTTCTTCGATGGTGACTCTGCCATTTCTTCTGCTATTTTCCTTCTTCGAGTGGTGACTGCCATTTCTTCTGCTATTTCTCCTTCTTTGAGTGGTGACTCTGCCATTTCTTCTGCTATTCTCCTTCTTCGAGTGGTGACTCTGCCATTTCTTCTGCTATTTCTCCTTCTTCGAGTGGTGACTCTGCCATTTCTTCTGCTATTTTCCTTTTCGAGTGGTGACTCTGCCATTTCTTCTGCTATTTTTTCTTCTTTGAGTGGTGACTCTGCCATTTCTTCTGCTATTTCTCCTTCTTCGAGTGGTGACTCTGCCATTTCTTCTGCTATTCTCCTTCTTCGAGTGGTGACTCTGCCATTTCTTCTGCTAATTCTCCTTCTTCGAGTGGTGACTCTGCCATTTCTTCTGCTATTTCTCCTTCTTCGAGTGGTGACTCTGCCATTTCTTCTGCTATTCTCCTTTCGAGTGGTGACTCTGCCATTTCTTTGCTATTTTTCCTTCTTCGAGTGGTGACTGCCATTTTTTCTGCTATTCTCCTTCTTCGAGTGGTGACTCTGCCATTTCTTCTGCTATTTTTCCTTCTTCGAGTGGTGACTCTGCCATTTCTTCTGCTATCTCCTTCTTCGAGTGGTGACTCTGCCATTTCTTCTGCTATTTCTCCTTCTTTGAGTGGTGACTCTGCCATTTCTTCTGCTATTTTCCTTCTTCGAGTGGTGACTCTGCCATTTTCTGCTATTTCTCCTTCTTCGAGTGGTGACTCTGCCATTTCTTCTGCTATTTCTCCTTCTTCGAGTGGTGACTCTGCCATTTCTTCTGCTATTTTTCCTTCTTCGAGTGGTGACTCTGCCATTTCTTCTGCTATTCTCCTTCTTCGAGTGGTGACTCTGCCATTTCTTCTGCTATTTCTCCTTCTTCGAGTGGTGACTCTGCCATTTCTTCTGCTATTTTTCCTTCTTCGAGTGGTGACTCTGCCATTTCTTCTGCTATTCTCCTTCTTCGAGTGGTGACTCTGCCATTTCTTCTGCTATTTTCCTTCTTCGAGTGGTGACTATGCCATTTCTTCTGCTATTCTCCTTCTTCGAGTGGTGACTCTGCCATTTCTTCTGCTATTTCTTTTCTTCGAGTGGTGACTCTGCCATTTCTTCTGCTATTTTTCCTTCTTCGAGTGGTGACTCTGCCATTTCTTCTGCTATTTCTCCTTCTTCGAGTGGTGACTCTGCCATTTCTTCTGCTATTTTTCCTTCGAGTGGTGACTCTGCCATTTCTTCTGCTATTCTTCCTTCTTCGAGTGGTGACTCTGCCATTTCTTCTGCTATTTCTCCTTCTTCGAGTGGTGACTCTGCCATTTCTTCTGCTATTTTCCTTCTTCGAGTGGTGACTCTGCCATTTCTTCTGCTATTCTCCTTCTTCGAGTGGTGACTCTGCCATTTCTTCTGCTATTTTCCTTCTTCGAGTGGTGACTGCCATTTCTTCTGCTATTTTCCTTCTTCGAGTGGTGACTCTGCCATTTCTTCTGCTATTTCTCCTTCTTCGAGTGGTGAATCTGCCATTTTTCTTCTATTTCTCCTTCTTCGAGTGGTGACTCTGCCATTTCTTCTGCTATTTCTCCTTCTTCGAGTGGTGACTCTGCCATTTCTTCTGCTATTTTTCCTTCTTCGAGTGGTGACTCTGCCATTTCTTTGCTAATTCTCCTTCTTCGAGTGGTGACTCTGCTATTTCTCCTTCTTCGAGTGGTGACTCTGCCATTTCTTCTGCTATTTTCCTTCTTCGAGTGGTGACTGCCATTTCTTCTGCTATTCTCCTTCTTCGAGTGGTGAATCTGCCATTTCTTCTGCTATTCTCCTTCTTCGAGTGGTGACTCTGCCATTTCTTCTGCTATTTCTCCTTCTTCGAGTGGTGACTCTGCCATTTCTTCTGCTATTTTTCCTTTTCGAGTGGTGACTCTGCCATTTCTTCTGCTATTTTCTCCTTCTTTGAGTGGTGACTCTGCCATTTCTTCTGCTATTTCTCCTTCTTCGAGTGGTGACTCTGCCATTTCTTCTGCTATTCTCCTTCTTCGAGTGGTGACTCTGCCATTTCTTCTGCTAATTCTCCTTCTTCGAGTGGTGACTCTGCCATTTCTTCTGCTATTTCTCCTTCTTCGAGTGGTGACTCTGCCATTTCTTCTGCTATTCTCCTTCTCGAGTGTGACTCTGCCATTTCTTCTGCTATTTTCCTTCTTTGAGTGGTGACTCTGCCATTTCTTCTGCTAATTCTCCTTCTTCGAGTGGTGACTCTGCCATTTCTTCTGCTATTTTCCTTCTTCGAGTGGTGACTCTCCATTTCTTCTGCTAATCTCCTTCTTCGAGTGGTGAATCTGCCATTTCTTCTGCTATTTCTCCTTCTTTGAGTGGTGACTCTGCCATTTCTTCTGCTATTTTTCCTTCTTCGAGTGGTGACTCTGCCATTTCTTCTGCTATTTTCCTTCTTCGAGTGGTGACTCTGCCATTTCTTCTGCTATTTTCCTTCTTCGAGTGGTGACTCTGCCATTTCTTCTGCTATTTCTCCTTCTTCGAGTGGTGACTCTGCCATTTCTTCTGCTATTTTTCCTTCTTCGAGTGGTGACTCTGCCATTTCTTCTGCTATTCTCCTTCTTCGAGTGGTGACTCTGCTATTTCTCCTTCTTCGAGTGGTGACTCTGCCATTTCTTCTGCTAATTTTCCTTCTTCGAGTGGTGACTCTGCCATTTCTTCTGCTATTCTCCTTCTTCGAGTGGTGAATCTGCCATTTCTTCTGCTATTCTCCTTCTTCGAGTGGTGACTCTGCCATTTCTTCTGCTATTTCTCCTTCTTCGAGTGGTGACTCTGCCATTTCTTCTGCTATTTTTCCTTCTTCGAGTGGTGACTCTGCCATTTCTTCTGCTATTTTTTCTTCTTTGAGTGGTGACTCTGCCATTTCTTCTGCTATTTCTCTTCTTCGAGTGGTGACTCTGCCATTTCTTCTGCTATTCTCCTTCTTCGAGTGGTGACTCTGCCATTTCTTCTGCTAATTCTCCTTCTTCGAGTGGTGACTCTGCCATTTCTTCTGCTATTTCTCCTTCTTCGAATGGTGACTCTGCCATTTCTTCTGCTAATTCTCCTTCTTCGAGTGGTGACTCTGCCATTTCTTTGCTATTTTTCCTTCTTCGAGTGGTGACTCTGCCATTTTTTCTGCTATTCTCCTTCTTCGAGTGGTGACTCTGCTATTTCTTCTGCTATTTTCCTTCTTCGAGTGGTGACTCTGCCATTTCTTCTGCTATCTCCTTCTTCGAGTGGTGAATCTGCCATTTCTTCTGCTATTTCTCCTTCTTCGAGTGGTGACTCTGCCATTTCTTCTGCTATTTTCCTTCTTCGAGTGGTGACTCTGCCATTTTTCTGCTATTTCTCCTTCTTCGAGTGGTGACTCTGCCATTTCTTCTGCTATTTCTCCTTTTCGAGTGGTGACTCTGCCATTTCTTCTGCTTTTTCTTCTTCGAGTGGTGACTCTGCCATTTCTTCTGCTATTCTCCTTCTTCGAGTGGTGACTCTGCCATTTCTTCTGCTATTTCTCCTTCTTCGAGTGGTGACCTGCCATTTCTTCTGCTATTTTTCCTTCTTCGAGTGGTGACTCTGCCATTTCTTCTGCTATTCTCCTTTTTCGAGTGGTGACTCTGCCATTTCTTCTGCTATTTTCCTTCTTCGAGTGGTGACTATGCCATTTCTTCTGCTATTCTCCTTTTTCGAGTGGTGACTCTGCCATTTCTTCTGCTATTTCTTTTCTTCGAGTGGTGACTATGCCATTTCTTCTGCTATTTTTCCTTCTTCGAGTGGTGATCTGCCATTTCTTCTGCTATTTCTCCTTCTTCGAGTGGTGACTCTGCCATTTCTTCTGCTATTTTTCCTTCGAGTGGTGACTCTGCCATTTCTTCTGCTATTCTTCCTTCTTCGAGTGGTGACTCTGCCATTTCTTCTGCTATTTCTCCTTCGAGTGGTGACTGCCATTTCTTCTGCTATTTCCTTCTTCGAGTGGTGACTGCCATTTCTTCTGCTAATTCTCCTTCTTCGAGTGGTGACTCTGCCATTTCTTCTGCTATTTTTCCTTCTTCGAGTGGTGACTGCCATTTTTTCTGATATTTTCCTTCTTCGAGTGGTGACTCTGCCATTTTTCTGCTATTTCTCCTTCTTCGAGTGGTGAATCTGCCATTTTTCTTCTATTTCTCCTTCTTCGAGTGGTGACTATGCCATTTTTTCTGCTATTTCTCCTTCTTCGAGTGGTGACTCTGCCATTTCTTCCATTTTTCCTTCTTCGAGTGGTGAATCTGCCATTTCTTCTGCTAATTCTCCTTCTTCGAGTGGTGACTCTGCTATTTCTCCTTCTTCGAGTGGTGACTCTGCTATTTCTTCTGCTAATTTTCCTTCTTCGAGTGGTGACTGCCATTTCTTCTGCTATTCTCCTTCTTTGAGTGGTGAATCTGCCATTTCTTCTGCTAATTCTCCTTCTTCGAGTGGTGACTCTGCCATTTCTTCTGCTATTTCTCCTTCTTCGAGTGGTGACTCTGCCATTTCTTCTGCTATTTTTCCTTCTTCGAGTGGTGACTCTGCCATTTCTTCTGCTATTTTCTCTTCTTTGAGTGGTGACTCTGCCATTTCTTCTGCTATTTCTCCTTCTTCGAGTGGTGACTCTGCCATTTCTTCTGCTATTCTCCTTCTTCGAGTGGTGACTCTGCCATTTCTTCTGCTATTCTCCTTCTTCGAGTGGTGACTCTGCCATTTCTTCTGCTATTTCTCCTTCTTCGAGTGGTGACTCTGCCATTTCTTCTGCTAATTCTCCTTTCGAGTGGTGACTCTGCCATTTCTTCTGCTATTTTTCCTTCTTCGATGGTGACTCCGCCATTTTTCTGCAAATTCTTCTTTTTCGATGGTGACTCTGCTATTTCTTCTGCTATTTTTCCTTCTTCGAGTGGTGACTCTGCCATTTCTTCTGCTATCTCCTTCTTCGAGTGGTGAATCTGCCATTTCTTCTGCTATTTCTCCTTCTTCGAGTGGTGACTCTGCCATTTCTTCTGCTATTTTCCTTCTTCGAGTGGTGACTCTGCCATTTTCTGCTATTTCTCCTTCTTCGAGTGGTGACTCTGCCATTTCTTCTGCTATTTCTCCTTGTTCGAGTGGTGACTCTGCCATTTCTTCTTTTTTTTTCTTCGAGTGGTGACTCTGCCATTTCTTCTGCTAATTCTCCTTCTTCGAGTGGTGACTCTGCCATTTCTTCTGCTATTTCTCCTTCTTCGAGTGGTGACCTGCCATTTCTTCTGCTATTTTTCCTTCTTCGAGTGGTGACTCTGCCATTTTTCTCTAAATTCTCCTTTTTCGAGTGGTGACTCTGCCATTTCTTCTGCTATTTTCCTTCTTCGAGTGGTGACTCTGCCATTTCTTCTGCTAATTCTCTTCTTCGAGTGGTGAAATCTGCCATTTCTTCTGCTATTTCTTTTCTTCGAGTGGTGACTCTGCCATTTCTTCTGCTATTTTTCCTTCTTCGAGTGGTGACTCTGCCATTTCTTCTGCTATTTCTCCTTCTTCGATGGTGACTCTGCCATTTCTTCTGCTATTTTCCTTCTTCGAGTGGTGACTCTGCCATTTCTTCTGCTATTTTTCCTTCTTCTAGTGGTGACTCTGCCATTTCTTCTGCTATTTCCTTCTTCGAGTGGTGACTCTGCCATTTCTTCTGCTATTTCTCCTTCTTCGAGTGGTGACTCTGCCATTTCTTCTGCTATTTTTCCTTCTTCGAGTGGTGACTCTGCCATTTCTTCTGCTATTTTTCCTTCTTCGAGTGGTGACTCTGCCATTTCTTCTGCTATTTCTCCTTCTTCGAGTGGTGACTCTGCCATTTCTTCTGCTAATTCTTCCTTCTTCGAGTGGTGACTCTGCCATTTCTTCTGCTATTTTTCTTCTTCGATGGTGACTCTGCCATTTCTTCTTCTCTTCACCTTCTTCGAGTGGTGACTCTGCTATTTCTTCTGCTATTTTCCTTTTTCAGTGGTGACTCTGCCATTCTTTGCTATTTCTCCTTCTTCGAGTGGTGACTCTACCATTTCTTCTGCTATTTTTCCTCCTTCGAGTGGTGACTCTGCCATTTTTTCTGCTAATTTCATTCTTCGAGTGGTGAATCTGCCTTTTCTTCTGCTATTTCTCCTTCGAGTGGTGAGTCTGCCATTTCTTTTGCTATTTTTCCTTCTTCAAGTGGTGACTCTGCCATTTCTTCTGCTATTTCTCCTTCTTCGAGTGGTGACTCTGCCATTTCTTCTGCATTTTTTCTTCTCGAGTGGTGAATCTGCCATTTCTTCTGCTAATTCTCCTTTTTCGAGTGGTGACTCTGCCATTTCTTCTGCTATTTTTCTTTCTTCGAGTGGTGACTCTGCCATTTCTTCTGCTAATTTCATTCTTCGAGTGGTGAATCTGCCATTTCTTCTGCTATTCTCCTTCTTCGAGTGGTGACTGCCATTTCTTTGCTATTTTTCCTTTTTCGAGTGGTGACTCTGCCATTTCTTCTGCTAATTCTCCTTCTTCGAGTGGTGAATCTGCGATTTCTTCTGCTATTTCCCTTCTTCGAGTGGTGACTCCGCCATTTCTTCTGATAATTCTCCTTCTTCGAGTGGTGAATCTGCCATTTCTTCTGCTATTTCTCCTTCTTCGAGTGGTGACTCTGCCATTTCTTCTGCTATTTCTCCTTCTTCGAGTGGTGACTCTGCCATTCTTCCATTTTTTCTTCTTCGAGTGGTGACTGCCATTTCTTCTGCTAATTTTCCTTCTTCGAGTGGTGACTCCGCCATTTCTTCTGCTATATTCTCCTTCGAGTGGTGAGTCTGCCATTTCTTCTGCTATTTTTCCTTCTTCGAGTGGTGACTCTGCCATTTCTTCTGCTATTTCTCCTTCTTTGAGTGGTGACTCTGCCATTTCTTTGCTATTTTTTCCTTCTTCGAGTGGTGACTGCCATTTCTTCTGCTAATTTTCATTCTTCGAGTGGTGACTCTGCCATTTCTTGCTATTTCTCCTTCTTCGAGTGGTGACTCTGCCATTTTTCTTCTATTTCTCCTTCTTCGAGTGGTGACTATGCCATTTTTCTGCTATTTCTCCTCTTCGAGTGGTGACTCTGCCATTTCTTCTGCTATTTTTCCTTCTTCGAGTGGTGACTCCGCCATTTCTTTGCTAATTCTCCTTCTTCGAGTGGTGACTCTGCTATTTCTCCTTCTTCGAGTGGTGACTCTGCCATTTCTTCTGCTAATTTTCCTTCTTCGAGTGGTGACTGCCATTTCTTCTGCTAATTCTCCTTCTTTGAGTGGTGACTCTGCCATTTCTTCTGCTAATTCTCCTTCTTCGAGTGGTGACTCTGCCATTTCTTCTGCTATTTCTCCTTCTTCGAGTGGTGACTCTGCCATTTCTTCTGCTATTTTTCCTTTTTCGAGTGGTGACTCTGCCATTTCTTCTGCTATTTTTTCTTCTTGAGTGGTACTCTGCCATTTCTTCTGCTATTTCTCCTTCTTCGAGTGGTGACTCTGCCATTTCTTCTGCTATTCTCCTTCTTCGAGTGGTGAATCTGCCATTTCTTCTGCTATTCTCCTTCTTCGAGTGGTGACTCTGCCATTTCTTCTGCTATTTCTCCTTCTTCGAGTGGTGACTGCCATTTCTTCTGCTATTTCTCCTCTTCGAGTGGTGACTCTGCCATTTCTTCTGCTATTTCTCCTTTTCGAGTGGTGACTCTGCCATTTCTTCTGCTATTTCTCCTTCCGAGTGGTGACTCTGCCATTTCTTCTGCTAATTCTCCTTTTCGAGTGGTGACTCTGCCATTTCTTCTGCTATTTTTCCTTCTTCGAGTGGTGACTCTGCCATTTCTTCTGCTATTCTCCTTCTTCGAGTGGTGACTCTGCCATTTTTCTGCTATTTCTCCTTCTTCGAGTGGTGACTCTGCCATTTCTTCTGCTATTTTTCCTTCTTCGAGTGGTGACTCTGCCATTTCTTTTGCTATTTCTCCTTCTTCGAGTGGTGACTCTGCCATTTCTCTGCTATTTTTCCTTCTTCGAGTGGTGACTCTGCCATTTCTTCTGCTAATTCTCCTTCTTCGAGTGGTGACTCTGCCATTTTCTTCTGCTATTTCTCCTTCAAGTGGTGACTCTGCCATTTCTTCTATTTTTCCTTCTTCGAGTGGTGACTCTGCCATTTCTTCTGCTAATTCTTCCTTCTTGAGTGGTGACTCTGCCATTTCTTCTGCTATTTCTCCTTTTTCGAGTGGTGACTCTGCCATTTCTTCTGCTATTTTTCCTTCTTCGAGTGGTGACTCTGCCATTTCTTCTGCTATTTTTCCTCTTCGAGTGGAGACTCTGCCATTTCTTCTGCTATTTCTCCTTCTTCGAGTGGTGACTCTTACCATTTCTTCTGCTATTTCTCCTTCTTCGAGTGGTGACTCTGCCATTTCTTCTGCTATTTCTCCTTCTTCGAGTGGTGACTCTGCCATTTCTTCTGCTATTTTTCCTTCTTCGAGTGGTGACTCTGCCATTTCTTCTGCTATTTTTCTCTTCGAGTGGTGACTCTGCCATTTCTTCTGCTATTTCTCCTTCTTCGAGTGGTGACTTCCATTTCTTCTGCTATTTCTCCTTCTTCGAGTGGTGACTCTGCCATTTCTTCTGCTATTTCTCCTTCTTCAGTGGTGACTCTGCCATTTCTTCTGCTATTTTTCCTTCGAGTGGTGAATCTGCCATTTCTTCTGCTATTCTTCATTCTTCAGTGGTGAATCTGCCATTTCTTCTGCTATTTCTCCTTCTTCGAGTGGTGACTGCCATTTCTTCTGCTATTTTTCCTTCTTTGAGTGGTGACTGCCATTTCTTCTGCTAATTCTCCTTCTTCGAGTGGTGACTCTGCCATTTCTTTTGCTATTTTTTCCTTCTTCGAGTGGTGACTGCCATTTTTTCTGATAATTTTCATTCTTCGAGTGGTGACTCTGCCATTTCTTCTGCTATTCTCCTTCTTCGAGTGGTGAATCTGCCATTTCTTCTGCTATTTCTCCTTCTTCGAGTGGTGACTGCCATTTCTTCTGCTATTTTTCCTTCTTCGAGTGGTGACTGCCATTTCTTCTGCTATTCTCCTTCTTCGAGTGGTGACTCTGCCATTTCTTCTGCTATTTCTCCTTCTTCGAGTGGTGACTCTGCCATTTTTCTTCTATTTCTCCTTCTTCGAGTGGTGACTCTGCCATTTCTTCTGCTATTTCTCCTTCTTCGAGTGGTGACTCTGCCATTTCTTCTGCTATTTTTCCTTCTTTGAGTGGTGAATCTGCCATTTCTTTGCTAATTCTCCTTCTTCGAGTGGTGACTCTGCTATTTCTCCTTCTTCGAGTGGTGACTCTGCCATTTCTTCTGCTATTTTCCTTCTTCGAGTGGTGACTGCCATTTCTTCTGCTAATTCTCCTTCTTTGAGTGGTGACTCTGCCATTTCTTCTGCTATCTCCTTCTTCGAGTGGTGACTCTGCCATTTCTTCTGCTATTTCTCCTTCTTCGAATGGTGACTCTGCCATTTCTTCTGCTATTTTCCTTTTCGAGTGGTGACTCTGCCATTTCTTCTGCTCTTTTTTCTTCTTTGAGTGGTGACTCTGCCATTTCTTCTGCTATTTCTCCTTCTTCGAGTGGTGACTCTGCCATTTCTTCTGCTATTCTCCTTCTTCGAGTGGTGACTCTGCCATTTCTTCTGCTAATTCTCCTTCTTCGAGTGGTGACTCTGCCATTTCTTCTGCTATTTCTCCTTCTTCGAGTGGTGACTGCCATTTCTTCTGCTATTTCTCCTTCTTCGAGTGGTGACTCTGCCATTTCTTCTGCTATTTCTCCTTTTTCGAGTGGTGACTCTGCCATTTCTTCTGCTATTTCTCCTCCGAGTGGTGACTCTGCCATTTCTTCTGCTAATTCTCCTTTCGAGTGGTGACTCTGCCATTTCTTCTGCTATTTTTCCTTCTTTGAGTGGTGACTCTGCCATTTCTTCTGCTATTCTCCTTTTCGATGGTGACTCTGCCATTTCTTCTGCTATTTCTCCTTCTTCGAGTGGTGACTCTGCCATTTCTTCTGCTATTCTCCTTCTTCGAGTGGTGAATCTGCCATTTCTTCTGCTATTCTCCTTCTTCGAGTGGTGACTCTGCCATTTCTTCTGCTATTTCTCCTTCTTCGAGTGGTGACTGCCATTTCTTCTGCTATTTCTCCTTCTTCGAGTGGTGACTCTGCCATTTCTTCTGCTATTTCTCCTTTTCGAGTGGTGACTCTGCCATTTCTTCTGCTATTTCTCCTTCCGAGAGGTGACTCTGCCATTTCTTCTGCTATTCTCCTTTTCGAGTGGTGACTCTGCCATTTCTTCTGCTATTTTCCTTCTTCGAGTGGTGACTCTGCCATTTCTTCTGCTATTCTCCTTCTTCGAGTGGTGACTCTGCCATTTCTTCTGCTATTTCTCCTTCTTCGAGTGGTGACTCTGCCATTTCTTCTGCTATTTTTCCTTCTTCGAGTGGTGAATCTGCCATTTCTTCTGCTATTTCTCCTTCTTCGAGTGGTGACTCTGCCATTTCTCTGCTATTTTTCCTTCTTCGAGTGGTGACTCTGCCATTTCTTCTGCTATTCTCCTTCTTCGAGTGGTGACTCTGCCATTTCTTCTGCTATTTCTCCTTCAAGTGGTGACTCTGCCATTTCTTCTGCTATTTTTCCTTCTTAGAGTGGTGACTCTGCCATTTCTTCTGCTATTCTTCCTTCTTGAGTGGTGACTCTGCCATTTCTTCTGCTATTTCTCCTTCTTCAATGGGACTCTGCCATTTCTTCTGCTATTTTCCTTCTTCGAGTGGTGACTCTGCCATTTCTTCTGCTATTTTCCTTCTTCGAATGGTGACTCTGCCATTTCTTCTGCTATTTCTCCTTCTTCGAGTGGTGACTCTGCCATTTCTTCTGCTATTTCTCCTTCTTCGAGTGGTGACTCTGCCATTTCTTCTGCTATTTCTCCTTCTTCGAATGGTGACTCTGCCATTTCTTCTGCTATTTTTCCTTCTTCGAGTGGTGACTCTGCCATTTCTTCTGCTATTTTTCCTCTTCGAGTGGTGACTCTGCCATTTCTCTGCTATTTCTCCTTCTTCGAAGTGGTGACTTCCATTTCTTCTGCTATTTCTCCTTCTTCGAGTGGTGACTCTGCCATTTCTTCTGCTATTTCTCCTTCTTCAGTGGTGACTCTGCCATTTCTTCTGCTATTTTTCCTTCGAGTGGTGAATCTGCCATTTCTTCTGCTATTCTTCCTTCTTCGAGTGGTGAATCTGCCATTTCTTCTGCTATTTCTCCTTCTTCGAGTGGTGACTGCCATTTCTTCTGCTATTTTTCCTTCTTCGAGTGGTGACTGCCATTTCTTCTGCTAATTCTCCTTCTTCGAGTGGTGACTCTGCCATTTCTTCTGCTATTTTTTCCTTCTTCGAGTGGTGACTGCCATTTCTTTCTGCTAATTTTCCTTCTTCGAGTGGTGACTCTGCCATTTCTTCTGCTATTCTTCCTTCTTCGAGTGGTGAATCTGCCATTTCTTCTGCTATTTCTCCTTCTTCGAGTGGTGACTGCCATTTCTTCTGCTATTTTTCCTTCTTTGAGTGGTGACTGCCATTTCTTCTGCTATTCTCCTTCTTCGAGTGGTGACTCTGCCATTTCTTCTGCTATTTCTCCTTCTTCGAGTGGTGACTCTGCCATTTTTTCTTCTATTTCTCCTTCTTCGAGTGGTGACTATGCCATTTCTTCTGCTATTTCTCCTTCTTCGAGTGGTGACTCTGCCATTTCTTCTGCTATTTTCCTTCTTTGAGTGGTGAATCTGCCATTTCTTTGCTAATTCTCCTTCTTCGAGTGGTGACTCTGCTATTTCTCCTTCTTCGAGTGGTGACTCTGCCATTTCTTCTGCTAATTTTCCTTCTTCGAGTGGTGACTGCCATTTCTTCTGCTAATTCTCCTTCTTTGAGTGGTGACTCTGCCATTTCTTCTGCTATCTCCTTCTTCGAGTGGTGACTCTGCCATTTCTTCTGCTATTTCTCCTTCTTCGAATGGTGACTCTGCCATTTCTTCTGCTATTTTTCCTTTTTCGAGTGGTGACTCTGCCATTTCTTCTGCTCTTTTTTCTTCTTTGAGTGGTGAACTCTGCCATTTCTTCTGCTATTTCTCCTTCTTCGAGTGGTGACTCTGCCATTTCTTCTGCTATTCTCCTTCTTCGAATGGTGACTCTGCCATTTCTTCTGCTAATTCTCCTTCTTCGAGTGGTGACTCTGCCATTTCTTCTGCTATTTCTCCTTCTTCGAGTGGTGACTGCCATTTCTTCTGCTATTTCTCCTTCTTCGAGTGGTGACTCTGCCATTTCTTCTGCTATTTCTCCTTTTTCGAGTGGTGACTCTGCCATTTCTTCTGCTATTTCTCCTCCGAGTGGTGACTCTGCCATTCTTCTGCTAATTCTCCTTCTTCGAGTTGGTGACTCTGCCATTTCTTCTGCTATTTTCCTTCTTCGAGTGGTGACTCCGCCATTTTTCTGCTATTCTCCTTTTTTGATGGTGACTCTGCCATTTCTTCTGCTATTTTTCCTTCTTCGAGTGGTGACTCTGCCATTTCTTCTGCTATCTCCTTCTTCGAGTGGTGAATCTGCCATTTCTTCTGCTATTTCTCCTTCTTCGAGTGGTGACTCTGCCATTTCTTCTGCTATTTTCCTTCTTCGAGTGGTGACTCTGCCATTTCTTCTGCTATTTCTCCTTCTTCGAGTGGTGACTCTGCCATTTCTTCTGCTATTTCTCCTTCTTCGAGTGGTGACTCTGCCATTTCTTCTTTTTTCCTTCTTCGAGTGGTGACTCTGCCATTTCTTCTGCTAATTCTCCTTCTTCGAGTGGTGACTCTGCCATTTCTTCTGCTATTTCTCCTTCTTCGAGTGGTGACTCTGCCATTTCTTCTGCTATTTTTCCTTCTTCGAGTGGTGACTCTGCCATTTTTCTATTCTCCTTCTTCGAGTGGTGACTCTGCCATTTCTTCTGCTATTTTCCTTCTTCGAGTGGTGACTCTGCCATTTCTTCTGCTATTTCTCCTTCTTCGAGTGGTGACTCTGCCATTTCTTCTGCTAATTCTTCTTCTTCGAGTGGTGACTCCACCATTTCTTCTGCTATTTTTCCTTCTTCGATGGTGACTCTGCCATTTCTTCTTCTATTCCCTTCTTCGAGTGGTGACTCTGCCATTCTTCTGCTATTTTCCTTTTTCAAGTGGTGACTCTGCCATTCTTTGCTATTTCTCCTTCTTCGAGTGGTGACTCTGCCATTTCTTCTGCTATTTTTCCTCTTCGAGTGGTGACTCTGCCATTTTTTCTGCTAATTCTCCTTCTTCGAGTGGTGACTCTGCCATTTTCTTCTGCTATTTCTCCTTCGAGTGGTGACTCTGCCATTTCTTTGCTATTTTTCCTTCTTCGAGTGGTGACTCTACCATTTCTTCTGCTATTTCTCCTTCTTCGAGTGGTGACTCTGCCATTTCTTCCATTTTTTCTTCTTCGAGTGGTGAATCTGCCATTTCTTCTGCTATTCTCCTTCTTTCGAGTGGTGACTCTGCCATTTCTTCTGCTATTTTTCCTTTCTTCGAGTGGTGACTCTGCCATTTCTTCTGCTAATTTCATTCTTCGAGTGGTGAATCTGCCATTTCTTCTGCTATTCTCCTTCTTCGAGTGGTGACTGCCATTTCTTCTGCTATTTTTCCTTTTTCGAGTGGTGACTCTGCCATTTCTTCTGCTAATTCTCCTTCTTCGAGTGGTGAATCTGCCATTTCTTCTGCTATTTCTCCTTCTTTGAGTGGTGACTCTACCATTTCTTCTGATATTCTCCTTCTTCGAGTGGTGAATCTGCCATTTCTTCTGCTATTTCTCCTTCTTCGAGTGGTGACTCTGCCATTTCTTCTGCTATTTCTCCTTTTTCGAGTGGTGACTCTGCCATTCTTCCTATTTTTTCTTCTTCGAGTGGTGACTGCCATTTCTTCTGCTATTTTCCTTCTTCGAGTGGTGACTCCGCCATTTCTTCTGCTATTTCTCCTTCGAGTGGTGAGTCTGCCATTTCTTCTGCTATTTTCCTTCTTCGAGTGGTGACTCTGCCATTTCTTCTGCTATTTCTCCTTCTTTGAGTGGTGACTCTGCCATTTCTTTTGCTATTTTTTCCTTATTCGAGTGGTGACTGCCATTTTTTCTGATAATTTTCATTCTTCGAGTGGTGACTCTGCCATTTTTGTGCTATTTCTCCTTCTTCGAGTGGTGAATCTGCCATTTTTCTTCTATTTCTCCTTCTTCGAGTGGTGACTATGCCATTTTTTCTGCTATTTCTCCCTCTTCGAGTGGTGACTCTACCATTTCTTCCATTATTTTCCTTCTTCGAGTGGTGAATCTGCCATTTCTTTTGCTAATTCTCCTTCTTCGAGTGGTGACTCTGCTATTTCTCCTTCTTCGAGTGGTGACTCTGCTATTTCTTCTGCTAATTTTCCTTCTTCGAGTGGTGACTGCCATTTCTTCTGCTAATTCTCCTTCTTTGAGTGGTGAATCTGCCATTTCTTCTGCTAATTCTCCTTCTTCGAATGGTGACTCTGCTATTTCTTCTGCTATTTTTCCTTTTCGAGTGGTGACTCTGCCATTTCTTCTGCTCTTTTCTCTTCTTTGAGTGGTAACTCTGCCATTTCTTCTGCTCATTCTCCTTCTTCGAGTGGTGACTCTGCCATTTCTTCTGCTAATTCTCCTTCTTCGAGTGAGACTCTGCCATTTCTTCTGCTATTTCTCCTTCTTCAAGTGGTGACTGCCATTTCTTCTGCTCTTTCTCCTCTTCGAGTGGTAACTCTGCCATTTCTTCTGCTATTTCTCCTTTTTCAAGTGGTGACTCTGCCATTTCTTCTGCTATTTCTCCTCCGAGAGGATCTGCCATTTCTTCTGCTAATTCTCCTTATTCGAGTTGTGACTCTGCCATTTCTTCTGCTATTTTTCCTTCTTTGATTGGTGACTCTGCCATTTTTCTGCTAAATTCTCCTTTTCGATTGGTGACTGCTATTTCTTCTGCTATCTCCTTCTTCGAGTGGTGACTCTGCCATTTCTTCTGCTATTTCTCCTTCTTCGAGTGGTGACTCTGCCATTTCTTCTGCTATTTTCCTTCTTCGAGTGGTGACTCTGCCATTTCTTCTGCTATTTCTCCTTCTTCGAGTGGTGACTCTGCCATTTCTTCTGCTATTTCTCCTTCTTCGAGTGGTGACTCTGCCATTTCTTCTGCTTTTTCCTTCTTCGAGTGGTGACTCTGCCATTTCTTCTGCTAATTCTCCTTCTTCGAGTGGTGACTCAGCCATTTCTTCTGCTATTTCTCCTTCTTCGAGTGGTGACTCTGCCATTTCTTCTGCTATTTTTCCTTCTTCGAGTGGTGACTCTGCCATTTTTTCTCCAAATTCTCCTTTTTCGAATGGTGACTCTGCCATTTCTTCTGCTATTTTTCCTTCTTCGAGTGGTGACTATGCCATTTCTTCTGCTAATTCTCCTACTTCGAGTGGTAAATCTGCCATTTCTTCTGCTATTTCTTTTTCTTCGAGTGGTGACTCTGCCATTTCTTCTGCTATTTTTCCTTCTTTGAGTGGTGACTCTGCCATTTCTTCTGCTATTTCTCCTTCTTCGAGTGGTGACTCTGCCATTTCTTCTGCTATTTCTCCTTCTTCGATTGGTGACTCTGCCATTACTTCTATTTTTCTTCTTCGAGTGGTGACTCTGCCAGTTCTTCTGCTATTTTTGCTTCTTCTAGTGGTGACTCTGCCATTTCTTCTGCTAATTGTCCTTCTTCGAGTGGTGACTCTGCCATTTCTTCTGCTATTTCTCCTTCTTTGAGTGGTGAATCTGCCATTCCTTCTGCTATTTCTCCTTCTTCGAGTGGTGACCCTGCCAATTTTTCTGCTATTTTTCCTTCTTCGAGTGGTTACTCTGCCATTTCTCCTGCTATTTCTCCTTCTTCGAGTGGTGACTCTGCCATTTCTTCTGCTAATTCTTCTTCTTCGAGTGTTGACTCTACCATTTCTTCTGCTATTTTTCTTTCTTCGATTGGTGACTCTGCCATTTCTTCTTTTCTTCACCTTCTTCGAGTGGTGACTCTGCTAATTCTTCTGCTATTTTCCCTTTTTCAAGTGTTGACTCTGCCATATCTTTTGCTATTTCTCCTTCTTCGAGTGGTGACTCTACCTTTTCTTCTGCTATTTTTCCTCCTTCGAGTGGTGACTCTGCCATTTTTTCTGCTAATTCTCATTCTTCGAGTGGTGAATCTGCCTTTTCTTCTGCTATTTCTCCTTCGAGTGGTGAGTCTGCCATTTCTTTTGCTATTTTTACTTCTTCAAGTGGTGACTCTACCATTTCTTCTGCTATTTCTCCTTCTTCGAGTGGTGACTCTGCCATTTCTTCCATTTTTTCTTCTCCGAGTGGTGAAACTGCCATTTCTTCTGCTATTCCTCCTTTTTCGAGTGGTGACTCTGCCATTTCTTCTGCTATTTTTCTTTCTTCGAGTGGTGGCTCTGCCATTTCTTCTCCTAATTATCATTCTTCGAGTGGTGAATCTGCCATTTCTTCTGCTATCTCTCCTTCTTCGAGTGGTGACTGCCATTTCTGTTGCTATTTTTCCTTTTTCGAGTGGTGACTCTGCCATTTCTTCTGCTAATTCTCCTTCTTCGAGTGGTGAATCTGCGATTTCTTCAGCTATTTTTCCTTCTTTGAGTGGTGACTCCGCCATTTCTTCTGATAATTCTCCTTCTTCGAGTGGTGAATCTGCCATTTCTTCTGCTATTTCTCCTTCTTCGAGTGGTGACTCTGCCATTTCTTCTGCTATTTCTCCTTCCTCGAGTGGTGACTCTGCCATTCCTTCCATTTTTTCTTCTTCGAGTGGTGACTGCCATTTCTTCTGCTAATTTTCATTCTTCGAGTGGTGACTCTGCCATTTCTTCTGCTATTTCTCCTTCGAGTGGTGAGTCTGCCATTTCTTCTGCTATTTTTCCTTCTTCGAGTGGTGACTCTGCCATTTCTTCTGCTATTTCTCCTTCTTTGAGTGGTGACTCTGCCATTTCTTCCATTTTTTCTTCTTCGAGTGGTGAATCTGCCATTTCTTCTGCTAATTCTCCTTTTTCGAGTGGTGACTCTGCCATTTCTTCTGCTATTTTTCTTTCTTCGAATGGTGACTCTGCCATTTTTTTTGCTAATTATCATTCTTCGAGTGGTGAATCTGCCATTTCTTCTGGTATCTCTCCTTCTTCGAGTGGTGACTGCCATTTTTGTTGCTATTTTTCCTTTTTCGAGTGGTGACTCTGCCATATCTTCTGCTAATTCTCCTTCTTCGAATGGTGACTCTGCCATTTCTTCTGCTATTTCTCCTTCTTCAATTAGTGACTTTACCATTTCTTCTGCCATTTCTCCTTCTTCGAATGGTGACTCTGCTATTTCTTCTGCTATTTTTCCTTCTTCGAGTGGTGACTATGCCATTTCTTCTGCTAATTCTCCTACTTCGAGTGGTAAATCTGCCATTTCTTCTGCTATTTCTTTTTCTTCGAGTGGTGACTCTGCCATTTCTTTTGCTATTTTCCTTCTTCGAGTGGTGAATCTGTCATTTCTTCTGCTAATTCTCCTTTTTCGAGTGGTGACTCTGCCATTTCTTCTGCTATATTTCTTTCTTCGAGTGGTGGCTCTGCCATTTCTTCTGCTAATTATCATTCTTCGAGTGGTGAATCTGCCATTTCTTCTGCTATCTCTCCTTCTTCGAGTGGTGACTGCCATTTCTGTTGCTATTTTTCCTTTTTCGAGTGGTGACCCTGCCATTTCTTCTGCTAATTCTTCTTCTTCGAGTGGTGACTCTGCGATTTCTTCAGCTATTTTTCCTTCTTTGAGTGGTGACTCTGCCATTTCTTCTGATAATTCTCCTTCTTCGAGTGGTGAATCTGCCATTTCTTCTGCTATTTCTCCTTCTTCGAGTGGTGACTCTGCCATTTCTTCTGCTATTTCTCCTTCTTCGAGTGGTGACTCTGCCATTCCTTCCATTTTTTCTTCTTCGAGTGGTGACTGCCATTTATTCTGCTAATTTTCATTCTTCTAGTGGTGAATCTGCCATTCCTTCTGCTATTTCTCCTTCTTTGAGTGGTGACTCTGCCAATTTTTCTGCTATTTTTCCTTCTTCGAGTGGTGACTCTGCCATTTCTTTTGCTATTTCTCCTTCTTCGAGTGGTGACTCTGCCATTTCTTCTGCTAATTCTTCTTCTTCGAGTGGTGACTCTACCATTTCTTCTGCTATTTTTCTTTCTTCGATTGGTGACTCTGCCATTTCTTCTTCTCTTCACCTTCTTCGAGTGGTGACTCTGCTAATTCTCCTGCTATTTTCCCTTTTTCAAGTGGTGACTCTGCCATATCTTTTGCTATTTCTCCTTCTTCGAGTGGTGACTCTACCATTTCTTCTGCTATTTTTCCTTCTTCGAGTGGTGACTCTGCCATTTTTCTGCTAATTCTCATTCTTCGAGTGGTGAATCTGCATTTTCTTCTGCTATTTCTCCTTCGAGTGGTGAGTCTGCCATTTCTTTTGCTATTTTTCCTTCTTCAAGTGGTGACTTTACCATTTCTTCTGCTATTTCTCCTTCTTCGAGTGGTGAATCTGCCATTTCTTCCATTTTTTCTTCTTCGAGTGGTGAATCTGCCATTTCTTCTGCTAATTCTCCTTTTTCGAGTGGTGACTCTGCCATTTTTTCTGCTATTTTTCTTTCTTCGAGTGGTGGCTTTGCCATTTCTTCTGCTAATTATCATTCTTCGAGTGGTGAATCTGCCATTTCTTCTGCTATCTCTCCTTCTTCGAGTGGTGACTGCCATTTCTGTTGCTATTTTTCCTTTTTCGAGTGGTGACTCTGCCATTTCTTCTGCTAATTCTCCTTCCTCGAGTGGTGACTGCGATTTCTTCAGCTATTTTTCCTTCTTTGAGTGGTGACTCTGCCATTTCTTCTGATAATTCTCCTTCTTCGAGTGGTGAATCTGCCATTTCTTCTGCTATTTCTCCTTTTTCGAGTGGTGACTGTCATTTTTTTTGCTATTTCTCCTTCTTCGAGTGGTGACTCTGCCATTCCTTCCATTTTTTCTTCTTCGAGTGGTGACTGCCATTTCTTCTGCTAATTCTCATTCTTCGAGTGGTGAATCTGCCATTTCTTCTGCTATTTCTCCTTCGAGTGGTGAGTCTGCCATTTCTTCTGTTATTTTTCCTTCTTTGAGTGGTGACTCTGCCATTTGTTCTGCCTTTTCTCCTTTTTTGAGTGGTGACTCTGCCATTTCTTCTGCTATTTTTCCTTCTTTGAGTGGTGACTCTGCCATTTCTTCTGATAATTCTCCTTCTTCGAGTGGTGAATCTACCATTTCTTCTGCTATTTCTCCTTCTTCGAGTGGTGACTCTGCCATTTCTTCTGTTATTTCTCCTTCTTCGAGTGGTGACTCTGCCATTCCTTCCATTTTTTCTTCTTCGAGTGGTGAATCTGCCATTTCTTCTGCTAATTCTCCTTTTTCGAGTGGTGACTGCCATTTCTTCTGCTATTTTTCCTCCTTCGAGTGGTGACTCTGCCATTTCTTCTGCTATTTTTCCTTCTTCGAGTGGTGACTCTGCCATTTCTTCTGCTAATTCTCCTTCTTCCAGTGGTGACTCTGCCATTTCTTCATCTATTTCTCCTTCTTCGAATGGTGAATCTGCCATTTCTTCTGCTATTTCTCCTTCTTCGAGTGATGACTCTGCCATTTCTTCTGCTATTTCTCCTTCTTCGAGTGGTGACTCTACCAGTTCTTCTGCTTTTTTTCCTTCTTCGAGTGGTGACTCTGCCATTTCATCTGCTAATTTTCCTTCTTCGAGTGGTGAATCTGCCTTTTCTTCTGCTATTTCTCCTTCGAGTGGTGACTCTGCCATTTTTTCTGCTATTTTTCCTTCTTCGAGTGGTGACTCTGCCATTTCTTCTGCTATTTCTTCCTTCTTTGAGTGGTGACTCTGCCATTTCTTCAGCTATTTCTCCTTCTTCGAGTGGTGACTCTGCCATTTCTTCTGCTATTTTTCCTTCTTCGAGTGGTGACTCTGCCATTTCTTCTGCTATTTTTCCTTCTTCGAGTGGTGACTCTGCCATTTCTTCTGCTATTTTTCCTTCTTCGAGTGGTGACTCTGCCATTTCTTCTGCTATTCTCCTTCTTCGAGTGGTGAATCTGCCATTTCTTCTTCTATTTCTCCTTCTTCGAGTGGTGAATCTGCCATTTCTTCTGCTATTTCTCCTTCTTCGAGTGGTGACTCTGCCATTTCTTCTGCTATTTTTTCTTCTCCTTGAGGCGACTCTGCCATTTTTTCTGTAGATTGGGATGAGGGATGTGAAGGGCCGTGAATGAAATCAAACACCTGCCGGCGCATGGGAGCAGAAATCCAAGGTTTTGGTCTACCAGTACTGACGTCACAGAGGAGGGTGGTGTTGGAGTCTTCGAGGGGGAAGTCTTCCAACGGAGGGACATGCAGGATGTCCTACATGCTTGATACTCTGGGGATCTGTCATTGGGCTTCAGCCAAGGCGTTGTAATCCAATCCCAATTGAATGGCAGCCAACGTGTTTCTTGACAGGGCATCGGCAACGGGATTCATTTTCCCAGGGATATATTGAAGAGTGCAATTGTATACAGCCACATCGGAGAGATGGAGGCGTTGACGGGCGGACCAGAGGCGTTAGACTGTCAAGTGAAGGTGTGCACCAGAGGCATGTGGTCTGTGCAAATGATGAAGTTCGTACCTTCTAAGAAATGGCGAAAGTGACGGACAGCCAAGTGCACCGCTAGCAATTCGCGATCTAAGGTAGAATAACCCGATTCTGTCTTGGACAGTTTTCTGCTGAAAAAGGCCAATGGGCGGGGCGATCTGTTGACCACCTGCTCAAGTACTGCACCAATAGTGACGTCGCTGGCATCGGTGGAGAGAAGGAGAGGGGCATGTGGGATAGGAAAAGTGAGAGCCGCAGCAGTTGATAGGGCCTTTTTTTGCATTGCAGAAGGCCGCTTCTTGAACGGGACCCCACTTCAGATCCTTTGGCTTGCCCTTGAAGATGGCGTAGCGGAGAGCAAGAGTGGCGGCAATGGCTGGCAGAAAACGGTGATAATAGTTGATCATGCCCAGGAATTCCTGCAGAGCTTTGACGGTCGAGGGCGCGGGGAAGTCCTGAATGGCTCCTACCTTCTCAAACAGGGGATAGACTCCTTCAGGAGTGATGTGGTGCCCTATAAACGACACTTCGTTAGCGCCAAAGGTACATTTGTCGTACCGGACTAAAAGGCCGTTTTGTTGCAGGCGGTCGAGCATGATGCGCAGGTGATGGAGGAGTTCCTCTTTTGAGGAGAACATAAGTATGTCGTCCACATAACATACACAGAAGGGGAGGTCCCCTAAGATACCATCTATGAGAAGTTGAGACGTGGCCCCAGAATTACGAAGGCCAAAACAGGAGTAATTGAAGGTGTATATACCAAACGGAGTGGTGATGGCAGTCTTCGGGATGTCTTCTGGGTTCATAGGCACCTGATAATATCCCTTCAGGAGGTCAAGCGTAGAGAAAACCTTCGCTTTGTGCAGGTAGGAGGTCACGTCAGCGATGTTTGGGAGGGGGTAGTGATCCGGTTCTGTTTGCACGTTCAGGTGCATGTAATCCCCTTATGGATGGAGGGAACAGTCTTTCTTCAGAACTATGTGTAAGGGTGACGATCATGGGCTGGAGGCCTTTTGGCAAAGGCCCATTTCCTCCATTTCGGCGAACGTCTGTTTGGCAGCTGCCAATCGTTCCGGTGCCAGACGTCTGAATTTGATGAAGACTGGGGGTCCCATCGTCTTGATATGGTGATAAATACCGTGCTTGGCAGGAGTCGTGGGGGTTTTGTGAAGTTCTGGACGGAAAACCTCCTGGTACGACATGAGGAAGTGGGCGTAGGCATCCATGGGTGCACTGATGTGGAGAGCGAGGTAGGAGGGGGTGGGTTGGAGAGGTGTCAACAAGTAGGAGACTGCGTTGACCAATCGTCAGTGGGTGACATTGACCAGAAGGTGGAAATGAGAGAGGAAATCCGCACCGAGGATTGGCAAGGTGACGTCAGCAACGAGAAACTTCCAGTTAAATTTACCGTTTCCAACAATAATATGAGGTTCTCGTAACCGTAGGTGGGTATCGCAGATCTGTTGGCAGCTACCAAGCGGACGTCGGCAGACGTAGACAGACTATGTCGTGTCCTGAAGAGTTCCCTTGGCAAAAGAGAGCATCAAGCACCCGTGTCTACCAAAAATTACATGCCCGTTCCTACATCAATTAAAAAGAAAAGATTAGAAACACGGGAGGCCACTGCCACGAGCGATAGCCTACTTACACGTTTTTTGGCCACTGACAATCCTTGGCACATTTCTTCGCGGTTGCCCCGAATCAGTTGTAGTAGTAGCAAAACTGAGGCGGAAGGGAGGCAGTAAGTGGCTATAGAAGTCGTTGGTTGGGGCGCGAGCGAGTGGTGGTGGTGGGTGGCTTTGTCAAAGCTTCGGCACGTCACGGGGTAGGCGTGTATGTCCTTTGGCATTTACGTCAGCTTCGGTTGACATTGAATAGGTGTCCTCTTCATCAGGAGTGGAGGCGTTGATGGAGGTCTTGAAGTGGCTGTACATAAGGGCGTCGGCTTTGGTCATCAAGTACTTTATGGGTAAACTATGGACATCGGGTATGGCAGCGCGTACAGGTTCGGGTAAACGGTGTATCCAAAGGGCACGAAGTAGGTTCACCTCACAAGGAGAGCCGTCTGCAGCAGGTTGCAGGCGAGCGATACTGGTCATTTCCCTGAGGGCGAGCGAAGCCCTTTGGTCCCCCAACGGTAGTTGAGAGAGCTGAAAAAGCTTTGCTATACAGGTGGCTGGCGACGGCGAGTACTGCTACAGAAGGTATGTTTTGAGGGCGTCATACGCTATTGGAGTGTCTCCTTGTTCACAAAGCCAGTTGTATATTTCCGGGAAGGTGTCCTCGGGTATCACCGCGAGAGCATAATCTGCTTTGGTGGTTGAGCGAGTCACACCCTTGATGCGAAACTGTACTTCTGCGCGCTAAAACCAAGCAAACGCCTCTCCGCTGGCGAATGACGAGAGTTTCAATGGGGCAGCCACAGCGCCAACTTCTGTAGAGTCCACCATAGTACCAACGACAGAGGGGCAAGGAGGGGTGGAAGGCGGTAGGAGCGAGTCGACTTCTGGGGTCACCAATGTGACGACCCGAGAGAAGGTTGAGACTTAAGTTCAGGATGAAAGCAACTGAGTCTTTATTACAGAACACTCGCCTCTATATACAAAAACTCAATGCAACAGGAAATATCCTATTCAACCGACACCGCGCCGGTTAACAGTTAATGGTGAGAACAACAGGCACATTATTTCAGGTACAATGCAACAGGAAATTTCCTGTTTAACTAGCACCGCACCGGTTAACAGTTAACGGTGAGAAAAACAGGCATTGTGGCTGGATGTCACAAGAACAATCCCCACACCCTGGAATCACTCTAACTGACAATAGTCTCCTCAACACAAATTTTCCCCTTACGTTATCAGCAGCGGGACTCTTGGACATAAAGGACATAAAAACAAAACATAACCTTAAAACTATATTTATTAAAACTAAAATACTTAACACAAACCATCCTCAACCAAAATAATCACTTAAAGCTAATTATAAACTTGATCACTAAATATAAAAAGAACGTAATACTATTCAAATAAACCAATCAAAAAAAAAAAAACACCTAACAAAACTTAAACTTAAATTAACCACAACCTCAACTTCAATTCACAAAAACATATATATTGTGTGTTCACTAAAACTCCGCAAGATAAGTCACACACACAAAAAAGAAAAACACTTGAGTAATCATTCACTAAGCCAACTGCCTTTATTGGCACAACACCACTATATGAAACCAGAAGACTGTCTTAATTTGCCATAACGGACTTAACTCCTCGGGGTCATGGGTGTCATCATCATCATAATCATCAACATCATAATTATCATCATCATACGAAATCTTAATTGTAATAAACAGGCCAGGTCATCAACGGTTGGTCAATCCACTAGAGCAGTCTAAACACAATCAAGTTCCATAAACAAGCCAGGTCATCAACAATCAATTTCACATTCAAGTGAACTCTCTCCAAAGGAGGAATTACGGTTCAGAAAATAAATCGACACTTCCACGCTGGTAAATAAAAATAATAGTAAATCCAGCACTCAAATCACACAACTGCATCAAGTCGCAGTCAATCAAAAAAAACATTCGCTCCGAAACTTTTACTACTGTCCTAACCTAGCCAAAGGTAAACAAACAACCTCATTTATACCAACAGTCTTTTTCACAACAAACAATCGATACACTAACTACCTCTCTCTCTCTCTCTCTCTCTCTCTCTCTCTCTCTCTCTCTCTCTCTCTCTCTCTCTCTCTCTCTCTCTCAAGATTTGGCAAACAAAAATAAATAAAATAAAACAAAAATTAATCCTCCACATTCCTCCCCCCTTACTTTGCTAAATCCTTCTACATTTTCACACAACCACATACATTATTTTTCTCATTACCCAGTCGCAGTCGGGAATGGGACCTCTGCTCCAACTAACTGGGCCTTCATACACTCTCTCATTGACTTCTTCCTTATCACAATCATTCGCTACATTGACACTATTCCTATTTAAATCCCTATCATCTAATATATCATGCACTATCCCATCTACCTCACTATCATCTGGCACTAAAATCTGACTTATTTCCGTCAACAATTCATCCATTTCATCCAAACCATTTTCTACTTTAATAAAAGATTCATTCATACTACTTATCATTCTCTTACCTCTCACTCTCGCATTCGTCATACTTTCTTTTACATCATCTAATGAAAAACCACACACACTATAGGTATCATTCATACTTAGCCATGATTCATCTGTATTAATACATTTATCTTCGACACTCACTTGTACATTTACACCCTTGTCATACTTATTCAGATTCCTACCTATACCTATAAATTTCCCTTGCACTTTCTCCTCACTTGAAACTTTCAAACGCCTCTTTTTCCTATATTCAACTAACACCAATTGTTTACTTTCTAGCCCTAACTTCTCATGCATACTACGTTCATACTTACTCATTTCCAACCAAATTATTCATCCCATTTTAACCCTGGATAGGTACGCTCCTCGGACACCCCTTTAAGGGTATACTCGGACGCGAACGACCCCGACGCCAAAAAAAATTCTTGAAAAATCAGTTTTTGCAGTAACCTCTTTTTTTCTTTTGCCAAAAAAAACTTCAATGAATGCTTAAAACAACTGTAAAGATAAATACTACTCATCTGCAGAAAAACTATTTATTATAAATATTTTAAAAAATTAAGTAGAAAAAAAAGACCTGACATAAAAATTCATAAAAAAAAAGTTTATACATATATACACAAATCCTTTTAGGAATTGATTCTTGAATGTTTAGGACACATCTTGATGTATTTTGGATGAAGTCAGACCCATGGAGGTGAAGATCTTAAATGAGAAAAAAAGGGTAACTTTTTTTTTGGCCAAAAAAATTTGTCCAAATTTCATGAATTTTTTTGGGTACCCAAATGAAATAGCAAGTGGCTAATTTTTTTAGGGAATAAACATATGTTATCCTAGAATAGAAATATGTAAAAAAATCTTCATTATTTTGTAAATTACATTTATATCAGGGGCCATATCTAAAGGTAATTTTTTGAGTACTTAGAAATTTCGTAAAAAAATACATATATTTAATATATAATATGATATTTATGCAGGTAAAAATATACCAAAATATCACAAATTCTATAGGGAACAAGAATATATATAGATAGGGCAACTTACGCTTCGGATATGTCCACAAAATGGCCGCCAACTACACTGACTCAGACTCCCTAATCTGCCACTTGAAATGAAGGAAGGGTATGTCAATTTCAAGGTGTTATTTACTAATCTAATTATTATTGGATATGCATAAAAATTGTATGGTGGGTTGCTGGATAATTGTCGATTATTTTACGACTATAAAATTAAAATTCTGACCCAAAAAATTTTTTTTGAAGGGAAATAAAATCGAAAAAAAAAACAAAAATGTGAAACAATATAATATTTTAGCTAAAAAAATTTGATGATATTCAATCAAAAAAGAAGTAAACAAAATTTTTCGACAAATAAACATCTAGAGGAATCATTACTCTGTGATAGTTCCTTAGTACGTAGTAATTTTGAAAGAAATGGGAAAAAACGAAAAAATGGCAATCACAGGAAAATCGAACACATACCTATATATACGCTATATCTGGCTAAAAAAAAGATAGGCATGGGTAGCCAGATCATCTAGAAACACTTTCCAACACTATAAAAATATAAGTTTTGCGACACTACTTGCCAATTCCTTACGGTAACATGACTAAGCAAAAAAATGCAAAACAAATAAAAAGGGGCACTCGCGGAAAAATGGCTAACATTCTAATATACGGCATTTCAGAAAAAAAAAATTCAGCCACGTGCTAGGCAAACCATCAAGGCAAATTTTCCGACAAATAAACATCTAAATGAATCATTACTCTGTGATAGTTCCTTAGTACGAAGTAATTTTGAAAGAAATGGGAAAAAATGAAAAAATGGCAATCACAGTAAAATCGAACACATACCTATATATACGCCATATCTGGCTAAAAAAAAAGATAGGCATGGGTAGCCAGATCATCTAGAAACACTTTCCAACACTATAAAATTATAAATTTTGCGACACTACTTGCCAATTCCTTACGGTAACATGACTAAGCAAAAAAATGCAAAACAAATAAAAAGGGGCACTAGCGGAAAAATGGCCATTCTAATATACGGCATTTCAGAAAAAAAAAATTTCAGCCACGTGCTAGGCAAACCATCAAGGCACATTTTCCGACAAATAAACATATAAATGAATCATTACTCTGTGATAGTTCCTTAGTACGTAGTAATTTTGAAAGAAATGGGAAAAAACGAAAAAATGGCAATCACAGGAAAATCGAACACATACTTATATATACGCCATATCTGGCTAAAAAAAATAGGCATGGGTAGCCAGATCATCTAGAAACACTTTCCAACACTATAAAAATATAAGTTTTGCGACACTACTTGCCAATTCCTTACGGTAACATGACTAAGCAAAAAAATGCAAAACAAATAAAAAGGGGCACTCGCGGAAAAATGCCCAACATTCTAATATACGGCATCTCAGATAAAAAAAAAGACATGCACGTGTTAGCCCAACCATCAAGGCACACTTTCTAACACATAAACATGAAAAAAAAATCAATAATATACGGCAATTCCTTACTACGTAGTAAATTTTTATAAATATTGAAAAAAAACAGAAATTGGCAACCGCAGTTAAATACCCAATATACCAATAACTACGTCGTATCTGACAAAAAAAAAGCCACGCATGGGTAGCCAGATCATCTAGACACACTTTCCAACACTAAAAAAGCAAAAGTTTTACGACACTATTTGGCAATATCTTACGGAAAAATGACTTGGCAAAAAAATGAAAAAAAATGAAAAAGGGGCACTCGCGGTAAAATGCCCAACATTCTAATATACGGCATCTCAGATAAAAAAAAAGACATGCACGTGTTAGCCCAACCATCAAGGCACACTTTCTAACACATAAACATGAAAAAAAAAATGAATAATATACGGCAATTCCTTACTACGTAAAATTTTTTACAAATATTGAAAAAAAACAGAAATTGGCAACCGCAGTTAAATACCCAATATACCAATAACTACGTCGTATATGACAAAAACAAAGTCACGCATGGGTAGCCAGATCATCTAGACACACTTTCCAACACTAAACAAGCAAAAGTTTTACGACACTATTTGGCAATATCTTACGGAAAAATGACTTGGCAAAAAAATGAAAAAAAATTAAAAAGGGACACTCGCCGTAAAATGGTCCTCGTGGTGATGAACGATATTTTAACTAAAAAAAAAATCATGCACATGGTAGCCAAACAATCCACCAAGACTTTCCACCACTGATAACCTATACAAGTTGCACCATTCTACGACAATTTCATAATACGTAATAACTTTGATAATTATGCAAATTACCTTAGAAAGGTAAACTCGGTCGCGCTCGACCCCGACGCGTCTCAGAAATCGGGGAAGGAGTACAGCTACAGCAATGCACATCTGGACACTACTGGAGCGTGTAGGGGAGACACCTCCTGCAGGTCGATCACCCACAAATTCAGTCACGGGGGTGAGTCACGTGAGAAAAACCTCTTTTTTTTTTACGCTCGGGGTCGCGTACGACCCACCGTACCTATCCAGGGTTAACGAACATTTATCCTATTCCCTCCATACACACAAGAGAATTCACCCAGCTGAACCCTCTTACTAACTAGTTTCCGAACATCCTGGCTGACTTGATCCTTTCTTCCTACATACTCTAGCTACATGTCCATCTACACCGCATTCAGTGCACTTATCCCGCGGCTCCTTGCACATTCTAGCATAATGACCATTCTTACCACATTTACCACAAATCACATTCATACGATTACTACGACATCCACTCGCTATGTGCCCCGTCATACCACACTGATAACATTTTACCCCTTTCTCTTTCTTGCACTCAATAATTCTATGCCCTACCTCACTTCTCTTCACGGTTACAACTACCTGACCTACCTCGCTGCGCACTAGCACTCCTATCCCTCCAAACCTGATTCCCTTGCCTAAACCCTTCATTTGTCCTTACAGGTATTCCCATATTACTCGCCCTAACACTCCTATCTACTACACTACCAGCTACCCTCATCGGTCCTCTCATAACAGCATCTTTAAAACTAACAAATTCTGCCACACTTTCCTCCATTCCAGTTCTTACACTAACAGATCTGTTTTCTTTCATACACCTATCCAACTCGTAATCCTCATCTATCTCTAAAATATCATCCTATGTCAGTCTTTCTTTCGTCCACCTCATTTTCTCCTTCCGTATCAAATTAATAAACTCTGCAACATTCTCAGGTACAGTGGCCAAAAACTTCCTCATTAACTCCTTATTCTCATTTATACCTTCATCCCCATACCTCTTCCTTGCTAAAGATTCCAACCTACATACATAAATTGATATCGCTTCTCCTACATTCATCCGTGCCTCATCAAAATCATTCTTACGCTTATACCTAACACTCCCTTTCATACGTTTCACCTGCTCAATTATTCTCTTTTTCAAACTTTCATAATTAACATCCCCTACACTCATTATCACACCATACATAGTCAACAAATACCCAGTCAAATATTCTCCTAACTTCATAGCCCAAACTCTCTTACTATCACCATACTTATTCTGACAATACCTCTCATACTCCTAAAAAAATCATACACATCCCTACTACTATGCTCATTGAACCTTTCACACCTCGGTACCTCTCTCATAAACACTGTCTTACAAACTTCAACTTCATTCTCACTATCTTCACTGCCTACTCCCTTGTTGCCTTCTTCCTCATTTGAGTATAATTAATCTACTTCAACACTTAAATTCCTATCCTTAACCCTTCCCTTCTTACCCTTTTTCTTACTTACCACTTTCACCCATTCACGATCATCCTCACTCTCATACTGACCTTTCTTCTTTTCCCTCTTCTCCTTACTTTTACATTTCCTTTCATCTTTCCTCTCACCTCTCTGTTCATCCTTACTATACCTAGTCCCTTTAACTTCACTATCACTATTACTACCACTATCACTTCCTTTCCCATTATCACTTACCTTAGCCTTCTCTTCCACTATCAACCCTTTACCTGAAGCTGAGGACACTCCTCCGACTCCACCTTCACCCATGTACATTTTCATCATTCCCATTACCTGCTCCATCATAGCTTCCATTCGTTCCTCATTCTCACGCATCCTTATCTCAACACCCTCTTCCACTCTCTGTACAGTTCCCTTTAGCGCTTTCAGTTCCTTTCGCATCTCCTCATTCTCACAACATAACCTCTTATTCTCATGCAGCAGCTTCTCCTCACGCTCCTTACTCAGCCGCAATTCCTCCCTTAATAATTTGTTCTGCTCTTCCATTTTCAGTCTAACTCTTAATATCTTATCCTATTCAATCCTTCGTCTAAGAGTCTAGCTATCAATCCCACCTCGGCTGTCCCTGTTCGGGCGCCAAAATAATGCGACGGGATGTTACAAGAACAACCCCCACACCCTGGAATCACTCTAACTGACAATAGTCTCCTCAACACAAACTTTCCCCTTACGTTATCAGCAGCGGGACTCTTGGACAAAAAGGACATAAAAACAAAACATAACCTTAAAACTATATTTATTAAAACTAGAATACTTAACACAAACCATTAACAACCAAAATAATTGCTTAAAGCTAATTATAAACTTGAACACTAAATATAAAAAAATGTAATACTATTTAAATAAACCAATAAAAAAAAGCACCTAATAAAACTTGAACTTGAATTAACCACAACCTTAACTTCAAATCACAAAAACATATATATTGTGTGTGTTCACTAATAATCCGCACGATAAGTCACACACACAAAAAAAAAAACACTTGAGTAATCATTCACTAAGCCAACTGTCTTTATTGGCACAACACCACTATATGAAACCAGAAGACTGTCTTAATTTGCCATAACGGACTTAACTCCTCGGGGTCATGGGTGTCATCGTCATCATAATCATCAACATCATAATTATCATCATCATACGAAATCTTAATTGCAATAAACAGGCCAGGTCATCAACGGTTGGTCAATCCACTAGAGCAGTCTAAACACAATCAAGTTCCATAAACAAGCCAGGTCATCAACAGTCAATTTCACATTCAAGTGAACTCTTTCCAAAGGAGGAATTACGGTTCAGAAAATAAATCGACACTTCCACGCTGGTAAATAAAAATAATAGTAAATCCAGCACTCAAATCACACAACTGCATCAAGTCGCAGTCAATCAAAAAAAGCATTCGCTCCGAAACATTTACTACTGTCCTAACCTAGCTAAAGGTAAACAAACAACCTCATTTATACCAACAGTCTTTCTCACAACAAACAATCGATACACTAACTACCTCACCTCTCTCTCTCTCTCTCTCTCTCTCTCTCTCTCTCTCTCTCTCTCTCTCTCTCTCTCTCTCTCTCTCTCTCTCTCTCTCTCTCAAGATTTGGCAAACAAAAATAAATAAAATAAAACAAAAATTAATCCTCCATAGAATGTTTATTCAGGTTCTTTTTAGTGCGAGGGGAAAGCGAAGATACAAGCATAATATATACACAAAATGAAATGTCGTTACTATGTATGATTGTGTGACTCACGGTTGGTACAGTTTGTAAGGACATGCATCACTACGGATGGGTCTCGAAGGATACCACCGATGACGACCGCGTATTCTTCCAGCGGTCCCTTTGCACCTGGGTAAGAGGGTTCAAGAAGAACTCGGATCCGAAGGCCCCTTACCTCCCTTCTAACGAGAGGAAGGATATCCTCTTCCCCAAGGCGGCACCTGATTCGGTTTTGGGCTACTTTAAGCCCAAACCCCTCCCAACAGTCTAGCTACAGGTCGACGAAGCGTTGGGTGCGATGAGCCTAGACTCCAAGAGGATGTCTTCTGTCTCCTCTCTCTCCCCGGGTAAGGAATCGGTGGAGTTTGATGAAGAACCCCTCCTTTCGGTGGATGACTTTTATCTGCCGAAGGTGGATGATGCAAGTTTGGGGATCATCAAGGATTCAGTGGTGTCTCCCACTTCAGCCCCCACTACGACAATAGTCTCCCTGTCTATGGTGACGACTGCCTCTTCCGTGACGGGAGCTGTTCCTGCCTCTTCCCCCCCACCATCTCCTGCTGGGCTCATGGAGCCCCCTCAGTTCCCAAGTACCTCGGGTACTACGATGGATCCAGTACTTATGGCTAACATGAAAGCTTTCATGGAGGGGAATCAGCAATACCAGCTGATGATGTTCAAGGCCTTACTTGAAGAGATCCAGGCATTGAAGAAGCAAGGGATCAGGTCTTGCCCTCCCAGCTACCTTATTGCATGCTGGCCATGCCGTGCTCTCTGAGGGCATCCTCCACATTGGTGAAGGGCTGGGTTCCAGACCGGTGGCGGATTTGGACTTTTACCCCCCCCCCCCCTTTGCTACATGAGGCTAGCTGAGGGGGTTCCGTTGAGGGTAAGCCACTCCCAGCTTTGGAAGAGTGCAAACCGGTCTCACTTATCCTACCACATGATGCTGACCACTGGACCGATGTCCAGTTTACTTTTGCTGAGGGTATACTGGATAAGGAGGTGGCCGGCCGCCAGTTTAATGAGAAGCTGCCCAGGATTTCCGAACACCTTCTTATGGCTGAGCTGGAGGCTAGAGAAAGGTTGTCAGCGTTGATGTCTCTGCAGTGCTTCATGGAGATGATGATCGGGAAATTTACAGACGCCCCAGTCTTTTCCTTGTTGGCAAAGACTCATCTCGCCACCTTTATGAAGGACCTTTATGCTTTCCTTCAGGCCCGTAGAGCCTGTAGAGAGCATGTACTTGCCACAGCTACCATCCGCCACAAGCCGAAACATCTCATCGACTCTAGCATCTGGGGAAAAAAAATCTGTTTCCTTAGAAGTTGGTGAAGGAAGTCACGGATAAGGCTGTCGCAGAGAATAAGAGCCTTTTCCAGAAGTGGGGGATCTCCTTGAAGAGGAAGTTCACCCCTGGGGGAGGCCCGAAACCCAAGAGGTCTCGCAAACCAACCTATCATCGGAAGTTGTTTGCTCCTCCCCCTGCCACTATCCCTCAGACTGTCTACGCTGTGCCCCAGCAAGTGCTGACACAGTCCCTACCCTTCAACCCTGTGTATAAGCAAGGGTTGTCTTCCTTTCGATCTCCCAATAAAGGAAAAGGGGGCAGAGGCCGCCCTGACAGAGGAGGCAAGTCCAGGGTTTGTGGACATCGAGACGGCAGAGGAGGAAGAGGATCACGTCCTCAACACAAACAATGAAGGTCTCCTGGTAGGGGGATGGCTGGCCTTGTTCAAGGACCGTTGGTCTTTCAGTCCTTGGGCACAGAGCATCATTTCCAATGGCTTGGGTTGGAAGTGGAAACAAAGGCCACCAAAGCTCAGGAGATTCTTCCAGAAAACAACACCTTATCTGGAACAATTTGTACAAGACCTTCTGAAGAGAAGAGTTATCCATTGCACGAGATCTATGAGATTTCAAGGTGGTCTATTTTGCGTGCCAAAGAAAGATTCGAGCATACCTCGAACTATTCTCGACTTGTCCCGTCAAAACCTGTTCGTTCAGTGCAACAGGTTCCTGATGCTGACTATTTCGCAGATACGGACCTTACTACCCCTGGAGGCTTACACCGTCTCTACAGTATAGATCTTACCGACGCTTATTGCCATCTTCCGATAGGTCGACGCATCTTCGCATCTCCCCCTACCTTGGTTTCAGCCTGGAGAGAAAGGGCTATGTATTCAGAGCTATGCCATCCTGGCTCAATATAGCTCCGAGGATTTTCACGAAGCTTACCGACGCAGTAGTACAACTTTGGGAGAAAGGCCTTCAAGTAGCGGCGTACCTGGATGACTGGCTAGAGTGGGCTCCCTCGGCACTGGAGTGCTCGGAAGTAGCCACTCGAGTTGTACGCTTCCTTCAGTCCCTCGGATTTCAGATCAGCTTCAAGAAATCAAGACTGGCCCCAGCTCAAGACTTCCAGTGGTTGGGGATTCATTGGAACCTCAAGTCTCACTCCCTATCTATTCCTCCCTCCAAGAGAAAGGAAACAGCGAAGTCAGTCAGGACCCTGATCAAGTCTGGGACAATCACCAAAAGATGGTTCTAGGATCTTTATAATTTGCCTCGGTAACAAACCCTGCCCTCAAAGTACAACTCAAGGATACAAGCAGAGTTTGGAAAAGGAGAGCCTCCAAAGCTCTTCGCGACCACCAGAAGAAGACTCCGGTATTACTGCACAAGCAACTTCGACCATGGTCCGCTGCCAAAAGTCTTTCACAGACGGTGCCGTTGCGCTTTCCTCCTCCAGTAGTGACACTTCATACGGACGCCTATTTGGATGGTTGGGGTGGTCATACCCCGCTCAAGAAAGAGCCGTTTGGGTCAGAAATTTCAACATTTCCACATCAATATTCTGGAGGCCATGGCAGTCTTCTTGTCCTTCAAGAAATTACACTTGAAGGAGAATATTAATATCCGTCTAGTCCTCGACAGCAAGGTGATAGTCCATTGCATCAACAGACAAGGGTTGAGGTCTCCCCAAATAAATCCCGTACTGATAGCCATCATTACGTTGGCTCAGAAGAAAGGTTGGCACCTGTCAGCATCCCACCTTCAGGGAGTAAGAAATGTGATGGCGGATTCCCTCTCTCGGACAAAACCTCTAGAGACGGAGTGGTCTCTCGACGAAAAATCATTCTGTTTTGTGCAGGATGAAGTCCCTGAACTTCAAGTGGATCTGTTTGCGATGATTCTCAACAAGAATCTTCCCTGCTATGTAGCACCGAACGTGGATCAAGCAGCAGTGGGAATGGACGCGATGTCCCTGGATTGGAATCGTTGGGTGAAGATTTACCTGTTCCCACCGTTCAACCTCCTCATGAAGGTTTTGGACAAGCTTCGATCTTTCAAAGGGATGGCCGCTCTGGTGTTTCCTCTATGGCCAAAGAGCAACTGGTTTCCCATGGTCACGGAATCGAACTACAAGAGGTACAGCAGGATATTGTCTACGCTTCATCATGGAAAACGAACAACCTTCATCTCATGATTTTTTCGCCCTAGCCCAGGAAAAGAAGTTCCAAATTGCGATGGCTTCCGGTGCTCATGTTAGTCAAATTGTGGTGCTTTCTAGAGACGAGGGCCACATTGAATTTGTGGATAATGGTGAAATTAATTTATACTCTGATCCTGCTTTTCTAACTAAGAATGAACTTCCCTCTAAACATTGGGGTCCATAGAAAATAGTTCCCCTACCAGGTGATCCCTCCCTGTGTCCAGTGCAGTGTTTAAAGGTGTATTTACTAAGAACAGTGCACTTTAAGGGTGGTCAATTGTTTAAGGGGGAAACAGTGGCATCTGATTTGTCTCTGAAAAAGTTATGAACAAATATTACCTACTTTATACAAAGAGCGAACCCGGCTAGTATGCCATCGGGTCACGACCCTAGGAATGTGGCTTCCTCCTTGAACTTTTTCCAGTATATGTCTTTTGAGGGATTGCAGGCATATACTGGTTGGAAGTCCAGTAGGGTTTTCTTTAGGCATTACCTGAAGCAACTGGAGGAGATACGCCACTTTGTGGTGGCTGCGGGAAGTGTTGTCAAACCCGATGCAATGACGTAGCCCACAGTGCGTCCTAGGGCACTCCTCCAGCTTGTTATTAGCAATGAGTAAACAGTTGGTTTTTGCTTCAGGGAAAAAAGAAAAAATGCAATTAATCATTTACTTTTCAGGCTCACACGTGTCTCTCTGACGCAATGTTTGTTCGTTCAGTGCTACAGCCTAACTGTCTAAATGTTGGTTAAGCTATATCTCATTTTGTTCGGGTGATTACCCCTTTTTGTACATATGTATAAAGTGTATCATTTTCTTTTGCATTGATAACTTTAACTCTTTATTGTGTGATCATGTATCTATTGATCAGGTTTTTCTTGTCATAAGTTCCCTACGGTTCCTTATGTCATGTATTCTTCCCCTAATGTTACCTTATGTCTGGTTATGGATGGTATGTATTTACTTTTGTACATAAATTTTCCATAGGCTGTTAATGATGATTGCTTGTTAACCTTTGCACTGATTCTTGTGAATAAAAGTCTGTAAATTGTTACATGCCTTTTATTTTATGCCCTATTATCATGCTTATAATTACCTTAGCGGCAATAAATTGTTCCATACGTCTTACCTATGATGCCTCCTTCAGTTTCGGGTTCCTTAGGGTTCCCAACACTAAACTCAGGTGATATTCCAATTGCGGAGGGTGGTCCTTTGGTCCTTATTACCTCCTTGTTGGACCATCATACTTGTCAAAGCTGCCTCCGGATTGTTCTGGGATATATAGTTGAGAGTGATACCTATGCCTTGACGGAGTAATCCTGTAAGTACATTTCGGTATTGGGACCTCTCTCTTTGAGGCTTCCTACCGAGTCATGTGTAATTCTCTGGTACACTTCCATCAGGATGAAATGGCTTGAGCCAAAAAAAAAAAACGGATTTTGCCGTAGGAAAAATCTTTTTTTGGGTGAGATAGCCATGTCGTCCTGATGGCTCACGCATTACGTTGTCACTCCCTGATGCCTGTAAGAAGCCTCTTTTCACAGTAGTTACGCTGCTATGTTGAATGACGTCATCAGTGACGAACAGTAGTACCATGAGGGGAGAGGATACATAACGGCTCCTCACCTATCCTTCTCCCTAGTTTCCTAAACTGGGTTAAGTCTATTAGGAGTGCAGAAATCTATGGTTATCTACGGATACGTCCCTGATTATACACGATATCTTAGGATAGTTGTTCCGGGGATTAGAACCCTATGATACTTGACGGTAATTCTCTTGTAATATCATTTGCAGAAATATTATACAGTAGGAAGCTGCCGGAAGGACCTTCCATCAGGACGACATGGCAATCTCACCCAAAAATAGATTTTTCCTACGTCTAAATACGTTTTAATGGCTTCAGGATTACATTGCTTGTCAGCTCTCAACCGTGTCTTGACAACTTGTGACTCTCGAGTGAGAATATGTAAACAAAACTCGTACACATACATAGAGAAAACAAAAGTGAGCATCCCTCTCAAATAGATCGAATCCTACTGCAATACAAAAGTAAGAAGAATCACATCCTAACTTTCGGACAAATATTGAATGATTAAATCCTTCATAACATACGTTTATACACCTATGAACTGTGACGAAACATGTTCTAACAATGCAATACTGTGCAACATTAACCTTAATACCCGTAGCGCATATAGTATTACAGTACAAAATGCATAACAGTCTCCTCCCCCTTAACTTGACATTGTACAAAACTACAAATCTAATCTCTCAGGAGGCTTCCCTCTATTCATCTTATAGAGAAGTACTCTAACTTCATCCTGTACTGGTAAATGAATAGATTCTGAATCTACATCTGATATTTGAGCATCTTGGTTAATATTTGATTTAACTTCTGAAAATTTTGCGTCTCTAACATTCACGTGATCTACAACATTTTTATTTAACGGCTGTTATTGATCAACATGACGTTTTACAATATTTCCACCAACTTGAACATCATATTGTAAATTTCCTATCTCTTTTACAATTTCTCCTGGTACCCACTTTTCTGGAGTATTTTATTATCTTACCATGACATTAGAACAAGGGGGGAAATGTATTACTTTCGGGAAACTTTCTAATTGCTTATACCCTTTTTCGTCTAAATCACTTTGCAAACTTGGATACAACAAATCTAACTTACACCGAATCCTCCTCCCCTTCAACAAATTTGATGGTGTCACACCCGTTGTACTGTGTGGTGTTGTTCTATAAGACAATAAAAACTTTGACACATTGAAAAACATGTTATTTGAATTTGCCTTTCTGCATTTCATGTTATGCTTAAATATTTGAACAAACCTTTCAGCCTCTCCAATCATGGAAGGGCGATATGTAGCTGAAAAATGTATGTTTAGTACCATTTACTTCACAAAAATCTTTAAATTCCTGTGAGGTAAACTGTGGACCATTATCAGTTACAATTCTTCCTGGAATTCCATGTGTAGAATTTTTTTTTTCATGAATTCTTGTATTGTGGCGTAAGTGTTATGTATTATTGTAATAATGTACTGTATTACCTTAAATGTTACATGTATTGCGCAACATTGCGTCATATTGCTTTGATTAAATATGTTCACGAATGTGTATTAGTGAGATGAGGTATTTTGATATTAGGATTCAAGCATTTATTAATTACCTCAGAGATAGGATGTGATTCTATTTGCTTTTGTGTTGCAGTAGGATTTAAGTCTTTTGAGAGCGATGCTCTTTTTTTAGTTAGCAATGTTTTGGTTTGTCAAATTGTTTATGAGACGTTCCACGCTCACACTTGGGAGTTGGTTGTCACAGGGCAATGTAATCACAAGAAATCTATCAAATGTATTTTTAAGAACACCAACGTATCATTAAATCCCACCAAGAAAAATGGGCGACTTTAAATGGGATCCCCTGGGTAATTACTAATAATTCTTCACTCCTTTCAGGTGAGTGAGTAATATGCTGAATTCATTAGACATCTTACAACAATCCTACATTGGCGACTTTAAATGGGATCCCCTGGGTGATTACTAATAATTCTTCACTCCTTTCAGGTGAGTGAGTAATATGCTGAATTCATTAAACATCTTAAAACCAATCCTACATTGGCAACGACCAGGAGGACGAATACACGCAGAAGAAACATTGAAGCTTTTGTACATCAGCCGCCAGGAGCAGGAGAAAAAGCCCAATGAAGATTTCCCAAGCAGCAGAACGGAGGAATTTCATCACAAACGACAACAAAATAAGAGAAGGCTAAGGAAATTTTAAGGTTGGGCAGGATACAAAAAAGGTATACCTTGTGACTTTAGAACAGTAACCTATTCTAGGTATTAAGGTAAGAATAAAAATACCTCTTGACATTGAACATCCTGAACGATTTAGCATCACAGCTGAACCCAATTCTGTTGCAACACGATGGCAACAGTGGTGTGAGGAATTAAAGATTTATTTAGAAGCATTAGGGAATATGAAGGATGCCCAAAAGAAGGCATTTTACTTCATACAGCAGGTAGGGAAGTTCGGGAAGTGTTTAAGACATTGCAGCCTACAGATGACACAAGTGAAGCTGCAATTAGGGCTCTTACCACATATATTGCTCCTCAGGTCAATAGATTTTTTGAAAGATATTAATTTACAGCACAAGCATATCAGAAAGAAAATGAAAGTTTAGATGCATTTGTGACTAGAATAAAGAATTTAGCTGTTTCATGTGAATTTCTTGAGTTAGGAAATGTTATCATAGATCAAGTTATTGCACATCACAAGAACTAAGAAAGAAATTATTCTAAGATAAAGATTTAATATTAGAAAAGGTATTGATAACAAGCAGAGCTTTAGAAACATCAAATAGGCAAAGTAACATAATAAGTAGTTCTACAAGCAATAGAATGGAAAATTCTAAAATTAATACAATAGGTTCTAAATGGAAAAACAATGAGAATCAGAGAAAGAATATGTCAAAGCCTAGTCATAGAAAAGTGCCTAACACTAATGTTCATAAATATCACAATCAGGCCTATACACAGGAAAAAACCCAAGTGTTATAGGTGTGGTAAAACTTATCACCTTGCATATGAAGCAAAGAAATGCCCTGCTACTGGACAAACATGCCGGAATTGCAGACAGATGGGTAATTTTGCAACTGCTTGTAGATTCCCTAAACAGTACGCAAAGAAAATAAATGCTACAGTTGATACTATTGGTCAAGAGAATAATGCGGAAAATGTTCATGATAATCAGGTTAGGTCAGAAACTGATTCTGCGTTTTGCATTAATTCCGTCAACAAAAGTGCAAAGAAACATATCATGGTAGAAGTAATCATAAATGGTAAAGCAATTTTGATGCAAGTTGACACAGCAGCTGATGTATCAATTATGTCTGAGAAAACAGCTAAACGCATTCTCAATTTGTTATTAGAAGGTACAAATAGAGTTTTGAAAGGTTATAATGGTTTTGATATTCAGGTAATAGGTACTTCGAACGAAGAAGTACAGTACAAAGAATACAAATTAGAGAGAATGCCATTAAAAGTAGTAAAAGGTAATGGACAAACTTTGCTAGGTGTAGATTGGCTACAGTATTTGAAGTTAGATTGGCCTAGTATTTTGAAGGTTACAGATACACAAGATGAACACAAAAATGAAATATCTGTGGATAATATCATATCAGAGTTTCAAGATGTATTTGAAGATAAAGTAGGTACAGTAAAGAATGCAAAGGCAATTTTAGTTTTGAAACCTGACAGTGCTCCTAGATTTTGTGCTCCCAGACCAGTACCATATGCATTGAAAAGTGCAGTTGGAACAGAAATCAGGAGATCAGAAAATGAAAGTTCCTGGGTAAAGGTTACATATTCAGATTGGGCTACTCCATTAGTACCTATTATGAAGGAAAATGGACAGGTTAGGTTATGTGGAGATTACAAAGTAACGTTGAATCCACAACTGCAAGTAGCTCAACATCCATTACCAAATCCGAAAGACATGTTTGCAACTATGTCAGGATGCAGTATTTTTTCCAAATTAGATTTAAGACAAGCCAAAGAGATTACCTTATAGTGTTGCAAGTAGTCCAGCTATATGGCAACAAACTATGGATAAGATTTTTCAGGAATGCAAGGAGTATTCCTTTTTATAGATGATATTTTAATTGCTGGTAAAGACACAAGAGAACATAGAGAAAGATTGCGAACAGCCCTGAAGAAGTTGAAGGAACATAATATTAGAGTAAAAAAAAAGCAAATGTATTTTAGAAGTTGATTCAGTGGAATACTTAGGTTTTGTAATTAATGGCAAAGGTATTCACAAAACTAAAGAGAAGATTAGAGCTGTACAATCAACAAAAGTACCAGAAAATGTTAAGGAATTACAATCATTTTTGGGTTTAGTAACATTTCATGGGAATTTCATTCAGAATTTGTCTATAATTGCACATCCATTGTATAATTTGTTGAATAAGGGTGTAGAATGGAAGTGGACAAAAGCGTGTCAGGAATCTTTTAAAAGAATCAAACTAGAAATAACATCACCTACATTCCTAGTACATTATCAAATGGATTTACCAGTTAAATTAGTATGTGATGGATCAAACATAGGTTTAGGTGCAGTATTATCTCATGTAATGCCAGATGGAACAGAAAAACCAATTGTATTCACTTCTAGAGTATTGAACAAGGCAGAAAGGAATTACTCTCAAAGAGAAAAAGAAGGTTTAGTATTAGTTTACGGAGTTAAAAAATTTCATAAGTATCTTTATGGTAGGAAAAAGTTCACACTTGTTACAGATCATAAACCTTTATTAGCAATATTGGGTCCAAAAGCCCTTTTACTTACGTTGGTAGCTGCAAGACTACAACGTTGGGCAATTACGTTAGCCGCGTACCACTATGATATAGAATACCGTCCAACATCAAACATGGGTAATGCAGACGCTTTATCTAGATTACCAGTAGACAAAGCTCCAGAAGAGTATGATGACAGTGTTCTGTTAATTTCTGTATATGATGTACCCATAACTGCAAAAGATATAGCACAAAGTACCAAGAGAGACCCAGTACTTATTAAGGTTTTAGAGAGTTTATTGACAGGTAGGGACTTATGTATAAAAGAGGAAAATTGTAAACCCTATAATGATATATGGTATGAACTGAGTGTAACACAAGGAATAGTGATGAGAGGTTCACTGAGGAATAAGGTTCTGTCTGAAATGCATGCTGATCACCAAGGTATTGTAAGATCAAAGTCAATTGCAAGAACTTTTATATGGTGGCCAGGTGTAGATAAAGATGTGGAATCTTATATAAAGAATTGTATGAATTGTGTTATACAACAGAACAATCCTCAATTTGCTAGAATGCACCCGTAGGAGTTACCCAGGTATCCATGGCAAAGAGTGCATATAGATTTAGCAGATCCTTTTTTAAATCATTTGTTTTTTATAGTAGTAGATGCTTACAGTAAGTGGCCAGAAATTATCTTTTAAATCAATACTTCTCCAATCGTCTTCTCCTACTTCATGTTTCATAGTCCTCAGCCATGTAGGTCTGTTTCTCCAACTCTTCTAGGTCCTTGTGGATCCCAGTTGAAAGTTTGTTGAACTAATCTCTCTTTGGGAGTGCGAAGAGCATAACCAAACCATCTCCATCTGCCCCTCACCATGATCTCATCCCCATATGGCACTTGAGTAATCTCTCATATAGTTTCATTTCTAATCCTGTACTACCATTCAACTCCCAATATTCTTATGAGGGCATTGTTCTCAAATCAGTAAAATCTGTTGAATATTGTTTCATTGTCATATCACGACTCTTATACATACAGTAACACCGATCTAACTAAACTAATATATTGCCTGATTTTTATATGTAAATTCAGGCGAATAGATTTCCAAGTTTTATTTAACCAAGCCATTATCTGATTTGATTTTTCAGTCTTTCATTAAACGCCAATTCTAAAGACCTGTTTTAGAGATCATAGTTCCTAAATATTTAAATGATTCTACCTCATTAATCCTTTCTCCCTCCAATAATATTTCATCTTCTATTGCATATTCATATAATCATCTTCTCTGTCTTTCTTTTATTTATCTTGAACCCAACCTCCTGATATATTTCAAGCGTTCTGATAGGTAAGTATGGCAAATCCTGTGGTCTTCTGCTAATAAGGACAGTGTCATCAGCATACTCTAGGTCAGTAATTTCCTATTATCAATCCAGTCCAATCCTTCTCCACCATCTCCAACTGTTCTATGCATTACAAAATCCATGAGGAGGATAAACAACATAGGTGACAACTCATTCCCATTGCGTACTCCACTGTTCACTGTAAATTAATTTGATAGGACTCCACTAACATTAACTTTGCACTTACTTATCCAAATTTACATATTTAAGAGGAATTTCATAACACAGGACTCTCCACAAAATTTGCCGGTGCACACTATCAAAGGCTTTTTCATAGTCCACAAATGTAGAAGGAAAAAATTCTGCAGGGACGAGCAACGGGTCACCATACACCATTTCAGCTGCCAAGATGTCGAGGGTGTCTTTAGGAGTGGTCCTTAGTCCCAGGAGGACCCAGGGAAGCTGAGTAAACCAGTTGGAATCCTTGCAGTGGGACATCAAAGCTTCTTTGAGGGTGCGATGAAAACTTTCAACCATTCCATCGGCAGCAGGGTTGTAGGCAGTTGTCTGATGTAAGGTGATGCCCAGGAGATTCGCTAATGATGTCCACAATTGAGAGGTGAAAGTGGTACCCCTGTCAGAAGTAATATGCTCAGGGATACCAAATCTTGCAATCCATCCTAAGAGTAAGGCAGATGTACAAGAGGCAGATGATGCAGTTTCCATGGGAATGGCTTCAGGCCAACGAGTGGAACGGTCTATGATGGTAAACAGGTAACAATGTCCTTTTGATGTGGGTAGGGGGCCTGCAACGTTGATGGGAATGTGTGCGAAATGACGCTGAGGTTGAGGAAAGGTTCCCACTCCTGAATCTGTGTGTCGATGTACTTTGGAAGTTTGGCAAGAAGTACAGGCGCGGACCCAATCCTTAGCATCCTTAGAAATGCCGTGCCAAATGAACTTTTTCTTCAGCAGCTGTGCAGTAGAATGGCACGAGGGATGTGAAGGGCCGTGAATGAAATCAAACACCTGCCGGCGCATGGGAGCAAAAATCCAAGGTCGCGGTCTACCAGTACTGACGTCAGAGAGGAGGGGGGTGTTGGAGTCTTCAAGGGGGAAGTCTTCCCAACGGAGGGACATGCAGGATGTCCTACATGCTTGATACTCTGGGGATCTGTCATTGGGCTTCAGCCAAGGCGTTGTAATCCAATCCCAATTGAATGGCAGACAGCGTGTTTCTTGACAGGGCATCGACAACGGGATTCATTTTCCCAGGGACATATTGAAGGGTGCAATTATATTCAGCCACATCGGAGAAATGTAGGCGTTGACGGGCGGACCAGGCGTTAGGCTGTCAAGTGAAAGTGTGCACCAGAGGCATGTGGTCTGTGCGAATGACGAAATTCGTACCTTCTAAGAAATGGTGAAAGTGACGGACAGCCAAGTGCACCGCTAGCAATTCGCGATCGAAGGTAGAATAACCCGATTCTGCCTTGGAAAGTTTTCTGCTGAAGAAGGCCAATGGGCGGGGCGAGCCGTTGACCACCTGCTCGAGTACTGCACCAATAGCGACGTCGCTGGCATCGGTGGAGAGAAGGAGAGGGGCATGTGGGATAGGAAAAGTGAGAGCCGCAGCCGTTGATAGGGCCTTTTTTTGCATTGCAGAAGGCCGCTTCTTGAAGGGGACCCCACTTCAGGTCCTTTGGCTTGCCCTTGAAGATGGCGTAGCGGAGAGCAAGATACTATCTATGAGAAGTTGAAACGTGGCCCCAGAATTACGAAGGCCAAAACAGGAGTAATTGAAGGTGTATATACCAAACGGAGTGGTGATGGCAGTCTTAGGGATGTCTTCTGGGTTTATAGGCACCTGATAATACCCCTGCAGGAGGTCAAGCATAGAGAAAACCTTCGCTTTGTGCAGGTAGGAGGTCACGTCGGCGATGTTTGGGAGGGGGTAGTGATCCGGTTCTGTTTGCACGTTCAGGTGCCTGTAATCCCCGCACGGATGGAGGGAACCGTCTTTCTTCAGAACGATGTGTAAGGGTGACGATCATGGGCTGGAGGCCTTTTGACAAAGGCCCATTTCCTCCATTTCGGCGAACGTCTGTTTGGCGGCTGCCAATCGTTTCGGTGCCAGACGTCTGAATTTTTTGAAGACTGGGGGTCCCATCGTCTTGATATGGTGATAAATACCGTGCTTGGCAGGAGCCGTGGGGGTTTTGTGAAGTTCTGGACGGAAAACCTCCTGGTATGACATGAGGAGGTGGGCGTAGGCATCCGTGGGTGCGCTGATGTGGAGAGCGAAGCTAGAGGGGGCGGGTTGGAGAAGTGTCAACAAGTACGAGATTGTGTTGACCAATCGTCGGTGGGCGACATTGACCAGAAGGTGGAAATGAGAGAGGAAATCCGCATCGAGGATTGGCAATATGACGTCAGCAACGAGAAAATTCCAGTTAAATTTACTGTTTCCAACGATAATATGAGGTTCTCGTAACCGTAGGTGGGTATCGCAGATCTGTTGGCAGCTACCAAGCGGACGTCGGCAGACGTAAACAGACTATGTCGTGTCCTGAAGAGTTCCCTTGGCAAAAGAGAGCGATAAGCACCCGTGTCTACCAAAAATCGCACGCCCGTTCCTACATCATGTAAAAAGAAAAGATCAGAAACATGGGAGGCCACTGCCACGAGCGATAGCCTACTTACACGTTTTTTGGCCACTGACAATCCTTGGCACATTTCTTCGCGGTTTCCCCGAATCTGTTGTAGTAGTAGCAAAACTGAGGCAGATGGGAGGCAGTAAGTGGCTATAGAAGTCGTTGGTTGGGGCACGAGCGAGTGGTGGGTGGTGGGTGGCTTTGTCACAGCTTCGGCACGTCACGGGGTAGGCGTGTATGTCCTTTGGCATTTACGTCAGCTTCGGTTGACATTGAATAGGTGTCCTCTTCATCAGGAGTGGAGGCGTTGATGGAGGTCTTGAAGTGGCTGTACATAAGGGCGTCAGCTTTGGTCATCAAGTACTTTATGGGTAAACTATGGACATCGGGTATGGCAGCGCGTACAGGTTCGGGTAAACGGTGTATCCAAAGGGCACGAAGTAGGTTCACCTCACAAGGAGAGCCGTCTGCAGCAGGTTGCAGGCGAGCGATACTGGTCATTTCCCTAAGGGCGAGCGATACTGGTCATTTCCCTAAGGGCGAGCGAAGCCCTTTGGTCCCCCAACGGTAGTTGAGAGAGGTGAAAAAGCTTTGCTATACAGGTGGCTGGCGACGGCGAGTACTGCTGCAGAAGGTATGTTTTGAGGGCGTCATACGCTATTTGGGTGTCTCCTTGTTCACAAAGCCAGTTGCATATTTCCGGGAAGATGTCCTCGGGTATCACCGCGAGAGCATAATCTGCTTTGGTGGTTGAGCGAGTCACACCCTTGATGCGAAACTGTACTTCTGCGCGCTGAAACCAAGCAAACACCTCTCCGCTGGCGAATGACAAAAGTTTCAATGGGGCAGCCACAGCTCCAACTTCTGTAGAGTCCAACATAGTACCAACGACAGAGGGGCAAGGGTGGGTGGAAGGCGGTAGGAGAGAGTCGACTTCTGGGGTCACCAATGTGACGACCAGAGAGAAGGTTGTGACTCAAGTTCAGGATGAAAGCAACTGAGTCTTTATTACAGAACACTCGCCTCTATATACAAAAACTCAATGCAACAGGAAATATCCTATTCAACCGACGCCGCGCAGGTTAACAGTTAATGGTGAGAAAAACAGGCCCATTATTTCAGGTACAATGCAACAGGATATTTGCTGTTTAACTGGCACCGCACCGGTTAACAGTTAACGGTGAGAAAAACAGGCATTGTGGCTGGATGTCACAAGAACAATCCCCACACCCTGGAATCACTCTAACTGACAATAGTCTCCTCAACACAAATTTTCCCCTTACGTTATCAGCAGCGGGACTCTTGGACAAAAAGGACATAAAAACAAAACATAACCTTAAAACTATATTTATTAAAAGTAAAATACTTAACACAAACCATCCACAACCAAAATAATCACTTAAAGCTAATTATAAACTTTATCACTAAATATAAAAAGAACGTAATACTATTCAAATAAACCAATCAAAAAAAAAAAAACACCTAACAAAACTTAAACTTGAATTAACCACAACCTCAACTTCAATTCACAAAAACATATATATTGTGTGTGTTCACTAACACTCCGCAAGATAAGTCACACACACACAAAAAGAAAACACTTGAGTAATCATTCACTAAGTCAACTGTCTTTATTGGCACAACACCACTATATGAAACCAGAAGACTGTCTTAATTTGCCATAACGGATTTAACTCCTCGGGGTCATGGGTGTCATCGCCATCATAATCATCAACATCATAATTATCATCATCATACGAAATCTTAATTGTAATAAACAGGCTAGGTCATCAACGGTTGGTCAATCCACTAGAGCAGTCTAAACACAATCAAGTTCCTTAAACAAGCCAGGTCATCAACAATCAATTTCACATTCAAGTGAACTCTTTCCAAAGGAGGAATTACGGTTCAGAAAATTCAGAAAATAAATCAACACTTCCACGCTGGTAAATAAAAATAAAAGTAAATCCAGCACTCAAATCACACAACTGCATCAAGTCGCAGTCAATCAAAAAAAGCATTCGCTCCGAAACATTTACTACTGTCCTAACCTAGCTACAGGTAAACAAACAACCTCATTTATACCAACAGTCTTTCTCACAACAAACAATCGATACACTAACTACCTCACCTCTCTCTCTCTCTCTCTCTCTCTCTCTCTCTCTCTCTCTCTCTCTCTCTCTCTCTCTCTCTCTCTCTCAAGATTTGGCAAACAAAAATAAATTAAAAAAAACAAAAATTAATCCTCCACAGCATGTTTATTCAAGTACTTTTTAGTGCGAGGGGAGAGCGAAGATACAAGCATAATATATAAACAAAATGAAATGTCGTTACTATGTATGATCGTGTGACTCACGGTTGGTACAGTTTGTAAGGACCTGCATCACTACGGATGGGTCTCGAAGGATACCACCGATGACGACCGCGTATTCTTCCAGCGGTCCCTTTGCACCTGGGTAAGAGGGTTCAAGAAGAACTCGGATCCGAAGGCCCCTTACATCCCTTCTAACGAGAGGAAGGATATCCTCTTCCCCAAGGCGGCACCTGATTCAGTTTTGGGCTACTTAAAGCCCAAACCCCTCCCAACAGTCTAGCTACAGGTCGACGAAGCGTTGGGTGCGATGAGCCTAGACTCCAAGAGGATGTCTTCGGTCTCCTCTCTCTCCCCGGGTAAGGAATCGGTGGAGTTTGATGAAGAACCCCTCCTTTCGGTGGATGACTTTTATCTGCCGAAGGTGGATGATGCAAGTTTGGGGATCATCAAAGATTCAGTGGTGTCTCCCACTTCAGCCCCCACTACGACAATGGTCTCCCTGTCTACGGTGACGACTGCCTCTTCCGTGACGGGAGCTGTTCCTGCCTCTTTCCCCCCACCATCTCCTGCTGGGCTCATGGAGCCCCCTCAGTTCCCAAGTACCTCGGGTACTACAATGGATCCGGTACTTATGGCTAACATGAAAGCTTTCATGGAGGGGAATCAGCAATACCAGCTGATGATGTTCAAGGACTTACTTGAAGAGATCCGGGCATTGAAGAAGCAAGGGATCAGGTCTTGCCCTCCCAGCTACCTTATTGCATGCTGGCCATGCCGTGCTCTCTGAGGGCATCCTCCACATTGGTGAAGGGCTGGGTTCCAGACCGGTGGCGGATCTGGACTTTTACCCCCCCCCCCCCTTTTGGCTACATGAGGCTAGCTGAGGGGGTTCTGTTGAGGGTAAGCCACTCCCAGCTTTGGAAGAGTGCAAACCGGTCTCACTTATCCTGCCACATGATGCTGACCACTGAACCGATGTCCAGTTTACTTTTGCTGAGGGTAAACTGGATAAGGAGGTGGCCGGCCGCCAGTTTAATGAGAAGCTGCCCAGGATTTCCGAACACCTTCTTATGGCTGTGCTGGAGGCCAGAGAAAGGTTGTCAGCGTTGATGTCTCTGCAGTGCTTCATGGAGATGATGATCGGGAAATTTACAGACGCCCCAGTCTTTTCCTTGTTGGCAAAGACTCATCTCGCCACCTTTATGAAGGACCTTTATGCTTTCCTTCAGGCCTGTAGAGCCTGTAGAGAGCATATACTTGCCACAGCCACCATCCGCCACAAGCCGAAACATCTCATCGACTCTAGCATCTGGGGAAAAAAATCTGTTTCCTTAGAAGTTGGTGATGGAAGTCTTGGATAAGGCTGTCGCTGAGAATAAGAGCCTTTTCCAGAAATGGGGGATCTCCTTGAAGAGGAAGTTCACCCCTGGGGGAAGCCCGAAACCCAAGAGGTCTCGCAAACCAACCTATCATCGGAAGTTGTTTGCTCCTCCCCCTGCCACTATCCCTCAGACTGTCTACGCTGTGCCCCAGCAAGTGCTGACACAGTCCCTACCCTTCAACCCTGTGTATAAGCAAGGGTCATCATCCTTTCGATCTCCCAAGAAAGGAAAAGGGGGCAGAGGCCGCCCTGACAGAGGAGGCAAGTCCAGGGTTCGTGGACATCGAGACGGCAGAGGAGGAAGAGGATCACGTCCTCAACACAAACAATGAAGGTCTCCTGGTAGGGGGATGGCTGGCCTTGTTCAAGGACCGTTGGTCCTTCAGTCCTTGGGCACAGAGCATCATTTCCAATGGCTTGGGTTGGAAGTGGAAACAAAGGCCACCAAAGCTCAGGAGATTCTTCCAGAAAACAACACCTTATCTGGAACAATTTGTACAAGACCTTCTGAAGAGAAGAGTTATCCGTTGCACGAGATCTATGAGATTTCAAGGTGGTCTATTTTGCGTGCCAAAGAAAGATTCGAGCATACCTCGAACTATTCTCGACTTGTCCCATCTAAACCTGTTCGTTCAGTGCAACAGGTTCCTGATGCTGACTATTTCGCAGATAAGGACCTTACTACCCCTGGAGGCTTACACCGTCTCTACAGTATAGATCTTACCAACGCTTATTGCCATCTTCCGATAGGTCGACGCATCTCCGCATCTCCCCCTACCTTGGTTTCAGCCTGGAGAGAAAGGGCTATGTATTCAGAGCTATGCCATTCTGGCTCAACATAGTTCCGAGGATTTTCACGAAGCTTACCGACGCAGTAGTACAACTTTGCGAGAAAGGCCTTCAAGTAGCGGCGTACCTGGATGACTGGCTAGAGTGGGCTCCCTCGGCACTGGAGTGCTCGGAAGTAGCCACTCGAGTTGTACGCTTCCTTCAGTCCCTCGAATTTCAGATCAACTTCAAGAAATCAAGACTGGCCCCAGCTCAAGACTTCCAGTGGTTGGGGATTCATTGGAACCTCAAGTCTCACTCCCTATCTATTCCTCCCTCCAAGAGAAAGGAAACAGCGAAGTCAGTCAGGACCCTGATCAAGTCTGGGACAATCACCAAAAGATGGTTCTAGGATCTTTATAATTTGCCTCGGTAACAAACCCTGCCCTCAAAGTACGACTCAAGGATACAAGCAGAGTTTGGAAAAGGAGAGCCTCCAAAGCTCTTCGCGACCACCAGAAGAAGACTCAGGTGTTACTGCACAAGCAACTTCGACCATGGTCCGCTGCCAAAAGTCTTTCACAGACGGTGCCGTTGCGCTTTCCTCCTCCAGTAGTGACACTTGGATGGTTGGGGTGGTCATACCCCGCTCAAGAAAGAGCCGTTTGGGTCAGAAATTTCAACATTTCCACATCAATATTCTGGAGGCCATGGCAGTCTTCTTGTCCTTCAAGAAATTACACTTGAAGGAGAATATTAATATCCGTTTAGTCCTCGACAGCAAGGTGATAGTCCATTGCATCAACAGACAAGGGTTGAGGTCTCCCCAAATAAACCCCGTACTGATAGCTGTCCTTACGTTGGCTCAGAAGAAAGGTTGGCACCTATCAGCATCCCACCTTCAGGGAGTGAGAAATGTGATGGCGGATTCCCTCTCTCGGACAAAACCTCTAGAGACGGAGTGGTCTCTCGACGAAAAATCATTCTGTTTTGTGCAGGATGAAGTCCCTGAACTTCAAGTGGATCTGTTTGTGATGATTCTCAACAAGAATCTTCCCTGCTATGTAGCACCGAACGTGGATCAAGCAGCAGTGGGAATGGACGCGATGTCCCTGGATTGGAATCGTTGGGCGAAGATTTACCTGTTCCCACCGTTCCACCTCCTCATGAAGGTTTTGGACAAGCTTCGATCTTTCAAAGGGATGGCCGCTCTGGTGTCTCCTCTATGGCCAAAGAGCAACTGGTTTCCCATGGTCACGGAATTGAACCACAAGAGGTACAGCAGGATATTGTCTACGCTTCATCATGGAAAACGAACAACCTTCATCTCATGATTTATTCGCCCTAGCCCTGGAAAAGAAGTTCCAAATTGCGATGGCTTCTGGTGCTCGTGTTTGTCAAATTAAGGTGCATTGGGGTCCATAGAAAATAGTTCCCCTACCAGGTGATCCCTCCCTGTGTCCAGTGCAGTGTTTAAAGGTGTATTTACTAAGAACAGTGCAGTTTAAGGGTGGTCAATTGTTTAAGGGGGAAACAGTGGCATCTGATTTGTCTCTGAAAAAGTTAAGAGCAAATATTACCTACTTTATACAAAAAGCGGCCCCGGCTAGTATGCCATCGGGTCACGACCCTAGGAATGTGGCTTCCTCCTTGAACTTTTTCCAATATATGTCTTTTGAGGGATTGCAGGCATATACTGGTTGGAAGTCCAGTAGGGTTTTCTTTAGGCATTACCTGAAGCAACTGGAGGAGATACGCTACTTTGTGGTGGCTGCGGGAAGTGTTGTCAAACCCGATGCAATGACGTAGCCCACAGTGCGTCCTAGGGCACTCCTCCAGCTTGTTATTAGAAATGAGTAAACAGTTGGTTTTTGCTTCAGGGAAAAAAGAAAAAATGCAATTAATCGTTTACTTTTCAGGTTCACACGTGTCTCTCTGATGCAATGTTTGTTCGTTCAGTGCTACAGCCTAACTGTCTAATTGTTGGTTAAGCTATATCTCATTTTGTTCGGGTGATTACCCCTTTTTGTACATATGTATAAAGTGTATCATTTTCTTTTGCATTGATAACTTTAACTCTTTATTGTGTGATCATGTATCTATTGATCAGGTTTTTCTTGTCATAAGTTCCCTACGGTTCCTTATGTCTTGTATTCTTCCCCTAATGTTACCTTATGTCTGGTTATGGATGGTATGTATTTACTTTTGTACATAAATTTTCCATATGCTGTTAATGATGATTGCTTGTCAACCTTCGCACTGATTCTTGTGAATAAAAGTCTGTAAATTGTTACATGCCTTTTATTTTATGCCCTATTATCATGCTTATAATTACCTTAGCGGCAATAAATTGTTCCATACGTCTTACCTATGATGCTTCCTTCAGTTTCGGGTTCCTTAGGGTTCCCAACACTAAACTCAGGTGATATTCCAATTGCGGAGGGTGGTCCTTTGGTCCTTATTACCTCCTTGTTGGACCATCATACTTGTCAAAGCTGCCTCCGGATTGTTCTGGGATATATAGTTGAGAGTGATACCTATGCCTTGACGGAGTAATCCTGTAAGTACATTTCGATATTGGGACCTCTCTCTTTGAGGCTTCCTACTGAGTCATGTGTAATTCTCTGGTACACTTCCATCAGGATGAAATGGCTTGAGCCAAAAAAAAAAAAAAAACGGATTTTGACGTAGGAAAAATCTTTTTTTGGGTGAGATAGCCATGTCGTCCTGATGGCTCACGCATTACGTTGTCACTCCCTGATGCCTGTAAGAAGCCTCTTTTCACAGTAGTTACGCTGCTATGTTGAATGACGTCATAAGTGACGAACAGTAGTACCATGAGGGGAGATGATACATAACGGCTCCTCACCTATCCTTCTCCCTAGTTTCCTAAACTGGGTTAAGTCTATTAGGGGTGAAGAAATCTATGGTTATCTACGGATACCTCCCTGATTATACACGATATCTTAGGATAGTTGTTCCGGAGATTAGAACCCTGTGATACTTGACGGTAATTCTCTTGTAATATCATTTGCAGAAATATTATACAGTAGGAAGCTGCTGGAAGGACCTTCCATCAGGACGACATGGCTATCTCACCCAAAAATAGATTTTTCCTACGTCTAAATACGTTTTAATGGCTTTAGGATTACATTGCTTGTCAGCTCTCAACCGTGTCTTGACAACTTGTGACTCTCGAGTGAGAATATGTAAACAAAACTCGTACACATACATAGAGAAAACAAAAGTGAGCATCCCTCTCAAAAAGATCGAATCCTACTGCAATACAAAAGTAAGAAGAATCACATCCTAACTTTCGGACAAATATTGAATGATTAAATCCTTCATAACATACGTTTATACACCTATGAACTGTGACAAAACATGTTCTAACAATGCAATACTGTGCAACATTAACCTTAATACCCGTAGCGCATATAGTATTACAGTACAAAATGCATAACAGTCTCCTCCCCCTTAACTTGACATTGTACAAAACTACAAATCTAATCTCTCAGGAGGCTTCCCTCTATTCATCCTATAGGGAAGGACTCTAACTTCATCCTGTACTGGTATATGAATAGATTCTGAATCTACATCTGATGTTTGAGCATTTTGGTTAATATTTGATTTAACTTCTGAAAATTTTGCATCTCTAACATTCACGTGATCTACAACATTTTTATTTAACGGCTGTTATTGATCAACATGACGTTTTACAATATTTCCACCAACTTGAACATCATATTGTAAATTTCCTATCTCTTTTACAATTTCTCCTGGTACCCACTTTTCTGGAGTATTTTATTATCTTACCATGACATTAGAACAAGGGGGAAAATGTATTACTTTCGGGAAACTTTCTAATTGCATATATCCTTTTTTCGTCTAAATCACTTTGCAAACTTGGATACAACAAATCTAACTTACACCGAATCCTCCTCCCCTTCAACAAATTTGATGGTGTCACACCCGTTGTACTGTGTGGTGTTGTTCTATAAGACAATAAAAACTTTGACACATTAAAAATATGTTATTTGAATTTGCCTTTCTGCATTTCATGTTATGCTTAAATATTTGAACAAACCTTTCAGCCTCTCCATTCATGGAAGGGCGATATGTAGCTGAAAAATGTATGTTTAGTACCATTTACTTCACAAAAATCTTTAAATTCCTGTGAGGTAAACTGTGGACCATTATCAGTTACAATTCTTCCTGGAATTCCATGTGTAGAAATTTTTTTTCATAAATTCTTGTATTGTGGCGTAAGTGTTATGTATTATTGTAATAATGTACTGTATTACCTTAAATGTTACATGTATTGCGCAACGTTGCGTCATATAGCTTTGATTAAATATGTTCACGAATGTGTATTAGTGAGATGAGGTATTTTGATATTAGGATTCAAGCATTTATTAATTACCTCAGAGATAGGATGTGATTCTATTTGCTTTTGTGTTGCAGTAGGATTTAAGTCTTTTGAGAGCGATGCTCTTTTTTTAGTTAGCAATGTTTTGGTTTGTCAAATTGTTTATGAGACGCTCCACGTTCACACTTGGGAGTTGGTTGTCACAGAGCAATGTAATCACAAGAAATCTATCAAATGTATTTTTAAGAATACCAACGTATCATTAAATCCCACCAAGAAAAATTGACGACTTTAAATGGGATCCCCTGGGTAATTACTAATAATTCTTCACTCCTTTCAGGTGAGTGAGTAATATGCTGAATTCATTAGACATCTTACAACAATCCTACATTGGCGACTTTAAATGGGATCCCCTGGGTGATTACTAATAATTCTTCACTCCTTTCAGGTGAGTAATATGCTGAATTCATTAAACATCTTAAAACCAATCCTACATTGGCAACGACCAGGAGGATGAATAGGCTACACGCAGAAGAAACATTGAAGCTTTTGTACATCAGCGGCCAGGAGCAGGAGAAAAAGCCCAATGAAGATTTCCCAAGCAGCAGAACGGGGGAATTTCATCACACAAAGACAACGAAACAAGAGAAGGCTAAGGAAATTTTAAGGTTGGGCAGTATACAAAAAAGGTATACCTTGTGACTTTAGAACAGTAACCTATTCTAGGTATTAAGGTAAGAATCAAAATACCTCTTGACATTGAACATCCTGAACGATTTAGCATCACAGCTGAACCCAATTCTGTCGCAACACGATGGCAACAGTGGTGTGAGGAATTAAAGATTTATTTAGAAGCATTAGGGAATATGAAGGATGCCCAAAAGAAGGCATTTTACTTCATACAGCAGGTAGGGAAGTTCGGGAAGTGTTTAAGACATTGCAGCCTACAGATGACACAAGTGAAGCTGCAATTAGGGCTCTTACCACATGTTTTGCTCCTCAGGTCAATAGATTTTTTGAAAGATATCAATTTACAGCACAAGCATATCAGAAAGAAAATGAAAGTTTAGATGCATTTGTGACTAGAATAAAGAATTTAGCTGTTTCATGTGAATTTCTTGAGTTATGAAATGTTATCAGAGATCAAGTTATTGCACATTGCACATCACAAGAACTAAGAAAGAAATTATTGTAAGATAAAGATTTAATATTAGAAAAGGTATTGATAACAGGCAGAGCTATAGAAACATCAAATAGGCAAAGTAACATAATAAGTAGTTCTACAAGCAATAGAATGGAAAATTCTAAAATTAATACAATAGGTTCTAAGTGGGAAAAACAATGAGAATCAGAGAAAGAATATGTCAAAGCCTAGTCATAGGAAAGTGCCTAACACTAATGTTCATAAATATCACAATCAGGCCTATACACAGAAACAACAGGAAAAAACCCAAGTGTGATAGGTGTGGTAAAACTTATCACCTTGCATATGAAGCAAAGAAATGCCCTGCTACTGGACAAACATACCAGAATTGCAGACAGATGGGTCATTTTGCAACTGCTTGTAGATTCCCTAAACAGTACGCAAAGAAAATAAATGCTACAGTTGATACTATTGGTCAAGAGAATAATGCGGAAAATGTTCATAATAATCAGATTAGGTCAGAAACTGATTCTGCGTTTTGCATTAATTCCGTCAACAAAGGTGCAAAGAAACATATCATGGTAGAAGTAATCATAAATGGTAAAGCAATTTGGATGCAAGTTGACTCAGCAGCTGATGTATCAATTACGTCTGAGAAAACAGCTAAACGCATTCTTAATTTGTTATTAGAAGGTACAAATAGAGTTTTGAAAGGTTATAATGGTTTTGATATTCAGGTAATAGGTATTTTGAACGTAGAAGTACAGTACAAAGAACACAAATTAGAGAGAATGCCATTAAAAGTAGTAAAAGGTAATGGACAAACTTTGCTAGGTGTAGATTGGCTACAGTATTTGAAGTTAGATTGGCCTAGTATTTTGAAGGTTACAGGTACACAAGATGAACACAAAAATGAAATATCTATGGATAATATCATATCAGAGTTTCAAGACGTATTTGAAGATAAAGTAGGTACAGTAAAGAATGCAAAGGCAATTTTAGTTTTGAAACCTGACAGTGCTCCTAGATTTTGTGCTCCCAGACCAATACCATATGCATTGAAAAGTGCAGTTGAAACAGAAATCAGGAGATCAGAAAATGAAGGTTCCTGGGTAAAGGTTACATATTCAGATTGGGCTACTCCATTAGTACCTATTGTGAAGGAAAATGGACAGGTTAGGTTATGTGGAGATTACAAAGTAACATTGAATCCACAACTGCAAGTAGCTCAACATCCATTACCAAATCCGAAAGACATGTTTGCAACTATGTCAGGATGCAGTATTTTTTCTAAATTAGATTTAAGACAAGCATTTCAACAGCTTCCAATGGATGAAAGTTCACAAAAAATGTGTACAGTAAATACATCCTTAGGTTTGTTCAGGCCAAAGAGATTACCTTATAGAGTTGCAAGTAGTCCAGCTATATGGCAGCAAACTATGGATAAGATTTTCAGGAATGCAAGGAGTATTCATTTTTATAGATGATATTTTAATTGCTGGTAAAGACACAAGAGAACATAGAGAAAGATTGTGAACAGCCCTGAAGAAGTTGAAGGAACATAATATTAGAGTAAAAAAAAGCAAATGTATTTTAGAAGTTGATTCAGTGGAATACATAGGTTTTGTAATTAATGGCAAAGGTATTCACAAAACTAAAGAGAAGATTAAAGCTGTACAATCAACAAAAGTACCAGAAAATGTTAAGGAATTACAATCATTTTTGGGTTTAGTAACATTTCATGGGAATTTCATTCAGAATTTCTCTATAATTGCACATCCATTGTATAATTTGTTGAATAAGGGTGTAGAATGGAAGTGGACAAAAGAGTGTCAGGAATCTTTTGAAAGAATCAAACTAGAAATAACATCACCTACATTCCTAGTACATTATCAAATGGATTTACCAGTTAAATTAGTATGTGATGGATCAAACATAGGTTTAGGTGCAGTATTATCTTATGTAATGCCAGATGGAACAGAAAAACCAATTGCATTCACTTCTAGAGTATTGAACAAGGCAGAAAGGAATTACTCTCAAATAGAAAAAGAAGGTTTAGTATTAGTTTACGGAGTTAAAAAATTTCATAAGTATCTTTATGGTAGGAAAAAGTTCACACTTGTTACAGATCATAAACCTTTATTAGCAATATTGGGTCCAAAAGCACGTTTACTTACGTTGGTAGCTGCAAGACTACAACGTTGGGCAATTACGTTAGCCGCGTACCACTATGATATAGAATACCGTCCAACATCAAACATGGGTAATGCAGACGCTTTATCTAGATTACCAGTAGACAAAGCTCCAGAAGAGTATGATGACAGTGTTCTGTTAATTTCTGTATATGATGTACCCATAACTGCAAAAGATGTAGCACAAAGTACCAAGAGAGACCCAGTACTTATTAAGGTTTTAGAGAGTTTATTGACAGGTAGGGACTTATGTGGAAAAGAGGAAAATTGTAAACCCTATAAGGATATATGGTATGAACTGAGTGTAACACAAGGAATAGTGATGAGAGGTTCACTGAGGAATAAGGTTCTGTCTGAAATGCATGCTGATCACCAAGGTATTGTAAGATCAAAGTCAATTGCAAGAACTTTTATATGGTGGCCAGGTGTAGATAAAGATGTGGAATCTTATATAAAGAATTGTATGAATTGTGTTATACAACAGAACAATCCTCAATTTGCTAGAATGCACCCGTGGGAGTTACCCAGGTATCCATGGCAAAGAGTGCATATAGATTTAGCAGGTCCTTTTTTAAATCATTTGTTTTTTATAGTAGTAGATGCTTACAGTAAGTGGCCAGAAATTATCTTTTAAATCAATACTTCTCCAATCGTCTTCTCCTACTTCATGTTTCATAGTCCTCAGCCATGTAGGTCTGTTTCTCCAACTCTTCTAGGTCCTTGTGGATCCCAGTTGAAAGTTTGTTGAACTAATCTCTCTTTGGGAGTGCGAAGAGCATAACCAAACCTTCTCCATCTGCCCCTCACCATGATCTCATCCCCATATGGCACTTGAGTAATCTCTCATATAGTTTCATTTCTAATCCTGTCATACCATTCAACTCCCAATATTCTTATGAGGGCTTTGTTCTCAAATCAGTAAAATCTGTTGAATATTGTTTCATTGTCATATCACGACTCATATACATACAGTAACACCGATCTAACTAAACTAATATATTGCCTGATTTTTATATGTAAATTCAGGCGAATAGATTTCCAAGTTTTATTTAACCAACCCATTATCTGATTAGATTTTTTCAGTCTTTCATTAAACGCCAATTCTAAAGACCTGTTTTAGAGATCATAGTTCCTAAATATTTAAATGATTCTACCTCATTAATCCTTTCTCCCTCCAATAATATTTCATCTTCCATTGCATATTCACATAATCCTCCTGATATATTTCAAGCGTTCTGATAGGTAAGTATGGCAAATACTGTGGTCTTCTGCTAATAAGGACAGCGTCATCTGCATACTCTAGGTCAGTAATTTCCTATTATCAATCCAGTCCAATCCTTCTCCATCATCTCCATCTGTTCTATGCATTACAAAATCCATGAGGAAGATAAACAACATAGGTGACAACTCATTCCCATGGCGTACTCCACTGTTCACTGTAAATTCATTTGATAAGACTCCACTAACATTAACTTTGCACTTACTTATCCAAATTTACATATTTAAGAGGAATTTCATAACGCAGGACTCTCCACAAAATTTGCCGGTGCACACTATCAAAGGCTTTTTCATAGTCCACAAATGTAGAAGGAAATAATTCTGCAGGAACAAGCAACGGGTCACCATACACCATTTCAGCTGCTAAGATGTCGAGGGTGTCTTTAGGAGTGGTCCTTAGTCCCAGGAGGACCCAGGGAAGCTGAGTAAACCAGTTGGAATCCTTGCAGTGGGACATCAAAGCTTCTTTGAGGGTGCGATGAAAACTTTCAACCATTCCATCGGCAGCAGGGTTGTAGGCAGTTGTCTGATGTAGGGTGATGCCCAGGAGATTCACTAATGATGTCCACAATTGAGAGGTGAAAGTGGTACCCCTGTCAGAAGTAATATGCTCAGGGATACCAAATCTTGCAATCCATCCTGAGAGTAAGGCAGATGTACAAGAGGCAGATGATGCAGTTTCCATGGGAATGGCTTCAGGCCAACGAGTGGAGCGGTCTATGATGGAAAACAGGTAACAATGTCCTTTTGATGTGGGTAGGGGGCCTGCAACGTCGACGGGAATGTGTGCGAAACGACGCTGAGGTTGAGGAAAGGTTCCCACTCCTGAATCTGTGTGTCGATGTACTTTGGAAGTTTGGCAAGAAGTACAGGCGCGGACCCAATCCTTAGCATCCTTAGAAATGGCGTGCCAAATGAACTTTTTCTTCAGCAGCTGTGCAGTAGAATGGCACGAGGGATGTGAAGGGCCGTGAATGAAATCAAACACCTGCCGGCGCATGGGAGCAAAAATCCAAGGTCGCGGTCTACCAGTACTGACGTCAGAGAGGAGGGGGGTGTTGGAGTCTTCAAGGGGGAAGTCTTCCCAACGGAGGGACATGCAGGATGTCCTACATGCTTGATACTCTAGGGATCTGTCATTGGGCTTCAGCCAAGGCGTTGTAATCCAATCCCAATTGAATGGCAGCCAACGTGTTTCTTGACAGGGCATCGGCAACGGGATTCATTTTCCCAGGGACATATTGAAGGGTGCAATTGTATTCAGCCACATCGGAGAGATGTCGGCGTTGACGGGCGGACCAGGCGTTAGGCTGTCAAGTGAAAGTGTGCACCAGAGGCATGTGGTCTGTGCGAATGACGAAATTCGTAACTTCTAAGAAATGGTGAAAGTGACGGACAGCCAAGTGCACCGCTAGCAATTCGCGATCGAAGGTAGAATAACCCGATTCTGCCTTGGAAAGTTTTTTGCTGAAGAAGGCCAATGGGCGGGGCGAGCCGTTGACCACCTGCTCGAGTACTGCACCAATAGCGACGTCGCTGGCATCGGTGGAGAGAAGGAGAGGGGCATGTGGGATAGGAAAAGTGAGAGCCGCAGCCGTTGATAGGGCCTTTTTTTGCATTGCAGAAGGCCGCTTCTTGAAGGGGACCCCACTTCAGGTCCTTTGGCTTGCCCTTGAAGATGGCGTAGCGGAGAGCAAGAGTGGTGGCAATGGCTGGCAGAAAACGGTGATAATAGTTGATCATGCCCAGGAATTCCTGCAGAGCTTTGACGGTCGAGGGCGCGGGGAAGTCCTGAATGGCTCCTACCTTCTCAGAGAGGGCATAGACTCCTTCAGGAGTGATGTGGTGCCCTACAAACGACACTTCGTTGGCGCCAAAGGTACACTTGTCGTACCGGACTAAAAGGCCGTTTTGTTGCAGGCGGTCGAGCACGATGCGCAGGTGATGGAGGAGTTCCTCTTTTGAGGAGGAGAACATAAGTATGTCATCCACATAACATACACAGAAGGGGAGGTCCCCTAAGATACTATCTATGAGAAGTTGAAACGTGGCCCCAGAATTACGAAGACCAAAACAGGAGTAATTGAAGGTGTATATACCAAACGGAGTGGTGATGGCAGTCTTAGGGATGTCTTCTGGGTTTATAGGCACCTGATAATACCCCTGCAGGAGGTCAAGCGTAGAGAAAACCTTCGCTTTGTGCAGGTAGGAGGTCACGTCGGCGATGTTTGGGAGGGGGTAGTGATCCGGTTCTGTTTGCCCGTTCAGGTGCCTGTAATCCCCGCACGGATGGAGGGAACCGTCTTTCTTCAGAACGATGTGTAAGGGTGACGATCATGGGCTGGAGGCCTTTTGGCAAAGGCCCATTTCCTCCATTTCGGCGAACGTCTGTTTGGCGGCTGCCAATCGTTCCGGTGCCAGACGTCTGAATTTTTTGAAGACTGGGGGTCCCATCGTCTTGATATGGTGATAAATACCGTGCTTGGCAGGAGCCGTGGGGGTTTTGTGAAGTTCTGGACGGAAAACCTCCTGGTACGACATGAGGAGGTGGGCGTAGGCATCCGTGGGTGCGCTGATGTGGAGAGCGAGGTTGGAGGGGGCGGGTTGGAGAAGTGTCAATAAGTACGAGATTGCGTTGACCAATCGTCGGTGGGCGACATTGACCAGAAGGTGGAAATGAGAGAGGAAATCCGCACCGAGGATTGGCAATGTGACGTCAGCAACGAGAAAATTCCAGTTAAATTTACTGTTTTCAACAATAATATGAGGTTCTCGTAACCGTAGGTGGGTATCGCAGATCTGTTGGCAGCTACCAAGCGGACGTAGACAGACTATGTCGTGTCCTGAAGAGTTCCCTTGGCAAAAGAGAGCGACAAGCCCCCGTGTCTACCAAAAATCGCACGCCCGTTCCTACATAATGTAAAAAGAAAAGATTAGAAACACGGGAGGCCACTGCCACGAGCGATAGCCTACTTAAACGATTTTTGGCCACTGACAATCCTTGGCACATTTCTTCGCGGTTGCCCCGAATCTGTTGTAGTAGTAGCAAAACTGAGGCGGATGGGAGGCAGTAAGTGGCTATAGAAGTCGTTGGTTGGGGCACGAGCAAGTGGTGGGTGGTGGGTGGCTTTGTCACAGCTTCGGCACGTCACGGGGTAGGCGTGTATGTCCTATGGCATTTACGTCAGCTTCGGTTGACATTGAATAGGTGTCCTCTTCATCAGGAGTGGAGGCGTTGATGGAGGTCTTGAAGTGGCTGTACATAAGGGCGTCAGCTTTGGTCATCAAGTACTTTATGGGTAAACTATGGACATCGGGTATGGCAGCGCGTACAGGTTCGGGTAAACGGTGTATCCAAAGGGCACGAAGTAGGTTCACCTCACAAGGAGAGCCGTCTGCAGCAGGTTGCAGGCGAGCGATACTGGTCATTTCCCTGAGGGCGAGCGAAGCCCTTTGGTCCCCCAACGGTAGTTGAGAGAGCTGAAAAAGCGTTGCTATACAGGTGGCTGCGACGGCCAGTACTGCTGCAGAAGGTATGTTTTGAGGGCGTCATACGCTATTGGGATGTCTCCTTGTTCACAAAGCCAGTTGTATATTTCCGGGAAGATGTCCTCGGGTATCACCGCGAGAGCATAATCTGCTTTGGTGGTTGAGCGAGTCACACCCTTGATGCGAAACTGTACTTCTGCACGCTGAAACCAAGCAAACTCCTCTCCGCTGGCGAATGACGAAAGTTTCAATGGGGCAGCCACAGCGCCAACTTCTGTAGAGTCCACCATAGTACCAACGACAGAGGGGCAAGGGGGGGTGGAAGGCGGTAGGAGCGAGTCATCTTCTGGGGTCACCAATGTGACGACCAGAGAGAAGGTTGTGACTCAAGTTCAGGATGAAAGCAACTGAGTCTTTATTACAGAACACTCGCCTCTATATACAAAAACTCAATGCAACAGGAAATATCCTATTCAACCGACGCCGCGCCGGTTAACAGTTGATGGTGAGAAAAACAGGCACATTATTTCAGGTACAATGCAACAGGAAATTTGCTGTTTAACTGGCACCGCACCGGTTAACAGTTAACGGTGAGAAAAACAGGCATTGTGGCGGGATGTCACAAGAACAATCCCCACACCCTGGAATCACTCTAACTGACAATAGTCTCCTCAACACAAATTTTCCCCTTACGTTATCAGCAGCGGGACTCTTGGACAAAAAGGACATAAAAACAAAACATAACCTTAAAACTATATTTATTAAAAGTAAAATACTTAACACAAACCATCCACAACCAAAATAATCACTTAAAGCTAATTATAAACTTGATCACTAAATATAAAAAGAACGTAATACTATTCAAATAAACCAATCAAAAAAAAAAAAAAACACCTAACAAAACTTAAACTTGAATTAACCACAACCTCAACTTCAATTCACAAAAACATATATTTTGTGTGTGTTCACTAACACTCCGCAAGATAAATCACACACACACAAAAAGAAAACACTTGAGTAATCATTCACTAAGCCAACTGTCTTTATTGGCACAACACCACTATATGAAACCAGAAGACTGTCTTAATTTGCCATAACGGACTTAACTCCTCGGGGTCATGGGTGTCATCGCCATCATAATCATCAACATCATAATTATCATCATCATACGAAATCTTAATTGTAATAAACAGGCCAGGTCATCAACGGTTGGTCAATCCACTAGAGCAGTCTAAACACAATCAAGTTCCTTAAACAAGCCAGGTCATCAACAATCAGTTTCACATTCAAGTGAACTCTCTCCAAAGGAGGAATTACGGTTCAGAAAATAAATCAACACTTCCACGCTGGTAAAGAAAAATAATAGTAAATCCAGCACTCAAATCACACAACTGCATCAAGTCGCAGTCAATCAAAAAAAGCATTCGCTCCGAAACTAATACTACTGTCCTAACCTAGCTAAAGGTAAACAAACAACCTCATTTATACCAACAGTCTTTCTCACAACAAACAATCAATACACTAACTACCTCACCTCTCTCTCTCTCTCTCTCTCTCTCTCTCTCTCTCTCAAGATTTGGCAAACAAAAATAAATAAAATAAAACAAAAATTAATCCTCCACAGCATGTTTATTCAAGTTCTTTTTAGTGCAAGGGGAGAGTGAAGATACAAGCATAATATATACACAAAATGAAATGTCGTTACTATGTATGATCGTATGACTCACGGTTGGTACAGTTTGTAAGGACCTGCATCACTACGGATGGGTCTCGAAGGATACCACCGATGACGACCGCGTATTCTTCCAGCGGTCCCTTTGCACCTGGGTAAGAGGGTTCAAGAAGAACTCAGATCCGAAGGCCCCTTATCTCCCCTCTAGTGAGGGAAGGATATCCTCTTCCCCAAGGCAGCACCTGATTCGGTTTTGGGCTACTTTAGGCCCAAACCCCTCCCAACAGTCTAGCTACAGGTCGACGAAGCGTTGGGTGCGATGAGCCTAGACTCCAAGAGGATGTCTTCGGTCTCCTCTCTCTCCCCGGGTAAGGAATCGGTGGAGTTTGATGAAGAACCCCTCCTTTCGGTGGATGACTTTTATCTGCCGAAGGTGGATGATGCAAGTTTGGGGATCATCAAGGATTCAGTGGTGTCTCCCACTTCAGCCCCCACTACGACAATGGTCTCCCTGTCTACGGTGACGACTGCCTCTTCCGTGACGGGAGCTGTTCCTGCCTCTTTCCCCCCACCATCTCCTGCTGGGCTCATGGAGCCCCCTCAGTTCCCAAGTACCTCGGGTACTACAATGGATCCGGTACTTATGGCTAACATGAAAGCTTTCATGGAGGGGAATCAGCAATATCAGCTGATGATGTTCAAGGCCTTACTTGAAGAGATCCAGGCATTGAAGAAGCAAGGGATCAGGTCTTGCCCTCCCAGCTACCTTATTGCATGCTGGCCATGCCGTGCTCTCCGAGGGCATCCTCCACATTGGTGAAGGGCTGGGTTCCAGACCAGTGGCGGATCTGGAGTTTTACCACCCCCCCCCCCTTTTGCTACATGAGGCTAGCTGAGGGGGTTCCGTTGAGGGTAAGCCACTCCCAGCTTTGGAAGAGTGCAAACCGGTCTCACTTATCCTGCCACATGATGCTGACCACTGAACCGATGTCCAGTTTACTTTTGCTGAGGGTGAACTGGATAAGGAGGTGGCCGGCCGCCAGTTTAATGAGAAGCTGCCCAGGATTTCCGAACACCTTCTTATGGCTGAGCTGGAGGCCAGAGAAAGGTTGTCAGCGTTGATCTCTCATAGAGATGATGATCGGGAAATTTACAGACGCCCCAGTCTTTTCCTTGGCAAAGACTCATCTCGCCACCTTTATGAAGGACCTTTATGCTTTCCTTCAGGCCTGTAGAGCCTGTAGAGAGCATGTACTTGCCACAGCCACTATCTGCCACAAGCCAAAACATCTCATCGACTCTAGCATCTGGGGAAAAAAATCTGTTTCCTTAGAAGTTGGTGAAGGAAGTCACGGATAAGGCTGTCGCAGAGAATAAGAGCCTTTTCCAGAAGTGGGGGATCTCCTTGAAGAGGAAGTTCACCTCTGGGGGAGGCCCAAAACTCAGGAGGTCTCGCAAACCAACCTATCATCGGAAGTTGTTTGCTCCTCCCCCTGCCACTATCCCTCAGACTGTCTACGCTGTGCCCCAGCAAGTGCTGACACAGTCCCTACCCTTCAACCCTGTGTATAAGCAAGGGTCGTCTTCCTTTCGATCTCCCAAGAAAGGAAAAGGGGGCAGAGGTCGCCCTGACAGAGGAGGCAAGTCCAGGGTTCGTGGACATCGAGACGGCAGAGGAGGAAGAGGATCACGTCCTCAAAACAAACAATGAAGGTCTCCTGGTAGGGGGATGGCTGGCCTTGTTCAAGGACCGTTGGTCCTTCAGTCCTTGGGCACAGAGCATCATTTCCAATGGCTTGGGTTGGAAGTGGAAACAAAGGCCACCAAAGCTCAGGAGATTCTTCCAGAAAACAACACCTTATCTGGAACAATTTGTACAAGACCTTCTGAAGAGTAGAGTTATCCGTTGCACGAGATCTATGAGATTTCAAGGTGGTCTATTTTGCGTGCCAAAGAAAGATTCGAGCATACCTCGAACTATTCTCGACTTGTCCCCTCTAAACCTGTTCGTTCAGTGTGACAGGTTCCTGATGCTGACTATTTCGCAGATACGGACCTTACTACCCCTGGAGGCTTACACCGTCTCTACAGTATAGATCTTACCGACGCTTATTGCCATCTTCCGATAGGTCGACGCATCTCCGCATCTCCCCCTACCTTGGTTTCAGCCTGGAGAGAGAGGGCTATGTATTCAGAGCTATGCCATTCTGGCTCAACATAGCTCCGAGGATTTTCACGAAGCTTACCGACGCAGTAGTACAACTTTGGGAGAAAGGCCTTCAAGTAGCGGCGTACCTGGATGACTGGCTAGAGTGGGCTCCCTCGGCACTGGAGTGCTCGGAAGTAGCCACTCAAGTTGTACGCTTCCTTCAGTCCCTCGAATTTCAGATCAACTTCAAGAAATCAAGACTGGCCCCAGCTCAAGACTTCCAGTGGTTGGGGATTCATTGGAACCTCAAGTCTCACTCCCTATCTATTCCTCCCTCCAAGAGAAAGGAAACAGCGAAGTCAGTCAGGACCCTGATCAAGTCTGGGACAATCACCAAAAGATGGTTCTAGGATCTTTATAATTTGCCTCGATAACAAACCCTGCCCTCAAAGTACGATTCAAGGATACAAGCAGAGTTTGGAAAAGGAGAGCCTCCAAAGCTCTTCGCGACCACCAGAAGAAGACTCCGATATTGCTGCACATGTAACTTCGACCATGGTCCGCTGCCAAAAGTCTTTCACAGACGGTGCCGTTGCGCTTTCCTCCTCCAGTAGTGACACTTCATACGGACGCCTCGTTGGATGGTTGGGGTGGTCATACCCCGCTTAAGAAAGAGCCGTTTGGGTCAGAAATTTCAACATTTCCACATCAATATTCTGGAGGCCATGGCAGTCTTCTTGTCCTTCAAGAAATTACACTTGAAGGAGAATATTAATATCCGTCTAGTCCTCGACAGCAAGGTGATAGTCCATTGCATCAACAGACAAGGGTTGAGGTCTCCCCAAATAAACCACGTATTGATAGCCGTCATTACGTTGGCTCAGAAGAAAGGTTGGCACCTGTCAGCATCCCACCTTCAGGGAGTGAGAAATGTGATGGCGGATTCCCTCTCTCGGACAAAACCTCTAGAGACGGAGTGGTCTCTCGACGAAAAATCATTCTGTTTTGTGCAGGATGAAGTCCCTGAACTTCAAGTGGATCTGTTTGCGATGATTCTCAACAAGAATCCTCCCTGCTATGTAGCACCGAACATGGATCAAGCAGCAGTGGGAATGGACGCGATGTCCCTGGATTGGAATCGTTGGGCGAAGATTTACCTGTTCCCACCGTTCAACCTCCTCATGAAGATTTTGGACAAGCTTCGATCTTTCAAAGGGATGGCTGCTCAGGTGTCTCCTCTATGGCCAAAGAGCAACTGGTTTCCCATAATCACGGAATTGAACCACAAGAGGTACAGCAGGATATTGTCTACGCTTCATCATGGAAAACGAACAACCTTCATCTCAATATTTTTTCGCCCTAGCCCAGGAAAAGAAGTTCCAAATTGCGATGGCTTCAGGTGCTCGTGTTAGTCAAATTGTGGTGCTTTCTAGAGACGAGGGCCACATTGAATTTGTGGATAATGGTGAAATTAATTTATACTCTGATCCCGCTTTTCTAACTAAGAATGAACTTCCCTCTAAACATTGGGGTCCATAGAAAATAGTTCCCCTACCAGGTGATCCCTCCCTGTGTCCAGTGCAGTGTTTAAAGGTGTATTTACTAAGAACAGTGCAGTTTAAGGGTGGTCAATTGTTTAAGGGGGAAACAGTGGCATCTGATTTGTCTCTGAAAAAGTTAAGAGCAAATATTACCTACTTTATACAAAGAGCGAACCCGGCTAGTATGCCATCGGGTCACGACCCTAGGAATGTGGCTTCCTCCTTTAACTTTTTCCAGTATATGTCTTTTGAGGGATTGCAGGCATATACTGGTTGGAAGTCCAGTAGGGTTTTCTTTAGGCATTACCTGAAGCAACTGGAAGAGATACGCCACTTTGTGGTGGCTGCGGGAAGTGTTGTCAAACCCGATGCAATGACGTAGCCCACAGTGCGTCCTAGGGCACTCCTCCAGCTTGTTATTAGCAATGAGTAAACAGTTGGTTTTTGCTTCAGGGAAAAAAGAAAAAATGCAATTAATCATTTACTTTTCAGGCTCACACATGTCTCTCTGACGCAATGTTTGTTCGTTCAGTGCTACAGCCTAACTGTCTAAATGTTGGTTAAGCTATATCTCATTTTGTTCGGGTGATTACCCCTTTTTGTACATATGTATAAAGTGTATCATTTTCTTTTGCATTGATAACTTTAACTTTTTATTGTGTGATCATGTATATATTGATCAGGTTTTTCTTGTCATAAGTTCCCTACGGTTCCTTATGTCATGTATTCTTCCCCTAATATTACCTTATGTCTGGTTATGGATGGTATGTATTTACTTTTGTACATAAATTTTCCATACGCGGTTAATGAAGATTGCTTGTTAACCTTTGCACTGATTCTTATGAATAAAAGACTTTAAATTGTTACATGCCTTTTATTTTATGCCCTATTATCATGCTTATAATTACCTTAGCGGCAATAAATTGTTCCATACGTCTTACCTATGATGCTTCCTTCAGTTTCGGGTTCCTTAGGGTTCCCAACACTAAACTCAGGTGATATTCCAATTGCGGAGGGCGGTCCTTTGGTCCCTGTATTACCTCCTTGTTGGACCATCATACTTGTCAAAGCTGCCTCCGAATTGTTCTGGGATATATAGTTGAGAGTGATACCTATGCCTTGACGGAGTAATCCTGTAAGTACATTTCGGTATTGGGACCTCTCTCTTTGAGGCTTCCTACCGAGTCATGTGTAATTCTCTGGTACACTTCCATCAGGATGAAATGGCTTGAGCCAAAAAAAAAAAACGGATTTTGACGTAGGAAAAATCTTTTTTTGGGCTCAAGCCATGTCGTCCTGATGGAAGTTCCTATAGGGTAGCTTCTTAGGGTATATTACAACTACGGCGATATTCCCAGAGAATTTACCTTAAGGTACCAGAATTCTAACTCCTGGAGCGAGTATCCCTCATGAAAGGGATATCGCGACATATCAGAGGACGTATTCTAGACACGTCACATGGCAATCTACGACCTGAACAGAGATTCGTCTCGTAGGAGGGAGATTGACGAGATACGAATTCGGGAAAGAAAAAGGGGAGCCGCTCCCAAGGCTTCCCTATCCCCCGATTCGTATGCGTGCCTGGCGCCAATCCTGGTGCCATCTGTATTCCTTTTTGCGTAGCTTAACAACTCGGTGTTTTTTCCTGTTTTTCTCGCAAATCTTGGATTTATTCAGCTTTTCATGGCTTCTTCGTCTTCGTTGACCTCGGATAAGTTGAGTATAGTGTCTGTTATGTATAAATGTAGGCTCTTGGTAAATTTTGAGTGATTAATAGGATTAATCTTTGATACAAGAGCCGTAGCCTACCAGAGGTGTCCTGGACACTGTCACTCGCTAGGTATAAATTAGTTAGTCAGAGTGACATTCCTGGTTGTTTTGCTTAATAAATTTTAGCTATTTAGCTTTACATAGGATTTCCTTTCGTGCTTAGTATTATTTGGCGAAGTATTCGCCATTCTGGCCTACGCTAGGCCATGTAGCCTAGTCGTTTGGTCCTAGTACTTAATGCATGATTTTGGTTTTTCCGAGTGTAATTAAAAATTTATTGAAGCTTTAGGCTATATTTTATACATTTTAGACTGTGCGGAATATTTCCAAGATTGTATACGTGAGAGTTTCGGTTAATTAGGTAATCGATTCTCTTGGTGCCTAGGCTAATTGCTTATGGAGCCTTAGTATACTTTATTATACTCCCCGGTTGCTTTCTTTTCTTCGGAGAAGGTATGCAATCCCTTTCCCTCTGTTTAAGCCTTGGGCTTATCCCTAAGTGGTTTTTTCCGAATTTATTTTTGATAAAACTATACTAGGGTGTTACTGTACCTTCCTGTTCCAGCAGAGTCTGGTTCAAAGAGGGACAGAACAACAGAGTTTTTAGTCTGAGTCCGTGTTGTCTGGCTTGGGGCAGAGTCTCCCTCGCTGACCTAACACTTACAAAGGGAGCTTAGCTCCCTTAGGTCACTATCGAAGGTTTCTGTAGTTATGATTCCTTCTTGTGTGATCGACCAGACTAAGTCCTGTTGCTGTTCTCGGGGAGGATAAAATCTTCCCTTGGGAGTAGCAACGCCTTCCTTGCTTTGGTGCTCTGGAAGCTGGCAGGTATTATACTACTGTGCTGGCCCTTTCCCTTAGATCTCCCTTAGGCTAAGACAAAGTTCTTGGCTGCGGGTGATCTGTCACTAAAGCAAGGTTGGCAGGACCCTCTTGTCCCTTCCCCCTCTATCTCCGTAATGGCCTAGCCATTACTGTACTGTACCTTGCCGGCCGGCAGAGCTGGCCGGCAGGGGTATTACTGTACTGTATGTCATTCTACTTCTGGACCTAGTATAGGTTGGGATGTGGAATTGACTAAGCCCATTGCCGGCCGGCAGAGATGCTGGACGGCAAGGGTCTTATGTTTTCGAGTGCTGCCCGGACCTCTCTTGGTCCCTCATCCATGCCTGCCGGCAGAGCCGGACGGCATTGGTCAAGGAAGCCTGAATTAAGTTTCTCCCCTTCCTTATATGCACTCTTTCGGTTGCCGGGCTTGGGGGGTTGTGTACACTCTTATCCCGGCATCCATTCTATTTTCTTCTAGTGCTGTACCTGTCCCGGCTGCCGGCCTATGAGGCCGGCAGCCGGGCAGGTGTAGTCTTCTGGTTCTTTTGCTGCCGGCTGGCATCGGTCTTGTACCTTTGCCGGCCGGCTTATGTCAGTCCTTGTCTGCCGGTCACCAAGAGTGTGGCCGGCAGCTGGGTACTACCTTGTGTAGTTGCTGGCCGGCAATCATTGCCGGCCAACACTGGCTGTTGCTGGCCGGCAGCTGCTGCCGCCGCCGGCACAGGCATTTGAACCAGAGGGCTGCCGCCCTATAGCTGTTAAGTAGTATACTTTAAAGCTAATTGTGATGTGTGCCGGCCGGCAAAGGCAGGCCGGCACACATCCTCCTATACTGTACTAGTATTCTTCTGTATAGCATATACAGTAAGAAGAAAACTATAGTAAAAGTTTAGGTACAGCACTGTATCTTCTAACACTATTGTGTTTTCTTGCACAGCCCTTTGCTGTTGCCCTCAGACAGGAAGCAGAGTTCTTCCCCGTCTATTATCCAGGATTTTAAAATCATTGCCTAGGTGTGAGCTCCACCTGTTTCCTCTGGAAACCTTGCATTGGTTACTCTAGTAGAGATAAACCATTTTGATTTTATTATCTGGAAGGCTGCAACAATGGGTTGTGAGGGAAACACAAGTGTGTGTCTTTCCTTTATGAATTGTTATGCTATACTATGCATATCCAGTGATACATAGTTCACTTGATACTCATGGAAATTTCTTCTCTTTACAGGAGGACCCTCCGAAGTGCGGAAATGTTTTCTGCAATGTCCGCAGCAAGAACCTCTGCGGACATGAGTGTTGTAGGAGACACGCAGCATGCGCTGTCTCCAAGGATGATCTCCAGTATTGGGACCCTCAGGTATGTACTGTATGCACTAACCTGATTACTGAGGCTTTTGATTCCCCTAGAACGGCGGAATCAAGGGATATAGCTAGGGAAAAGCTTCGTACTTGGGTAAGGGGCTTCAAGAAGAACACCTCTGGCCCTTATCTTCCAAGTGAGAAGATGAGGGCGTATCTTTTTCCCCAGGCATCAGCTGAGGCAGTGATTCCCCAGCCTCAAGAGGAGATCCTTCAAGATCAAGTCCAGGTGGACGAGGAAGTCGCAGATGCGATGCAAGACATCCAGTTGTGTGACAGGATGTCTGACCTGGACGAACGTTTGGAAGAAGACCTCCTGGCAGAAGGTCAGGATCAAGTTCAAACCCCGGATGTCGTAGAGGATGAGGTCGACGAGGTGTCGGCTACTCCGGTTCAGATGCCGGAGCCTATCCCCTCAACATCAGCTGGCCTCCCAGTAGAACTGGGACAGGCCCTCTCTTCGATTGTTGGAATGATCCAACAAATGCAGAAGGAGAATCAGGAGAAGGCGGCTGCAATGGAACTGCGTATGCAGTCCCTGGCAGAATCACATGGGCCCCGGAAAAGGCTCAATGTGAAAGACCTTCCCATATGCTCAGATGCTAACCCATGGAGGTATGCTGAGCACATGCCGATGACGACTGGAAAGATCGTCATCTCGGATAAGCTGGGTTCAGTTCCCCTAGAGGAGGTAGAATTCTGGCCCAGCAAGGCATCATATCCGGACTGCTATGTCCGGCTGAGAAAAGAACCAGCTTCAAGGGAGGAGACAGAGCCGAAGGAGGTCATTATTATGGACCACGCTAAGGCTCAAGCCCTATTTTCATCCTCGATGAAAGAGAGGGGCTTCTCGAATTCGAAGGTAGCTGCATTGAGCAAGAAGCTCCCTTCGTTTGTGTCCTCTCCTGATAGAGCCTTCCCCTTTTTACAGAAAGGGTTTGCGGCTGTCCTAAAGGCAGTCGAGGCCGGCAAGCCTTGCCCCTCCCTGGAGGAGTGTAAACCCTTGTCGCTGGCTCTACCTATGGACCACAAAGACTGGAAGGATGTCCATCTGACATTCTCAGTGGGAAAGTTGGAGGCTGATATTGCCGGACGGCAATTCGGCGAGGACCTCCCCAAGCTGTCCGAATCTCTTTTACGAAGAGAGTTCGAGACAAAAGAAAGACTGGCTGCCTCAATGTCTCATCAGACTACTCTCGAGACGATGGCAAGTGACCCCAAGGTCCATGAAATGTTCATGGTAGTGGCTAAGTCTCACCTAGCCACAGTGACGAAGGACCTTTATAGCTTCGTCAAGGCAAGGAGAGCTTGCAGGGAGTTCGTGTTCACCGGGGCTTTGGTGAGACACGAGCCAAGGAAGTTAATCTCCTCCAACATTTGGGGAAAAGACCTTTTCCCTACCGATGTGGTCAAAGAGGTTGTTGATAAGGCCGCCGTGGAGAATAGAAACCTTCTCCAGAAGTGGGGCCTGGCTATCAAAAGAAAATCTTCCCCGGATGAGGGTCCTCAACCAAAGAGGAAGAATATGAAGACTAGGCTACCATTTCGGCCAGCCAAGCCTTATAGACAGCAACAGCAACTGCAATTGCCTTTGCCTCCAGTGCCCAAGATGGTGGCACAAACCCCAACTGCCTTTCAGTGGGTACCCCAGGCTGTGCCAGGTCAGTCAACCACATTCGCCCCAACGTTCAAAGGACAGTCTTCTTCCTTTCGTGCAAAACCTAGAGGAGCAGCCAGAGGCTCGTCTAGGCGCCCCTCAAGGGGAAGGGGATTCAGAGGTGGTCGTGGTCAGGGAGGCAAGACCTCAGGACGGCAGTCCAAGTGAAATGATACCGGTAGGAGGGAGACTGATGAAATTTTGGGATCGCTGGACCTTCGATCCCTGGGCCCAAAGCCTACTCAAGAATGGACTGGGTTGGAGCTGGTACAGCACTCCACCCCCATGCCTTCGGTTTTTCCAACACTCCACCCCCATTTTGGAGGAGTACGTTCAAGAACTGTTGGAGAAAAATGTGATCCGAAAGGTGAAGTCCATCAAATTCCAAGGGAGGCTGTTTTGTGTTCCCAAGAAAGACTCGGAAAAGCTCAGAGTCATTCTGGACTTGTCACCACTCAACAAGTTCATAGTGAATTGCAAATTCAAGATGCTAACACTGCAACACATAAGGACCTTACTGCCCAAGAGGGCATACTCAGTCTCTATAGACTTGTCAGACGCCTATTGGCACATTCCAATCAGCCGTCGACTCTCCCCCTACCTAGGGTTCAGGCTACAACGAAAACTGTACGCCTTCAGAGCCATGCCATTCGGGCTAAACATAGCCCCAAGGATTTTCACGAAGCTTGCGAGCGCAGCTCTCAAACAATTACGCCTAAAGGGAATTCAGGTAGTAGCCTACCTGGACGACTGGCTGGTGTGGGCAGCATCCGAGACAGAATGCTTGCAAGCTTCCAGTCAGGTGATCCAGTTCCTAGAGTACCTAGGCTTCAAGATCAACAAGAAAAAGTCTCGACTTTCTCCATCCCAAAAGTTCCAGTGGCTGGGAATCCACTGGGACCTTTTGTCACACAGTTTCTCCATCCCAATGAAGAAAAGGAAGGAGATAGCGGGCTCTGTCAAGAGACTTCTAGATTCCGAAAGGATATCAAGACGTGAACAGGAGAGGGTACTAGGCTCTCTCCAGTTTGCTTCAGTGACAGACCCAGTGCTAAGAGCACAGCTAAAGGATGCAACCGGAGTTTGGAGAAGGTATGCATCAAACGCGCGAAGAGACCTGAGAAGACCAGTGCCGCCTCGGCTACGTACTCTTCTCAGACCTTGGTCCCAAGCCAGACATCTAAAGAAGTCGGTTCTTCTTCAGCCACCTCCCCCGTCGATGACGATTCACTCAGACGCCTCAAAGGAGGGATGGGGAGGTCACTCTCATTGGAAAAAAAGTCCAGGGGACTTGGTCCAAGCTATTCAGGACCTTTCATATAAACTTTCTAGAAGCTATGGCAGTGCTCCTTACCTTAAAGAAAGTCTCCCCGCGTCACTCGATCCACATAAGATTGGTGACAGACAGCGAGGTGGTTGTGAGATGCTTGAATCGACAAGGGTCGAGGTCACCACCTCTCAACCAAGTGATGTTAGCCATTTTCCGATTGGCGGAAAAGAAGAAGTGGTACCTGTCGGCAGTTCACCTTCAAGGAGTCCGCAATGTGACAGCGGACGCTCTATCCAGGTTCACACCGATAGAGTCGGAATGGTCCTTAGACGCAGGATCATTTTCCTTCATTCTGAATCAAGTCCCAGAACTGCAAATAGACCTCTTTGCGACGAAAGACAACAAGAAGTTGCCCCTGTACGTGTCCCCGTACGAGGACCCCTTAGCGGAAGCAGTGGACGCAATGTCCCTCGACTGGAACAGATGGTCCAGGATTTATCTGTTCCCTCCTCACAACCTTCTGTTGAGGGTCCTCAACAAACTGAGATCCTTCAAGGGGGGTAGCGGCAATAGTGGCCCACAAGTGGGCAAACAGTATGTGGTTCCCCTTGGCGTTGGAACTACAGATGAAGTTCGTGCCGCTACCACATCCAGTTCTGACCCAGCGAGTCCAGAAGTCGACTGTCTGCGCTTCATTACAGAAAACCCAGACCCTGCAGCTCATGATTTTCTCGCCCTAGCGGTGAGAAAGCGCTTCGGGATTTCGAAAGCCAGCATAGACTTCCTAGAGGAATACAAGTGCAAATCGACTAGAAGGCAATATGAGTCATCTTGGAGAAAATGGGTGGCCTTTGTAAAGGCAAAGAATCCGCAGGAGATCTCAACAGATTTCTGCTTATCTTTCTTCATCCACCTCCATGGCCAAGGATTGGCAGCTAACACGATTTCAGTGTGTAAATCGGCTTTGATGAGACCCATTTTATTTGCCTTCCAGATTGACCTAGGTAACGAGATCTTTAATAAAGTTCCGAAAGCCTGCGCTAGGCTCAGACCTTCAGCACCTCCAAAGCCCATTTCATGGTCTTTAGACAAAGTTCTTCATTTCGCCTCCTTGTTGAGCAATGAAGAATGTGCGTTAAAGGATTTGACGCAAAAAGTTATTTTCCTATTTGCACTCGCGTCCGGGGCCAGGGTTAGTGAGATCGTAGCCCTGTCGAGAGAGGCAGGTCGTGTTCAGTTCCTGGATGGGGGGGAGCTGAACCTGTTTCCGGATCCTACGTTTCTCGCCAAGAATGAGTTACCCACCAACAGGTGGGGTCCCTGGAGAATCTGCCCTCTGAAAGAAGATGCATCTCTATGTCCAGTAGAATGCCTAAAGGTCTATCTTCGTAGAACTTCAGACTTCAAGGGTAGTCAACTATTCAGGGGAGAAACATCAGGCTCAAATTTATCTCTGAATCAACTCAGAGCGAAAATGACATATTTTATTCGCAGAGCGGATCCTGACAGTACACCCGCAGGTCACGATCCGAGGAAAGTTGCCTCATCCCTAAATTTCTTTAATTGTATGGATTTTGAACATCTCCGTTCATACACGGGCTGGAAGTCTTCCAGGGTGTTCTTTCGCCACTATGCGAAGCAAGTAGAGGAACTTAAGAGATCTGTGGTAGCAGTGGGTCGTGTAGTTAACCCTACTGTTTAACTCTGCGAGGAACAGTGGTCTTAATTGGGACGATTAAGTCCAGGGTGAGTGTGTAGGTACATACTGTACTACAAACTAAATAAGGGCACCAAGTGCCCATATAGACTGTTCCTTCTTTCAAAGGTGAACCTTGCATAAGTTCAGACATGTGTGCCAAGCGTTTCTAACGCTAATGTGATTGATTTGTAATACAGAGTTTTTATGACTTGATACCTTGGTATCTCATTAAAGTGGTGTTTAATGGTTTTTCTTTCAGATAAACAAGTTCTGTTTACTATCATACTTATGCTTAAAGTTTTGGGTTACCCTCTTTTATATAAATATATATATTTGTTGTTAACCTGTCTGTTTATTATCTGTCAATAAACTTGTTCTTGAGAACCTTGCGTCTCTTTCACCTGTGTCAATTTATTGGTATAATTGAGCATTTTAATTCTATGTATCTTATCTGGGATAATTCTGATAGAATTGTTCTGTTTTGCAAGCTATGTTGCATTGGTTTATGTAAGTCCCCTAATGGGAGGACTCCGTCCCATAAAGGGACGAGGGCGGTTTTATTAGTTTCTTCCTATGCGGATATAAACCTTTGTCCAATACAAGTATTGTGCGGATTACTGGTCAATATATTGACGCAGTGGTTCTATACAAACTATGCTTTACTTAATATAGGGCGAGACCACTATATTAGCTTGCCTGGTATTCATACATAGATATATGTACTCTTCGAGACTTTCCAGAGTCTAGTAGGACTCTTCCCTGTAGGGGGCAGGAAGCTCTAACATAGTTTATAGTTAGTTGAAAGGATGTATAACGGTAACATCTTAGGTCTCTAGGTCTAGTCGACCGGGAATAAATATCTCCGGGGAGTACGGCACGTTCTGAGAATCCACAGATACAGTAATGCTCTGGTACACTTCCATCAGGACGACATGGCTTGAGCCCAAAAAACGGATTTTGAGCGAAGCGAAAAATCTATTTTTGGGTGAGATAGCCATGTCGTCCTGATGGACCCGCCCTTGCCTTTCTAAGAAAGGGCTGTAGGACCCCTCCCTACATACAGTATCTGTAGCACCTCGTGTACGCTACAAGGAATACAGATGGCACCAGGATTGGCGCCAGGCACGCATACGAATCGGGGGATAGGGAAGCCTTGGGAGCGGCTCCCCTTTTTCTTTCCCGAATTCGTATCTCGTCAATCTCCCTCCTACGAGACGAATCTCTGTTCAGGTCGTAGATTGCCATGTGACGTGTCTAGAATACGTCCTCTGATATGTCGCGATATCCCTTTCACGAGGGATACTCGCTCCAGGAGTTAGAATTCTGGTACCTTAAGGTAAATTCTCTGGGAATATCGCCGTAGTTGTAATATACCCTAGGAAGCTACCCTATAGGAACTTCCATCAGGACGACATGGCTATCTCACCCAAAAATAGATTTTTCGCCTCGCTCAAAATCCGTTTTTTGGGTGAGATAGCCATGTCGTCCTGATGGCTCACGCATTACGTTGTCACTCCCTGATGCCTGTAAGAAGCCTTTTTTAACAGTAGTTACGCTGCTATGTTGAATGACGTCATCAGTGACGAACAGTAGTACCATGAGGGGAGAGGATACATAACGGCTCCTCACCTATCCTTCTCCCTAGTTTCCTAAACTGGGTTAAGTGTATTAGGGGTGCAGAAATCTATGGTTATCTACGGATACGTCCCTGATTATACACGATATCTTAGGATAGTTGTTCCGGGGATTAGAACCCTGTGATACTTGACGGTAATTCTCTTGTAATATCATTTGCAGAAATATTATACAGTAGGAAGCTGCCAGAAGGACCTTCCATCAGGACGACATGGCTATCTCACCCAAAAATAGATTTTTCCTACGTCTAAATACGTTTTAATGGCTTCAGGATTACATTGCTTGTCAGCTCTCAACCGTGTCTTGACAACTTGTGACTCTCGAGTGAGAATATGTAAACAAAACTCGTACACATACATAGAGAAAACAAAAGTGAGCATCCCTCTCAAAAAGATCGAATCCTACTGCAATACAAAAGTAAGAAGAATCACATCCTAACTTTCGGACAAATATTGAATGATTAAATCCTTCATAACATACGTTTATACACCTATGAACTGTGACAAAACATGTTCTAACAATGCAATACTGTGCAACATTAACCTTAATACCCGTAGCGCATATAGTATTACAGTACAAAATGCATAACAGTCTCCTCCCCCTTAACTTGACATTGTACAAAACAACAAATCTAATCTCTCAGGAGGCTTCCCTCTATTCATCCTATAGGGAAGTACTCTAACTTCATCCTGTACTGGTATGTGAATAGATTCTGAATCTACATCTGATGTTTGAGCATCTTGGTTAATATTTGATTTAACTTCTGAAAATTTTGCATCTCTAACATTCACGTGATCTACAACATTTTTATTTAACGGCTGTTATTGATCAACATGACGTTTTACAATATTTCCACCAACTTGAACATCATATTGTAAATTTCCTATCTCTTTCACAATTTCTCCTGGTACCCACTTTTCTGGAGAATTTTATTATCTTACCATGACATTAGAACAAGGGGGAAAATGTATTACTTTCGGGAAACTTTCTAATTGCTTATACCCTTTTTCGTCTAAATCACTTTGCAAACTTGGATACAACAAATCTAACTTACATCGAATCCTCCTCCCCTTCAACAAATTTGATGGTGTCACACCCGTTGTACTGTGTGGTGTTGTTCTTACACAATATTTTATCAATGGCAAGGTAAAAAACAATTAAAATGAGGTAAATGAAGCAAGAAGTTTTTTAAAGTCCAGTTATATTAATTTAATATTCTTGATAAAAATTACTGGTTGAGACAACCGAGACGATTAATTGCTGTCCTGCCTCCCTCAAGTTAGTAACTTACTTCACCGGAAAACAACCGTATGAAGCAAGCCCCTACCAATGACTATCATGTCTCTCAGGATCTGAAAAACAAAAAACACTCCCTGTAAAACTGGTCAGGTAAAAGGGAAACTAAATTACTTACGGGAATCCGTATTAACAAAAACAAAACTCAAAACGGGAATCCGTTCACTAAAATTACCTTCGATAGAATTCGATTTTGTAATTTTGAAAACACAAACATATTGTTCATAAACTGTGGTAATCCACCAAAAACGAAACTTAATGGCTAATAGCCTAATGTGGTAATCCACGAATAACAATTAATGAATTTTCAATAAAAGTGGTAATCCACCAAAAACGAAACCTAATGGCTAATAGCCTAATGTGGCAATCCACGAATAACAATAAATGAAATTTCAATAAAAGTGGTAATCCACCAAAAACGAAACCTGGCTAATAGCCTAATGTGGTAATCCACGAATAACAATTAATGAATTTTCAATAAAAGTGGTAATCCACTGTAAAAAAAAACCTAACTTTTAACGCTATAAAAAAGAAAACCGAAAACAAAATTGGAAAAAATAGTAATTTCTTTTGATCCCGAGATTTATTTTTAACAAGGTCTTGAGAAGGGAACTAATTTAATCAAATGTATTAAATCATTATGGCTAGGGTATCAAATCAACTCATGTTCAGATGTGAAAAGGCTGACTCACCTCAATACTCCTGCCGTTCACTGAATTACTGTTGCTCCTGCTGCCCCCCAAAGTGGCATAGTGTCGGTATCACTAGGGGTTTATCCTTCCATGACCGAGAGTTGTAAAAACGTCCACCATACAAGAAGGAATTTGTCTGAGAACTGACTTGGAAACTCCGATCGCCTTGACAAAAACTTCCAGCTCTCGGACAACAGCGTAAACAAGCAGTTCACCTTAAAAACAATACTAGGCGACAGATCACTAATAACAAGATTGTTTAGAGGAACTAAAGTCAGCCCCGCTCTACACTTGAACATGACAAAAATAATATTACGAATAATATTTAAGAGGTTTGATATTTATTATTTTCAACAACAAAAGAAATCACTTTCAACTTCTCCAATTTTGGTTTACGATAAATTATTTTCTACAGTTCTATAAGACAATAAAAACTTTGACACAATGAAAAATATGTTATTTGAATTTGCCTTTCTGCATTTCATGTTATGCTTAAATATTTTAACAAACCTTTCAGCCTCTCCATTCATGGAAGGGCGATATGTAGCTGAAAAATGTATGTTTAGTACCATTTACTTCACAAAAATCTTTAAATTCCTGTGAGGTAAACTGTGGACCATTATCAGTTACAATTCTTCCTGGAATTCCATGTGTAGAATTTTTTTTTCATAAATTCTTGTATTGTCGCGTAAGTGTTATGTATTATTGTAATAATGTACTGTATTACCTTAAATGTTACATGTATTGCGCAACATTGCGTCATATAGCTTTGATTAAATATGTTCACGAATGTGTATTAGTGAGATGAGGTATTTTGATATTAGGATTCAAGCATTTATTAATTACCTCAGAGATAGGATGTGATTCTATTTGCTTTTGTGTTGCAGTAGGATTTAAGTCTTTTGAGAGCGATGCTCTTTTTTTAGTTAGCAATGTTTTGGTTTGTCAAATTGTTTATGAGACGCTCCACGTTCACACTTGGGAGTTGGTTGTCACAGAGCAATGTAATCACAAGAAATCTATCAAATGTATTTTTAAGAATACCAACGTATCATTAAATCCCACCAAGAAAAATTGACGACTTTAAATGGGATCCCCTGGGTAATTACTAATAATTCTTCACTCCTTTCAGGTGAGTGAGTAATATGCTGAATTCATTAGACATCTTACAACAATCCTACATTGGCGACTTTAAATGGGATCCCCTGGGTGATTACTAATAATTCTTCACTCCTTTCAGGTGATTGAGTAATATGCTGAATTCATTAAACATCTTAAAACCAATCCTACATTGGCAACAACCAGGAGGATGAATAGGCTACACGCAGAAGAAACATTGAAGCTTTTGTACATCAGCGGCCAGGAGCAGGAGAAAAAGCCCAATGAAGATTTCCCAAGCAGCAGAACGGGGGAATTTCATCACACAAAGACAACGAAACAAGAGAAGGCTAAGGAAATTTTAAGGTTGGGCAGTATACAAAAAAGGTATACCTTGTGACTTTAGAACAGTAACCTATTCTAGGTATTAAGGTAAGAATCAAAATACCTCTTGACATTGAACATCCTGAACGATTTAGCATCACAGCTGAACCCAATTCTGTCGCAACACGATGGCAACAGTGGTGTGAGGAATTAAAGATTTATTTAGAAGCATTAGGGAATATGAAGGATGCCCAAAAGAAGGCATTTTACTTCATACAGCAGGTAGGGAAGTTCGGGAAGTGTTTAAGACATTGCAGCCTACAGATGACACAAGTGAAGCTGCAATTAGGGCTCTTACCACATGTTTTGCTCCTCAGGTCAATAGATTTTTTGAAAGATATCAATTTACAGCACAAGCATATCAGAAAGAAAATGAAAGTTTAGATGCATTTGTGACTAGAATAAAGAATTTAGCTGTTTCATGTGAATTTCTTGAGTTATGAAATGTTATCAGAGATCAAGTTATTGCACATTGCACATCACAAGAACTAAGAAAGAAATTATTGTAAGATAAAGATTTAATATTAGAAAAGGTATTGATAACAGGCAGAGCTATAGAAACATCAAATAGGCAAAGTAACATAATAAGTAGTTCTACAAGCAATAGAATGGAAAATTCTAAAATTAATACAATAGGTTCTAAGTGGGAAAAACAATGAGAATCAGAGAAAGAATATGTCAAAGCCTAGTCATAGGAAAGTGCCTAACACTAATGTTCATAAATATCACAATCAGGCCTATACACAGAAACAACAGGAAAAAACCCAAGTGTGATAGGTGTGGTAAAACTTATCACCTTGCATATGAAGCAAAGAAATGCCCTGCTACTGGACAAACATACCAGAATTGCAGACAGATGGGTCATTTTGCAACTGCTTGTAGATTCCCTAAACAGTACACAAAGAAAATAAATGCTACAGTTGATACTATTGGTCAAGAGAATAATGCGGAAAATGTTCATAATAATCAGATTAGGTCAGAAACTGATTCTGCGTTTTGCATTAATTCCGTCAACAAAGGTGCAAAGAAACATATCATGGTAGAAGTAATCATAAATGGTAAAGCAATTTGGATGCAAGTTGACTCAGCAGCTGATGTATCAATTACGTCTGAGAAAACAGCTAAACGCATTCTTAATTTGTTATTAGAAGGTACAAATAGAGTTTTGAAAGGTTATAATGGTTTTGATATTCAGGTAATAGGTATTTTGAACGTAGAAGTACAGTACAAAGAACACAAATTAGAGAGAATGCCATTAAAAGTAGTAAAAGGTAATGGACAAACTTTGCTAGGTGTAGATTGGCTACAGTATTTGAAGTTAGATTGGCCTAGTATTTTGAAGGTTACAGGTACACAAGATGAACACAAAAATGAAATATCTATGGATAATATCATATCAGAGTTTCAAGATGTATTTGAAGATAAAGTAGGTACAGTAAAGAATGCAAAGGCAATTTTAGTTTTGAAACCTGACAGTGCTCCTAGATTTTGTGCTCCCAGACCAATACCATATGCATTGAAAAGTGCAGTTGAAACAGAAATCAGGAGATCAGAAAATGAAGGTTCCTGGGTAAAGATTACATATTCAGATTGGGCTACTCCATTAGTACCTATTGTGAAGGAAAATGGACAGGTTAGGTTATGTGGAGATTACAAAGTAACATTGAATTCCCAACTGCAAGTAGCTCAACATCCATTACCAAATCCGAAAGACATGTTTGCAACTATGTCAGGATGCAGTATTTTTTCTAAATTAGATTTGAGACAAGCATTTCAACAGCTTCCAATGGATGAAAGTTCACAAAAAATGTGTACAGTAGATACATCCTTAGGTTTGTTCAGGCCAAAGAGATTACCTTATAGAGTTGCAAGTAGTCCAGCTATATGGCAGCAAACTATGGATAAGATTTTCAGGAATGCAAGGAGTATTCATTTTTATAGATGATATTTTAATTGCTGGTAAAGACACAAGAGAACATAGAGAAAGATTGCGAACAGCCCTGAAGAAGTTGAAGGAACATAATATTAGAGTAAAAAAAAGCAAATGTATTTTAAAAGTTGATTCAGTGGAATACTTAGGTTTTGTAATTAATGGCAAAGGTATTCACAAAACTAAAGAGAAGATTAAAGCTGTACAATCACCAAAGTACCAGAAAATGTTAAGGAATTACAATCATTTTTGGGTTTAGTAACATTTCATGGGAATTTCATTCAGAATTTGTCTATAATTGCACATCCATTGTATAATTTGTTGAATAAGGGTGTAGAATGGAAGTGGACAAAAGAGTGTCAGGAATCTTTTGAAAGAATCAAACTAGAAATAACATCACCTACATTCCTAGTACATTATCAAATGGATTTACCAGTTAAATTAGTATGTGATGGATCAAACATAGGTTTAGGTGCAGTATTATCTCATGTAATGCCAGATGGAACAGAAAAACAAATTGCATTCACTTCTAGAGTATTGAACAAGGCAGAAAGGAATTACTCTCAAATAGAAAAAGAAGGTTTAGTATTAGTTTACGGAGTTAAAAAATTTCATAAGTATCTTTATGGTAGGAAAAAGTTCACACTTGTTACAGATCATAAACCTTTATTAGCAATATTGGGTCCAAAAGCACGTTTACTTACGTTGGTAGCTGCAAGACTACAACGTTGGGCAATTACGTTAGCCGCGTACCACTATGATATAGAATACCGTCCAACATCAAACATGGGTAATGCAGACGCTTTATCTAGATTACCAGTAGACAAAGCTCCAGAAGAGTATGATGACAGTGTTCTGTTAATTTCTGTATATGATGTACCCATAACTGCAAAAGATGTAGCACAAAGTACCAAGAGAGACCCAGTACTTATTAAGGTTTTAGAGAGTTTATTGACAGGTAGGGACTTATGTGGAAAAGAGGAAAATTGTAAACCCTATAAGGATATATGGTATGAACTGAGTGTAACACAAGGAATAGTGATGAGAGGTTCACTGAGGAATAAGGTTCTGTCTGAAATGCATGCTGATCACCAAGGTATTGTAAGATCAAAGTCAATTGCAAGAACTTTTATATGGTGGCCAGGTGTAGAATGCACCCGTGGGAGTTACCCAGGTATCTATGGCAAAGAGTGCATATAGATTTAGCAGGTCCTTTTTTAAATCATTTGTTTTTTATAGTAGTAGATGCTTACAGTAAGTGGCCAGAAATGATCTTTTAAATCAAAACTTCTCCAATCGTCTTCTCCTACTTCATGTTTCATAGTCCTCAGCCATGTAGGTCTGTTTCTCCAACTCTTCTAGGTCCTTGTGGATCCCAGTTGAAAGTTTGTTGAACTAATCTCTCTTTGGGAGTGCGAAGAGCATAACCAAACCTTCTCCATCTGCCCCTCACCATGATCTCATCCCCATATGGCACTTGAGTAATCTCTCATATAGTTTCATTTCTAATCCTGTCATACCATTCAACTCCCAATATTCTTATGAGGGCTTTGTTCTCAAATCAGTAAAATCTGTTGAATATTGTTTCATTGTCATATCACGACTCATATACATACAGTAACACCGATCTAACTAAACTAATATATTGCCTGATTTTTATATGTAAATACAGGCGAATAGATTTCCAAGTTTTATTTAACCAACCCATTATCTGATTAGATTTTTTCAGTCTTTCATTAAACGCCAATTCTAAAGACCTGTTTTAGAGATCATAGTTCCTAAATATTTAAATGATTCTACCTCATTAATCCTTTCTCCATCCAATAATATTTCATCTTCCATTGCATATTCACATAATCATCGTCTCTGTCTTTCTTTTATTTATCTTGAACCCAACCTCCTGATATATTTCAAGCACTCTGATAGGTAAGTATGGCAAATCCTGTGGTCTTCTGCTAATAAGGACAGCGTCATCAGCATACTCTAGGTCAGTAATTTCCTATTATCAATCCAGTCCAATCCTTCTCCACCATCTCCATCTGTTCTATGCATTACAAAATCAATGAGGATGATAAACAACATAGGTGATAACCATTCCCATAGCGTACTCCACTGTTCACTGCAAATTCATTTGATAGGACTGCACTAACATTAACTTTGCACTTACTTATCCAAATTTACATATTTAAGAGGAATTTCATAACGCAGGACTCTCCACAAAATTTGCCGGTGCACACTATCAAAGGCTTTTTCATAGTCCACAAATGTAGAAGGAAATAATTCTGCAGGGACGAGCAACGGGTCACCATACACCATTTCAGCTGCCAAGATGTCAAGGGTGTCTTTAGGAGTGGTCCTTAGTCCCAGGAGGACCCAGGGAAGCTGAGTAAACCAGTTGGAATCCTTGCAGTGGGACATCAAAGCTTCTTTGAGGGTGCGATGAAAACTTTCAACCATTCCATCGGCAGCAGGGTTGTAGGCAGTTGTCTGATGTAGGGTGATGCCCAGTAGATTCGCTAATGATGTCCACAATTGAGAGGTGAAAGTGGTACCCCTGTCAGAAGTAATATGCTCAGGGATACCAAATCTTGCAATCCATCCTGAGAGTAAGGCAGATGTACAAGAGGCAGATGATGCAGTTTCCATGGGAATGGCTTCAGGCCAACGAGTGGAGCGGTCTATGATGGTAAACAGGTAACAATGTCCTTTTGATGTGGGTAGGGGGCCTGCAACGTCGACGGAAATGTGTGTGAAACGACGCTGAGGTTGAGGAAAGGTTCCCACTCCTGAATCTGTGTGTCGATGTACTTTGGAAGTTTGGCAAGAAGTACAGGCGCGGACCCAATCCTTAGCATCCTTAGAAATGGCGTGCCAAATGAACTTTTTCTTCAGCAGCTGTGCAGTAGAATGGCACGAGGGATGTGAAGGGCCGTGAATGAAATCAAACACCTGCCGGCGCATGGGAGCAGAAATCCAAGGTCGCGGTCTACCAGTACTGACGTCACAGAGGAGGGTGGTGTTGGAGTCTTCGAGGGGGAAGTCTTCCCAACGGAGGGACATGCAGGATGTCCTACATGCTTGATACTCTGGGGATCTGTCATTGGGCTTCAGCCAAGGCGTTGTAATCCAATCCCAATTAAATGGCAGCCAACGTGTTTCTTGACAGAGCATCGGCAACGGGATTCATTTTCCCAGGGACATATTGAAGGGTGCAATTGTATTCAGCCACATCGGAGAGATGTCGGCGTTGACGGGCGGACCAGGCGTTAGGCTGTCAAGTGAAGGTGTGCACCAGAGGCATATGGTCTGTGCAAATGACGAAGTTCGTACCTTCTAAGAAATGGTGAAAGTGACGGACAGCCAAGTGCACCGCTAGCAATTCGCGATCGAAGGTAGAATAACCCGATTCTGCCTTGGAAAGTTTTTTGCTGAAGAAGGCCAATGGGCGGGGCGAGCCGTTGACCACCTGCTCGAGTGCTGCACCAATAGCGACGTCGCTGGCATCGGTAGAGAGAAGGAGAGGGGCACGTGGGATAGGAAAAGTGAGAGCCGCAGCGGTTGATAGGGCCTTTTTTTGCATTGCAGAAGGCTGTTTCTTGAAGGGGACCCCACTTCAGGTCCTTTGGCTTGCCCTTGAAGATGGCGTAGCGGAGAGCAAGAGTGGCGGCAATGGCTGGCAGAAAACGGTGATAATAGTTGATCATGCCGAGGAATTCCTGCAGAGCTTTGACGGTCGAGGGCGCGGGGAAGTCCTGAATGGCTCCTACCTTCTCAGAGAGGGCATAGACTCCTTCAGGAGTGATGTGGTGCCCTACAAACGACACTTCGTTGGCGCCAAAGGTACACTTGTCGTACCGGACTAAAAGGCTGTTTTGTTGCAGGCGGTCGAGCACGATGTGCAGGTGATGGAGGAGTTCCTCTTTTGAGGAGGAGAACATAAGTATGTCGTCCACATAACATACGCAGAAGGGGAGGTCCCCTAAGATACCATCTATGAGAAGTTGAAACGTGGCCCCAGAATTACGAAGGCCAAAACAGGAGTAATTGAAGGTGTATATACCAAACGGAGTGGTGATGGCAGTCTTGGGGATGTCTACTGGGTTTATAGGCACCTGAAAATACCCCTGCAGTAGAGAAAAACCTTCGCTTTGTGCAGGTAGGAGGTCACGTCGGCGATGTTTGGGAGGGGGTAGTGATTCGGTTCTGTTTGCACGTTCAGGTGCCTTTAATCCCCGCACGGATGGAGGGAACCGTCTTTCTTCAGAACGATGTGTAAGGGTGACGATCATGGGCTGGCGGCCTTTTGGCAAAGGCCCATTTCCTCCATTTCGGCGAACGTCTGTTTGGCGGCTGCCAATCGTTCCGGTGCCAGACGTCTGAATTTTTTGAAGACTGGGGGTCCCATCGTCTTGATATGGTGATAAATACCGTGCTTGGCAGGAGCCGTGGGGGTTTTGTGAAGTTCTGGACGGAAAACCTCCTGGTACGACATAAGGAGGTGGGCGTAGGCATCCGTGGGTGCGCTGATGTGGAGAGCGAGGTTGGAGGGGGCGGGTTGGAGAAGTGTCAACAAGTACGAGACTGCGTTGACCAATCGTCGGTGGGCGACATTGACCAGAAGGTGGAAATGAGAGAGGAGATCTGCACCGAGGATTGGCAATGTGACGTCAGCAACGAGAAACTTCCAGTTAAATTTACCGTTTCCAACAATAATATGAAGTTCTCGTAACCGTAGGTGGGTATCGCAGATCTGTTGGCAGCTACCAAGCGGACGTCGGCAGACGTAGACAGACTATGTCGTGTCCTGAAGAGTTCCCTTGGCAAAAGAGAGCGACAAGCCCCCGTGTCTACCAAAAATCGCACGCCCGTTCCTACATAATGTAAAAAGAAAAGATTAGAAACACGGGAGGCCACTGCCACGAGCGATAGCCTACTTACACGTTTTTTGGCCAGTGACAATCCTTGGCACATTTCTTCGCGGTTGCCCCGAATCTGTTGTAGTAGTAGCAAAACTGAGGCAGATGGGAGGCAGTAAGTGGCTATAGAAGTCGTTGGTTGGGGCACGAGCAAGTGGTGGGTGGTGGGTGGCTTTGTCACAGCTTCGGCACGTCACGGGGTAGGCGTGTATGTCCTATGGCATTTACGTCAGCTTCGGTTGACATTGAATAGGTGTCCTCTTCATCAGGAGTGGAGGCGTTGATGGAGGTCTTGAAGTGGCTGTACATAAGGGCGTCAGCTTTGGTCATCAAGTACTTTATGGGTAAACTATAGACATCGGGTATGGCAGCTCGTACAGGTTCGGGTAAACGGTGTATCCAAAGGGCACGAAGTAGGTTCACCTCACAAGGAGAGCCGTCTGCAGCAGGTTGCAGACGAGCGATACTGGTCATTTCCCTGAGGGCGAGCGAAGCCCTTTGGTCCCCCAACGGTAGTTAAGAGAGCTGAAAAAGCTTTGTTATACAGGTGGCTGGCGACGGCGAGTACTGCTGCAGAAGGTATGTTTTGAGGGCGTCATACGCTATTGGGGTGTCTCCTTGTTCACAAAGCCAGTTGTATATTTCCGGGAAGGTGTCCTCGGGTATCACCGCGAGAGCATAATCTGCTTTGGTGGTTGAGCGAGTCACACCCTTGATGCGAAACTGTACTTCTGCGTGCTGAAACCAAGCAAACGCCTCTCCGCTGGCGAATGATGAAATTTTCAATATGGCAGCCACAGCGCCAACTTCTGTAGAGTCCACCATAGTACCAACGAGAGGGGCAAGGGGGGGTGGAAGGCGGTAGGAGCGAGTTGACTTCTGGGGTCACCAATGTGACGACCAGAGAGAAGGTTGTGACTCAAGTTCAGGATGAAAGCAACTGAGTCTTTATTACAGAACACTCGCCTCTATATACAAAAACTCAATGCAACAGGAAATATCCTATTCAACCGACGCCGCGCCGGTTAACAGTTAATGGTGAGAAAAACAGGCACATTATTTCAGGTACAATGCAACAGGAAATTTGCTGTTTAACTGGCACCGCACCGGTTAACAGTTAACGGTGAGAAAAACAGGCATTGTGGCTGGATGTCACAAGAACAATCCCCACACCCTGGAATCACTCTAACTGAAAATAGTGTCCTCAAAACAAATTTTCCCCTTACGTTATCAGCAGCGGGACTCTTGGACAAAAAGGACATAAAAACAAAACATAACCTTAAAACTATATTTATTAAAAGTAAAATACTTAACACAAACCATCCACAACCAAAATAATCACTTAAAGCTAATTATAAATTTGAACACTAAATATAAAAAAAACGTAATACTATTTAAATAAACCAATCAAAAAAAAAAAAAAATCTAACAAAACTTGAACTTGAATTAACCACAACCTCAACTTCAAATCACAAAAACATATATATTGTGTGTGTTCACTAACACTCCGCACGATAAGTCACACACACACAAAAAAAAACACTTGAGTAATCATTCACTAAGCCAACTGTCTTTATTGGCACAACACCACTATACTATATGAAACCAGAAGACTGTCTTAATTTGCCATAACGGACTTAACTCCTCGGGGTCATGGGTGTCATCGTCATCATAATCATCAACATCATAATTATCATCATCATACGAAATCTTAATTGTAATAAACAGGCTAGGTCATCAACGATTGGTCAATCCACTAGAGCAGTCTAAACACAATCAAGTTTCTCAAACAAGCCAGGTCATCAACAGTCAATTTCACATTCAAGTGAACTCTCTCCAAAGGAGGAATTACGGTTCAGAAAATAAATCAACACTTCCACGCTGGTAAAGAAAAATAATAGTAAATCCAGCACTCAAATCACACAACTGCATGAAGTCGCAGTCAATCAAAAAAAGCATTCGCTCCGAAACATTTACTACTGTCCTAACCTAGCTAAAGGTAAACAAACAACCTCATTTATACCAACAGTCTTTCTCACAACAAACAATCAATACATTAACTACCTCACCTCTCTCTCTCTCTCTCTCTCTCTCTCTCTCTCTCTCTACTCTCTCTCTCTCTCTCTCTCTCCCTCTCAAGATTTGGCAAATAAAAATAAATAAAATAAAACAAAAATTAATCCTCCACAGCATGTTTATTCAGGGTTCTTTTTAGTGCGAGGGGAGAGCGAAGATACAAGCATAATATATATACACAAAATGAAATGTCGTTACTATGTATGATCGTGTGACTCACGGTTGGTACAGTTTGTAAGGACCTGCATCACTACGGATGGGTCTCGAAGGATACCACCGATGACGACCGCGTACTCTTCCAGCGGTCCCTTTGCACCTGGGTAAGAGGGTTTAAGAAGAACTCGGATCCGAAGGCCCCTTACCTCCCCTCTAACGAGAGGAAGATATCCTCTTCCCCAAGGCGGCACCTGATTCGGTTTTGGGCTACTTTAAGCCCAAACCCCTCCCAACAGTCTAGCTACAGGTCGACGAAGCGTTGGGTGCGATGAGCCTAGACTCCAAGAGGATGTCTTCTGTCTCCTCTCTCTCCCCGGGTAAAGAATCGGTGGAGTTTGATGAAGAACCCCTCCTTTCGGTGGATGACTTTTATCTGCCGAAGGTGGATGATGCAAGTTTGGGGATCATCAAGGATTCAGTGGTGTCTCCCACTTCAGCCCCCACTACGACAATGGCCTCCCTGTCTACGGTGACGACTGCCTCTTCCGTAACGGGAGCTGTTCCTGCCTCTTTCCCCTCACCATCTCCTGCTGGGCTCATGGAGCCCCCTCAGTTCCCAAGTACCTTGGGTACTACAATGGATCCGGTACTTATGGCTAACATGAAAGCTTTCATGGAGGGGAATCAGCAATACCAGCTGATGATGTTCAAGGCCTTACTTGAAGAGATCCATGCATTGAAGAAGCAAGGGATCAGGTCTTGCCCTCCCAGCTACCTTATTGCATGCTGGCCATGCCGTGCTCTCTGAGGGCATCCTCCACATTGGTGAAGGGCTGGGTTCCAGACCGGTGGCGGATCTGGACTTTTACCCCCCCCCCCCCTTTGCTACATGAGGCTAGCTGAGGGGGTTCCGTTGAGGGTAAGCCACTCCCAGCTTTGGAAGAGTGCAAACCGGTCTCACTTATCCTACCACATGATGCTGACCACTGGACCGATGTCCAGTTTACTTTTGCTGAGGGTAAACTGGATAAGGAGGTGGCCGGCCGCCAGTTTAATGAGAAGCTGCCCAGGATTTCCGAACACCTTCTTATGGCTGAGCTGGAGGCTAGAGAAAGGTTGTCAGCGTCGATGTCTCTGCAGTGCTTCATGGAGATGATGATCGGGAAATTTACAGACGCCCCAGTCTTTTCCTTGTTGGCAAAGACTCATCTCGCCACCTTTATGAAGGACCTTTATGCTTTCCTTCAGGCCCGTAGAGCCTGTAGAGAGCATGTACTTGCCACAGCTACCATCCGCCACAAGCCGAAACATCTCATCGACTCTAGCATCTGGGGAAAAAAAATCTGTTTCCTTAGAAGTTGGTGAAGGAAGTCACGGATAAGGCTGTCGCAGAGAATAAGAGCCTTTTCCAGAAGTGGGGGATCTCCTTGAAGAGGAAGTTCACCCCTGGGGGAGGCCCGAAACCCAAGAGGTCTCGCAAACCAACCTATCATCGGAAGTTGTTTGCTCCTCCCCCTGCCACTATCCCTCAGACTGTCTACGCTGTGCCCCAGCAAGTGCTGACACAGTCCCTACCCTTCAACCCTGTGTATAAGCAAGGGTTGTCTTCCTTTCGATCTCCCAATAAAGGAAAAGGGGGCAGAGGCCACCCTGACAGAGGAGGCAAGTCCAGGGTTTGTGGACATCGAGACGGCAGAGGAGGAAGAGGATCACGTCCTCAACACAAACAATGAAGGTCTCCTGGTAGGGGGATGGCTGGCCTTGTTCAAAGACCGTTGGTCTTTCAGTCCTTGGGCACAGAGCATCATTTCCAATGGCTTGGGTTGGAAGTGGAAACAAAGGCCACCAAAGCTCAGGAGATTCTTCCAGAAAACAACACCTTATCTGGAACAATTTGTACAAGACCTTCTGAAGAGAAGAGTTATCCATTGCACGAGATCTATGAGATTTCAAGGTGGTCTATTTTGCGTGCCAAAGAAAGATTCGAGCATACCTCGAACTATTCTCGACTTGTCCCGTCAAAACCTGTTCGTTCAGTGCAACAGGTTCCTGATGCTGACTATTTCGCAGATACGGACCTTACTACCCCTGGAGGCTTACACCGTCTCTACAGTATAGATCTTACCGACGCTTATTGCCATCTTCCGATAGGTCGACGCATCTTCGCATCTCCCCCTACCTTGGTTTCAGCCTGGAGAGAAAGGGCTATGTATTCAGAGCTATGCCATCCTGGCTCAATATAGCTCCGAGGATTTTCACGAAGCTTACCGACGCAGTAGTACAACTTTGGGAGAAAGGCCTTCAAGTAGCGGCGTACCTGGATGACTGGCTAGAGTGGGCTCCCTCGGCACTGGAGTGCTCGGAAGTAGCCACTCGAGTTGTACGCTTCCTTCAGTCCCTCGGATTTCAGATCAGCTTCAAGAAATCAAGACTGGCCCCAGCTCAAGACTTCCAGTGGTTGGGGATTCATTGGAACCTCAAGTCTCACTCCCTATCTATTCCTCCCTCTAAGAGAAAGGAAACAGCGAAGTCAGTCAGGACCCTGATCAAGTCTGGGACAATCACCAAAAGATGGTTCTAGGATCTTTATAATTTGCCTCGGTAACAAACCCTGCCCTCAAAGTACAACTCAAGGATACAAGCAGAGTTTGGAAAAGGAGAGCCTCCAAAGCTCTTCGCGACCACCAGAAGAAGACTCCGGTATTACTGCACAAGCAACTTCGACCATGGTCCGCTGCCAAAAGTCTTTCACAGACGGTGCCGTTGCGCTTTCCTCCTCCAGTAGTGACACTTCATACGGACGCCTATTTGGATGGTTGGGGTGGTCATACCCCGCTCAAGAAAGAGCCGTTTGGGTCAGAAATTTCAACATTTCCACATCAATATTCTGGAGGCCATGGCAGTCTTCTTGTCCTTCAAGAAATTACACTTGAAGGAGAATATTAATATCCGTCTAGTCCTCGACAGCAAAGTGATAGTCCATTGCATCAACAGACAAGGGTTGAGGTCTCCCCAAATAAATCCCGTACTGATAGCCATCATTACGTTGGCTCAGAAGAAAGGTTGGCACCTGTCAGCATCCCACCTTCAGGGAGTAAGAAATGTGATGGCGGATTCCCTCTCTCGGACAAAACCTCTAGAGACGGAGTGGTCTCTCGACGAAAAATCATTCTGTTTTGTGCAGGATGAAGTCCCTGAACTTCAAGTGGATCTGTTTGCGATGATTCTCAACAAGAATCTTCCCTGCTATGTAGCACCGAACGTGGATCAAGCAGCAGTGGGAATGGACGCGATGTCCCTGGATTGGAATCGTTGGGCGAAGATTTACCTGTTCCCACCGTTCAACCTCCTCATGAAGGTTTTGGACAAGCTTCGATCTTTCAAAGGGATGGCCGCTCTGGTGTTTCCTCTATGGCCAAAGAGCAACTGGTTTCCCATGGTCACGGAATCGAACTACAAGAGGTACAGCAGGATATTGTCTACGCTTCATCATGGAAAACGAACAACCTTCATCTCATGATTTTTTCGCCCTAGCCCAGGAAAAGAAGTTCCAAATTGCGATGGCTTCCGGTGCTCATGTTAGTCAAATTGTGGTGCTTTCTAGAGACGAGGGCCACATTGAATTTGTGGATAATGGTGAAATTAATTTATACTCTGATCCTGCTTTTCTAACTAAGAATGAACTTCCCTCTAAACATTGGGGTCCATAGAAAATAGTTCCCCTACCAGGTGATCCCTCCCTGTGTCCAGTGCAGTGTTTAAAGGTGTATTTACTAAGAACAGTGCAGTTTAAGGGTGGTCAATTGTTTAAGGGGGAAACAGTGGCATCTGATTTGTCTCTGAAAAAGTTATGAACAAATATTACCTACTTTATACAAAGAGCGAACCCGGCTAGTATGCCATCGGGTCACGACCCTAGGAATGTGGCTTCCTCCTTGAACTTTTTCCAGTATATGTCTTTTGAGGGATTGCAGGCATATACTGGTTGGAAGTCCAGTAGGGTTTTCTTTAGGCATTACCTGAAGCAACTGGAGGAGATACGCCACTTTGTGGTGGCTGCGGGAAGTGTTGTCAAACCCGATGCAATGACGTAGCCCACAGTGCGTCCTAGGGCACTCCTCCAGCTTGTTATTAGCAATGAGTAAACAGTTGGTTTTTGCTTCAGGGAAAAAAGAAAAAATGCAATTAATCATTTACTTTTCAGGTTCACACGTGTCTCTCTGACGCAATGTTTGTTCGTTCAGTGCTACAGCCTAACTGTCTAAATGTTGGTTAAGCTATATCTCATTTTGTTCGGGTGATTACCCCTTTTTGTACATATGTATAAAGTGTATCATTTTCTTTTGCATTGATAACTTTAACTCTTTATTGTGTGATCATGTATCTATTGATCAGGTTTTTCTTGTCATAAGTTCCCTACGGTTCCTTATGTCATGTATTCTTCCCCTAATGTTACCTTATGTCTGGTTATGGATGGTATGTATTTACTTTTGTACATAAATTTTCCATAGGCTGTTAATGATGATTGCTTGTTAACCTTTGCACTGATTCTTGTGAATAAAAGTCTGTAAATTGTTACATGCCTTTTATTTTATGCCCTATTATCATGCTTATAATTACCTTAGCGGCAATAAATTGTTCCATACGTCTTACCTATGATGCCTCCTTCAGTTTTGGGTTCCTTAGGGTTCCCAACACTAAACTCAGGTGATATTCCAATTGCGGAGGGTGGTCCTTTGGTCCTTATTACCTCCTTGTTGGACCATCATACTTGTCAAAGCTGCCTCCGGATTGTTCTGGGATATATAGTTGAGAGTGATACCTATGCCTTGATGGAGTAATCCTGTAAGTACATTTCGGTATTGGGACCTCTCTCTTTGAGGCTTCCTACCGAGTCATGTGTAATTCTCTGGTACACTTCCATCAGGATGAAATGGCTTGAGCCAAAAAAAAAAAAAACGGATTTTGACGTAGGAAAAATCTTTTTTTGGGTGAGATAGCCATGTCGTCCTGATGGCTCACGCATTACGTTGTCACTCCCTGATGCCTGTAAGAAGCCTTTTTTCACAGTAGTTACGCTGCTATGTTGAATGACGTCATCAGTGACGAACAGTAGTACCATGAGGGGAGAGGATACATAACGGCTCCTCACCTGTCCTTCTCCCTAGTTTCCTAAACTGGGTTAAGTCTATTAGGGGTGCAGAAATCTATGGTTATCTACGGATACGTCCCTGATTATACACGATATCTTAGGATAGTTGTTCCGGGGATTAGAACCCTATGATACTTGACGGTAATTCTCTTGTAATATCATTTGCAGAAATATTATACAGTAGGAAGCTGCCGGAAGGACCTTCCATCAGGACGACATGGCTATCTCACCCAAAAATAGATTTTTCCTACGTCTAAATACGTTTTAATGGCTTCAGGATTACATTGCTTGTCAGCTCTCAACCGTGTCTTGACAACTTGTGACTCTCGAGTGAGAATATGTAAACAAAACTCGTACACATACATAGAGAAAACAAAAGTGAGCATCCCTCTCAAAAAGATCGAATCCTACTGCAATACAAAAGTAAGAAGAATCACATCCTAACTTTCGGACAAATATTGAATGATTAAATCCTTCATAACATACGTTTATACACCTATGAACTGTGACGAAACATGTTCTAACAATGCAATACTGTGCAACATTAACCTTAATACCCGTAGCGCATATAGTATTACAGTACAAAATGCATAACAGTCTCCTCCCCCTTAACTTGACATTGTACAAAACAACAAATCTAATCTCTCAGGAGGCTTCCCTCTATTCATCCTATAGGGAAGTACTCTAACTTCATCCTGTACTGGTACATGAATAGATTCTGAATCTAAATCTGATATTTGAGCATCTTGGTTAATATTTGATTTAACTTCTGAAAATTTTGCGTCTCTAACATTCACGTGATCTACAACATTTTTATTTAACGGCTGTTATTGATCAACATGACGTTTTACAATATTTCCACCAACTTGAACATCATATTGTAAATTTCCTATCTCTTTTACAATTTCTCCTGGTACCCACTTTTCTGGAGTATTTTATTATCTTACCATGACATTAGAACAAGGGGGAAAATGTATTACTTTCGGGAAACTTTCTAATTGCTTATACCCTTTTTCGTCTAAATCACTTTGCAAACTTGGATACAACAAATCTAACTTACACCGAATCCTCCTCCCCTTCAACAAATTTGATGGTGTCACACCCGTTGTACTGTGTGGTGTTGTTCTATAAGACAATAAAAACTTTGACACATTGAAAAATATGTTATTTGAATTTGCCTTTCTGCATTTCATGTTATGCTTAAATATTTGAACAAACCTTTCAGCCTCTCCATTCATGGAAGGGCGATATGTAGCTGAAAAATGTATGTTTAGTACCATTTACTTCACAAAAATCTTTAAATTCCTGTGAGGTAAACTGTGGACCATTATCAGTTACAATTCTTCCTGGAATTCCATGTGTAGAATTTTTTTTTCATGTATTCAACTGTATTACCTTAAATGTTACATGTATTGCGCAACATTGCGTCATATGCTTTGATTAAATATGTTCACGAATGTGTATTAGTGAGATGAGGTATTTTGATATTAGGATTCAAGCATTTATTAATTACCTCAGAGATAGGATGTGATTCTATTTGCTTTTGTGTTGCAGTAGGATTTAAGTCTTTTGAGAGCGATGCTCTTTTTTTAGTTAGCAATGTTTTGGTTTGTCAAATTGTTTATGAGACGTTCCACGCTCACACTTGGGAGTTGGTTGTCACAGAGCAATGTAATCACAAGAAATCTACCAAATGTATTTTTAAGAATACCAACGTATCATTAAATCCCACCAAGAAAAATTGACGACTTTAAATGGGATCCCCTGGGTAATTACTAATAATTCTTCACTCCTTTCAGGTGAGTGAGTAATATGCTGAATTCATTAGACATCTTACAACAATCCTACATTGGCGACTTTAAATGGGATCCCCTGGGTGATTACTAATAATTCTTCACTCCTTTCAGGTGAGTGAGTAATATGCTGAATTCATTAAACATCTTAAAACCAATCCTACATTGGCAACGACCAGGAGGATGAATAGGCTACACGCAGAAGAAACATTGAAGCTTTTGTACATCAGCGGCCAGGAGCAGGAGAAAAAGCCCAATGAAGATTTCCCAAGCAGCAGAACGGGGGAATTTCATCACACAAAGACAACGAAACAAGAGAAGGCTAAGGAAATTTTAAGGTTGGGCAGTATACAAAAAAGGTATACCTTGTGACTTTAGAACAGTAACCTATTCTAGGTATTAAGGTAAGAATCAAAATACCTCTTGACATTGAACATCCTGAACGATTTAGCATCACAGCTGAACCCAATTCTGTCGCAACACGATGGCAACAGTGGTGTGAGGAATTAAAGATTTATTTAGAAGCATTAGGGAATATGAAGGATGCCCAAAAGAAGGCATTTTACTTCATACAGCAGGTAGGGAAGTTCGGGAAGTGTTTAAGACATTGCAGCCTACAGATGACACAAGTGAAGCTGCAATTAGGGCTCTTACCACATGTTTTGCTTCTCAGGTCAACAGATTTTTTGAAAGATATCAATTTACAGCACAAGCATATCAGAAAGAAAATGAAAGTTTAGATGCATTTGTGACTAGAATAAAGAATTTAGCTGTTTCATGTGAATTTCTTGAGTTATGAAATGTTATCAGAGATCAAGTTATTGCACATTGCACATCACAAGAACTAAGAAAGAAATTATTGTAAGATAAAGATTTAATATTAGAAAAGGTATTGATAACAGGCAGAGCTATAGAAACATCAAATAGGCAAAGTAACATAATAAGTAGTTCTACAAGCAATAGAATGGAAAATTCTAAAATTAATACAATAGGTTCTAAGTGGGAAAAACAATGAGAATCAGAGAAAGAATATGTCAAAGCCTAGTCATAGGAAAGTGCCTAACACTAATGTTCATAAATATCACAATCAGGCCTATACACAGAAACAACAGGAAAAAACCCAAGTGTGATAGGTGTGGTAAAACTTATCACCTTGCATATGAAGCAAAGAAATGCCCTGCTACTGGACAAACATACCAGAATTGCAGACAGATGGGTCATTTTGCAACTGCTTGTAGATTCCCTAAACAGTACGCAAAGAAAATAAATGCTACAGTTGATACTATTGGTCAAGAGAATAATGCGGAAAATGTTCATAATAATCAGATTAGGTCAGAAACTGATTCTGCGTTTTGCATTAATTCCGTCAACAAAGGTGCAAAGAAACATATCATGGTAGAAGTAATCATAAATGGTAAAGCAATTTGGATGCAAGTTGACTCAGCAGCTGATGTATCAATTACGTCTGAGAAAACAGCTAAACGCATTCTTAATTTGTTATTAGAAGGTACAAATAGAGTTTTGAAAGGTTATAATGGTTTTGATATTCAGGTAATAGGTATTTTGAACGTAGAAGTACAGTACAAAGAACACAAATTAGAGAGAATGCCATTAAAAGTAGTAAAAGGTAATGGACAAACTTTGCTAGGTGTAGATTGGCTACAGTATTTGAAGTTAGATTGGCCTAGTATTTTGAAGGTTACAGGTACACAAGATGAACACAAAAATGAAATATCTATGGATAATATCATATCAGAGTTTCAAGACGTATTTGAAGATAAAGTAGGTACAGTAAAGAATGCAAAGGCAATTTTAGTTTTGAAACCTGACAGTGCTCCTAGATTTTGTGCTCCCAGACCAATACCATATGCATTGAAAAGTGCAGTTGAAACAGAAATCAGGAGATCAGAAAATGAAGGTTCCTGGGTAAAGGTTACATATTCAGATTGGGCTACTCCATTAGTACCTATTGTGAAGGAAAATGGACAGGTTAGGTTATGTGGAGATTACAAAGTAACATTGAATCCACAACTGCAAGTAGCTCAACATCCATTACCAAATCCGAAAGACATGTTTGCAACTATGTCAGGATGCAGTATTTTTTCTAAATTAGATTTAAGACAAGCATTTCAACAGCTTCCAATGGATGAAAGTTCACAAAAAATGTGTACAGTAAATACATCCTTAGGTTTGTTCAGGCCAAAGAGATTACCTTATAGAGTTGCAAGTAGTCCAGCTATATGGCAGCAAACTATGGATAAGATTTTCAGGAATGTAAGGAGTATTCATTTTTATAGATGATATTTTAATTGCTGGTAAAGACACAAGAGAACATAGAGAAAGATTGTGAACAGCCCTGAAGAAGTTGAAGGAACATAATATTAGAGTAAAAAAAAGCAAATGTATTTTAGAAGTTGATTCAGTGGAATACATAGGTTTTGTAATTAATGGCAAAGGTATTTACAAAACTAAAGAGAAGATTAAAGCTGTACAATCAACAAAAGTACCAGAAAATGTTAAGGAATTACAATCATTTTTGGGTTTAGTAACATTTCATGGGAATTTCATTCAGAATTTCTCTATAATTGCACATCCATTGTATAATTTGTTGAATAAGGGTGTAGAATGGAAGTGGACAAAAGAGTGTCAGGAATCTTTTGAAAGAATCAAACTAGAAATAACATCACCTACATTCCTAGTACATTATCAAATGGATTTACCAGTTAAATTAGTATGTGATGGATCAAACATAGGTTTAGGTGCAGTATTATCTCATGTAATGCCAGATGGAACAGAAAAACCAATTGCATTCACTTCTAGAGTATTGAACAAGGCAGAAAGGAATTACTCTCAAATAGAAAAAGAAGGTTTAGTATTAGTTTACGGAGTTAAAAAATTTCATAAGTATCTTTATGGTAGGAAAAAGTTCACACTTGTTACAGATCATAAACCTTTATTAGCAATATTGGGTCCAAAAGCACGTTTACTTACGTTGGTAGCTGCAAGACTACAACGTTGGGCAATTACGTTAGCCGCGTACCACTATGATATAGAATACCGTCCAACATCAAACATGGGTAATGCAGACGCTTTATCTAGATTACCAGTAGACAAAGCTCCAGAAGAGTATGATGACAGTGTTCTGTTAATTTCTGTATATGATGTACCCATAACTGCAAAAGATGTAGCACAAAGTACCAAGAGAGACCCAGTACTTATTAAGGTTTTAGAGAGTTTATTGACAGGTAGGGACTTATGTGGAAAAGAGGAAAATTGTAAACCCTATAAGGATATATGGTATGAACTGAGTGTAACACAAGGAATAGTGATGAGAGGTTCACTGAGGAATAAGGTTCTGTCTGAAATGCATGCTGATCACCAAGGTATTGTAAGATCAAAGTCAATTGCAAGAACTTTTATATGGTGGCCAGGTGTAGATAAAGATGTGGAATCTTATATAAAGAATTGTATGAATTGTGTTATACAACAGAACAATCCTCAATTTGCTAGAATGCACCCGTGGGAGTTACCCAGGTATCCATGGCAAAGAGTGCATATAGATTTAGCAGGTCCTTTTTTAAATCATTTGTTTTTTATAGTAGTAGATGCTTACAGTAAGTGGCCAGAAATTATCTTTTAAATCAATACTTCTCCAATCGTCTTCTCCTACTTCATGTTTCATAGTCCTCAGCCATGTAGGTCTGTTTCTCCAACTCTTCTAGGTCCTTGTGGATCCCAGTTGAAAGTTTGTTGAACTAATCTCTCTTTGGGAGTGCGAAGAGCATAACCAAACCTTCTCCATCTGCCCCTCACCATGATCTCATCCCCATATGGCACTTGAGTAATCTCTCATATAGTTTCATTTCTAATCCTGTCATACCATTCAACTCCCAATATTCTTATGAGGGCTTTGTTCTCAAATCAGTAAAATCTGTTGAATATTGTTTCATTGTCATATCACGACTCATATACATACAGTAACACCGATCTAACTAAACTAATATATTGCCTGATTTTTATATGTAAATTCAGGCGAATAGATTTCCAAGTTTTATTTAACCAACCCATTATCTGATTTGATTTTTTCAGTCTTTCATTAAACGCCAATTCTAAAGACCTGTTTTAGAGATCATAGTTCCTAAATATTTAAATGATTCTACCTCATTAATCCTTTCTCCCTCCAATAATATTTCATCTTCCATTGCATAATCCTCCTGATATATTTCAAGCGTTCTGATAGGTAAGTATGGCAAATACTGTGGTCTTCTGCTAATAAGGACAGCGTCATCTGCATACTCTAGGTCAGTAATTTCCTATTATCAATCCAGTCCAATCCTTCTCCATCATCTCCATCTGTTCTATGCATTACAAAATCCATGAGGAAGATAAACAACATAGGTGACAACTCATTCCCATGGCGTACTCCACTGTTCACTGTAAATTCATTTGATAAGACTCCACTAACATTAACTTTGCACTTACTTATCCAAATTTACATATTTAAGAGGAATTTCATAACGCAGGACTCTCCACAAAATTTGCCGGTGCACACTATCAAAGGCTTTTTCATAGTCCACAAATGTAGAAGGAAATAATTCTGCAGGAACAAGCAACGGGTCACCATACACCATTTCAGCTGCTAAGATGTCGAGGGTGTCTTTAGGAGTGGTCCTTAGTCCCAGGAGGACCCAGGGAAGCTGAGTAAACCAGTTGGAATCCTTGCAGTGGGACATCAAAGCTTCTTTGAGGGTGCGATGAAAACTTTCAACCATTCCATCGGCAGCAGGGTTGTAGGCAGTTGTCTGATGTAGGGTGATGCCCAGGAGATTCACTAATGATGTCCACAATTGAGAGGTGAAAGTGGTACCCCTGTCAGAAGTAATATGCTCAGGGATACCAAATCTTGCAATCCATCCTGAGAGTAAGGCAGATGTACAAGAGGCAGATGATGCAGTTTCCATGGGAATGGCTTCAGGCCAACGAGTGGAGCGGTCTATGATGGAAAACAGGTAACAATGTCCTTTTGATGTGGGTAGGGGGCCTGCAACGTCGACGGGAATGTGTGCGAAACGACGCTGAGGTTGAGGAAAGGTTCCCACTCCTGAATCTGTGTGGCGATGTACTTTGGAAGTTTGGCAAGAAGTACAGGCGCGGACCCAATCCTTAGCATCCTTAGAAATGCCGTGCCAAATGAACTTTTTCTTCAGCAGCTGTGCAGTAGAATGGCACGAGGGATGTGAAGGGCCGTGAATGAAATCAAACACCTGCCGGCGCATGGGAGCAAAAATCCAAGGTCGCGGTCTACCAGTACTGACGTCAGAGAGGAGGGGGGTGTTGGAGTCTTCAAGGGGGAAGTCTTCCCAACGGAGGGACATGCAGGATGTCCTACATGCTTGATACTCTAGGGATCTGTCATTGGGCTTCAGCCAAGGCGTTGTAATCCAATCCCAATTGAATGGCAGCCAACGTGTTTCTTGACAGGGCATCGGCAACGGGATTCATTTTCCCAGGGACATATTGAAGGGTGCAATTGTATTCAGCCACATCGGAGAGATGTCGGCGTTGACGGGCGGACCAGGCGTTAGGCTGTCAAGTGAAAGTGTGCACCAGAGGCATGTGGTCTATGCGAATGACGAAATTCGTAACTTCTAAGAAATGGTGAAAGTGACGGACAGCCAAGTGCACCGCTAGCAATTCGCGATCGAAGGTAGAATAACCCGATTCTGCCTTGGAAAGTTTTCTGCTGAAGAAGGCCAATGGGCGGGGCGAGCCGTTGACCACCTGCTCGAGTACTGCACCAATAGCGACGTTGCTGGCATCGGTGGAGAGAAGGAGAGGGGCATGTGGGATAGGAAAAGTGAGAGCCGCAGCCGTTGATAGGGCCTTTTTTTGCATTGCAGAAGGCCGCTTCTTGAAGGGGACCCCACTTCAGGTCCTTTGGCTTGCCCTTGAAGATGGCGTAGCGGAGAGCAAGAGTGGCGGCAATGGCTGGCAGAAAACGGTGATAATAGTTGATCATGCCCAGGAATTCCTGCAGAGCTTTGACGGTCGAGGGCGCGGGGAAGTCCTGAATGGCTCCTACCTTCTCAGAGAGGGCATAGACTCCTTCAGGAGTGATGTGGTGCCCTACAAACGACACTTCGTTGGCGCCAAAGGTACACTTGTCGTACCGGACTAAAAGGCCGTTTTGTTGCAGGCGGTCGAGCACGATGCGCAGGTGATGGAGGAGTTCCTCTTTTGAGGAGGAGAACATAAGTATGTCATCCACATAACATACACAGAAGGGGAGGTCCCCTAAGATACTATCTATGAGAAGTTGAAACGTGGCCCCAGAATTACGAAGACCAAAACAGGAGTAATTGAAGGTGTATATACCAAACGGAGTGGTGATGGCAGTCTTAGGGATGTCTTCTGGGTTTATAGGCACCTGATAATACCCCTGCAGGAGGTCAAGCGTAGAGAAAACCTTCGCTTTGTGCAGGTAGGAGGTCACGTCGGCGATGTTTGGGAGGGGGTAGTGATCCGGTTCTGTTTGCCCGTTCAGGTGCCTGTAATCCCCGCACGGATGGAGGGAACCGTCTTTCTTCAGAACGATGTGTAAGGGTGACGATCATGGGCTGGAGGCCTTTTGGCAAAGGCCCATTTCCTCCATTTCGGCGAACGTCTGTTTGGCGGCTGCCAATCGTTCCGGTGCCAGACGTCTGAATTTTTTGAAGACTGGGGGTCCCATCGTCTTGATATGGTGATAAATACCGTGCTTGGCAGGAGCCGTGGGGGTTTTGTGAAGTTCTGGACGGAAAACCTCCTGGTACGACATGAGGAGGTGGGCGTAGGCATCCGTGGGTGCGCTGATGTGGAGAGCGAGGTTGGAGGGGGCGGGTTGGAGAAGTGTCAATAAGTACGAGATTGCGTTGACCAATCGTCGGTGGGCGACATTGACCAGAAGGTGGAAATGAGAGAGGAAATCCGCACCGAGGATTGGCAATGTGACGTCAGCAACGAGAAAATTCCAGTTAAATTTACTGTTTTCAACAATAATATGAGGTTCTCGTAACCGTAGGTGGGTATCGCAGATCTGTTGGCAGCTACCAAGCGGACGTAGACAGACTATGTCGTGTCCTGAAGAGTTCCCTTGGCAAAAGAGAGCGACAAGCCCCCGTGTCTACCAAAAATCGCACGCCCGTTCCTACATAATGTAAAAAGAAAAGATTAGAAACACGGGAGGCCACTGCCACGAGCGATAGCCTACTTAAACGATTTTTGGCCACTGACAATCCTTGGCACATTTCTTCGCGGTTGCCCCGAATCTGTTGTAGTAGTAGCAAAACTGAGGCGGATGGGAGGCAGTAAGTGGCTATAGAAGTCGTTGGTTGGGGCACGAGCAAGTGGTGGGTGGTGGGTGGCTTTGTCACAGCTTCGGCACGTCACGGGGTAGGCGTGTATGTCCTATGGCATTTACGTCAGCTTCGGTTGACATTGAATAGGTGTCCTCTTCATCAGGAGTGGAGGCGTTGATGGAGGTCTTGAAGTGGCTGTACATAAGGGCGTCAGCTTTGGTCATCAAGTACTTTATGGGTAAACTATGGACATCGGGTATGGCAGCGCGTACAGGTTCGGGTAAACGGTGTATCCAAAGGGCACGAAGTAGGTTCACCTCACAAGGAGAGCCGTCTGCAGCAGGTTGCAGGCGAGCGATACAGGTCATTTCCCTGAGGGGGAGCGAAGCCCTTTGGTCCCCCAACGGTAGTTGAGAGAGCTGAAAAAGCGTTGCTATACAGGTGGCTGCGACGGCCAGTACTGCTGCAGAAGGTATGTTTTGAGGGCGTCATACGCTATTGGGATGTCTCCTTGTTCACAAAGCCAGTTGTATATTTCCGGGAAGATGTCCTCGGGTATCACCGCGAGAGCATAATCTGCTTTGGTGGTTGAGCGAGTCACACCCTTGATGCGAAACTGTACTTCTGCACGCTGAAACCAAGCAAACACCTCTCCGCTGGCGAATGACGAAAGTTTCAATGGGGCAGCCACAGCGCCAACTTCTGTAGAGTCCACCATAGTACCAACGACAGAGGGGCAAGGGGGGGTGGAAGGCGGTAGGAGCGAGTCGACTTCTGGGGTCACCAATGTGACGACCAGAGAGAAGGTTGTGACTCAAGTTCAGGATGAAAGCAACTGAGTCTTTATTACAGAACACTCGCCTCTATATACAAAAACTCAATGCAACAGGAAATATCCTATTCAACCGACGCCGCGCCGGTTAACAGTTGATGGTGAGAAAAACAGGCACATTATTTCAGGTACAATGCAACAGGAAATTTGCTGTTTAACTGGCACCGCACCGGTTAACAGTTAACGGTGAGAAAAACAGGCATTGTGGCGGGATGTCACAAGAACAATCCCCACACCCTGGAATCACTCTAACTGACAATAGTCTCCTCAACACAAATTTTCCCCTTACGTTATCAGCAGCGGGACTCTTGGACAAAAAGGACATAAAAACAAAACATAACCTTAAAACTATATTTATTAAAAGTAAAATACTTAACACAAACCATCCACAACCAAAATAATCACTTAAAGCTAATTATAAACTTGATCACTAAATATAAAAAGAACGTAATACTATTCAAATAAACCAATCAAAAAAAAAAAAAACACCTAACAAAACTTAAACTTGAATTAACCACAACCTCAACTTCAATTCACAAAAACATATATTTTGTGTGTGTTCACTAACACTCCGCACGATAAGTCACACACACACAAAAAAAAAAAACACTTGAGTAATCATTCACTAAGCCAACTGTCTTTATTGGCACAACACCACTATATGAAACCAGAAGACTGTCTTAATTTGCCATAACGGACTTAACTCCTCGGGGTCATGGGTGTCATCGTCATCATAATCATCAACATCATAATTATCATCATCATACGAAATCTTAATTGTAATAAACAGGCTAGGTCATCAACGATTGGTCAATCCACTAGAGCAGTCTAAACACAATCAAGTTTCTCAAACAAGCCAGGTCATCAACAGTCAATTTCACATTCAAGTGAACTCTCTCCAAAGGAGGAATTACGGTTCAGAAAATAAATCAACACTTCCACGCTGGTAAAGAAAAATAATAGTAAATCCAGCACTCAAATCACACAACTGCATGAAGTCGCAGTCAATCAAAAAAAGCATTCGCTCCGAAACATTTACTACTGTCCTAACCTAGCTAAAGGTAAACAAACAACCTCATTTATACCAACAGTCTTTCTCACAACAAACAATCAATACATTAACTACCTCACCTCTCTCTCTCTCTCTCTCTCTCTCTCTCTCTCTCTCTCTCTCTCTCTCTCTCTCTCTCTCTCTCTATCTCTCTCTCTCTCTCTCTCAAGATTTGGCAAATAAAAATAAATAAAATAAAACAAAAATTAATCCTCCACAGCATGTTTATTCAGGTTCTTTTTAGTGCGAGGGGAGAGCGAAGATACAAGCATAATATATATACACAAAATGAAATGTCGTTACTATGTATGATCGTGTGACTCACGGTTGGTACAGTTTGTAAGGACCTGCATCACTACGGATGGGTCTCGAAGGATACCACCGATGACGACCGCGTATTCTTCCAGCGGTCCCTTTGCACCTGGGTAAGAGGGTTTAAGAAGAACTCGGATCCGAAGGCCCCTTACCTCCCCTCTAACGAGAGGAAGATATCCTCTTCCCCAAGGCGGCACCTGATTCGGTTTTGGGCTACTTTAAGCCCAAACCCCTCCCAATAGTCTAGCTACAGGTCAACGAAGCGTTGGGTGCGATGAGCCTAGACTCCAAGAGGATGTCTTCAGTCTCCTCTCTCTCCCCGGGTAAAGAATCGGTGGAGTTTGATGAAGAACCCCTCCTTTCGGTGGATGACTTTTATCTGCCGAAGGTGGATGATGCAAGTTTGGGGATCATCAAGGATTCAGTGGTGTCTCCCACTTCATCCCCCACTACGACAATGGTCTCCCTGTCTACGGTGACGACTGCCTCTTCCGTAACGGGAGCTGTTCCTGCCTCTTTCCCCCCACCATCTCCTGCTGGGCTCATGGAGCCCCCTCAGTTCCCAAGTACCTTGGGTACTACAATGGATCCGGTACTTATGGCTAACATGAAAGCTTTCATGGAGGGGAATCAGCAATACCAGCTGATGATGTTCAAGGCCTTACTTGAAGAGATCCAGGCATTGAAGAAGCAAGGGATCAGGTCTTGCCCTCCCAGCTACCTTATTGCATGCTGGCCATGCCGTGCTCTCTGAGGGCATCCTCCACATTGGTGAAGGGCTGGGTTCCAGACCGGTGGCGGATCTGGACTTTAACCCCCCCCCCTCCCCCTTTTGGCTACCTGAGGGGGTTCTGTTGAGGGTAAGCCACTCCCAGCTTTGGAAGAGTGCAAACCGGTCTCACTTATCCTGCCACATGATGCTGACCACTGAACCGATGTCCAGTTTACTTTTGCTGAGGGGAAACTGGATAAGGAGGTGGCCGGCCGCCAGTTTAATGAGAAGCTGCCCAGGATTTCCGAACACCTTCTTATGGCTGTGCTGGAGGCCAGAGAAAGGTTGTCAGCGTCGATGTCTCTGCAGTGCTTCATGGAGATGATGATCGGGAAATTTACAGATGCCCCAGTCTTTTCCTTGTTGGCAAAGACTCATCTCGCCACCTTTATGAAGGACCTTTATGCTTTCCTTCAGGCCCGTAGAGCCTGTAGAGAGCATGTACTTGCCACAGCTACCATCCGCCACAAGCCGAAACATCTCATACACTCTAGCATCTGGGGAAAAAACCTCTTTCCTTAGAAGTTGGTGAAGGAAGTCACGGATAAGGCTGTCGCAGAGAATAAGAGCCTTTTCCAGATGTGGGGGATCTCCTTGAAGAGGAAGTTCACCCCTGGGGGAGGCCCAAAACCCAAGAGGTCTTGCAAACCAATCTATCATCGGAAGTTGTTTGCTCCTCCCCCTGCCACTATCCCTCAGACTGTCTACGCTGTGCCCCAGCAAGTGCTGACACAGTCCCTACCCTTCAACCCTGTGTATAAGCAAGGGTCATCATCCTTTCGATCTCCCAAGAAAGGAAAAGGGGGCAGAGGCCACCTGACAGAGGAGGCAAGTCCAGGGTTCGTGGACATCGAGACGGCAGAGGAGGAAGAGGATCACGTCCTCAACACAAACAATGAAGGTCTCCTGGCAGGGGGATGGCTGGCCTTGTTCAAGGACCGTTGGTCCTTCAGTCCTTGGGCACAGAGCATCATTTCCAATGGCTTGGGTTGGAAGTGGAAACAAAGGCCACCAAAGCTCAGGAGATTCTTCCAGAAAACACCTTATCTGGAACAATTTGTACAAGACCTTCTGAAGAGAAGAGTTATCCATTGCACGAGATCTATGAGATATCAAGGTGGTCTATTTTGCGTGCCAAAGAAAGATTCGAGCATACCTCGAACTATTCTCGACTTGTCCCCTCTAAACCTGTTCGTTTAGTGTGACAGATTCCTGATGCTGACTATTTCGCAAATACGGACATTACTACCCCTGGAGGCTTACACCGTCTCTACAGTATAGATCTTACTGACGCTTATTGGCATCTTCCGATAGGTCGACGCATCTCCGCATCTCCCCCTACCTTGATTTCAGCCTGGAGAGAAAGGGCTATGTATTCAGAGCTATGCCATTCTGGCTCAACATAGCTCCGAGAATTTTCACGAAGCTTACCGACGCAGTAGTACAACTTTGCGAGAAAGGCCTTCAAGTAGCGGCGTACCTGGATGACTGGCTAGAGTGGGCTCCCTCGGCACTGGAGTGCTCGGAAGTAGCCACTCGAGTTGTACGCTTCCTTCAGTCCCTCGAATTTCAGATCAACTTCAAGAAATCAAGACTGGCCCCAGCTCAAGACTTCCAGTGGTTGGGGATTCATTGGAACCTCAAGGCTCACTCCCTATCTATTCCTCCCTCCAAGAGAAAGGAAACAGCGAAGTCAGTCAGGACCCTGATCAAGTCTGGGACAATCACCAGAAGATGGTTCTAGGATCTTTATAATTTGCCTCGGTAACAAACCCTGCCCTCAAAGTACGACTCAAGGATACAAGCAGAGTTTGGAAAAGGAGAGCCTCCAAAGCTCTTCGCGACCACCAGAAGAAGACTCTGGTATTACTGCACAAGCAACTTTGACCGTGGTCCGCTGCCAAAAGTCTTTCACAGACGGTGCCATTGCACTTTCCTCCTCCAGTAGTGACACTTCATACGGACGCCTCGTTGGATGGTTGGGGTGGTCATACCCCGCTCAAGAAAGTGCCGTTTGGGTCAGAAATTTCAACATTTCCACATCAATATTCTGGAGGCCATGGCAGTCTTCTTGTCCTTCAAGAAATTACACTTGAAGGAGAATATTAATATCCGTCTAGTCCTCGACAGCAAGGTGATAGTCCATTGCATCAACAGACAAGGGTTGAGGTCTCCCCAAATAAACCCAGTACTGATAGCCATCATTACGTTGGTTCAGAAGAAAGGTTGGCACCTGTCAGCATCCCACCTTCAGGGAGTAAGAAATGTGATGGCGGACTCCCTCTCTCGGACAAAACCTCTAGAGATGGAGTGGTCTCTCGACGAAAAATCATTCTGTTTTGTGCAGAATGAAGTCCCTGAACTTCAAGTGGATCTGTTTGCGATGATTCTCAACAAGAATCTTCCCTGCTATGTAGCACCGAACGTGGATCAAGCAGCAGTGGGAATGGACGCGATGTCCCTGGATTGGAATCGTTGGGCGAAGATTTACCTGTTCCCACCGTTCAACCTCCTCATGAAGGTTTTGGACAAGCTTCGATCTTTCAAAGGGATGGCCGCTCTGGTGTCTCCTCTATGGCCAAAGAGCAACTGGTTTCCCATGGTCACGGAATTGAACCACAAGAGGTACAGCAGGATATTGTCTCCGCTTCATCATGGAAAACGAACAACCTTCATCTCATGATTTTTTCGCCCTAGCCCTGGAAAAGAAGTTCCAAATTGCGATGGCTTCCGGTGCTCGTGTTAGTCAAATTGTGGTGCTTTCTAGAGACGAGGGCCACATTGAATTTGTGGATAATGGTGAAATTAATTTATACTCTGATCCCGCTTTTCTAACTAAGAATGAACTTCCCTCTAAACATTGGGGTCCATAGAAAATAGTTCCCCTACCAGGTGATCCCTCCCTGTGTCCAGTGCAGTGTTTAAAGGTGTATTTACTAAGAATAGTGCAGTTTAAGGGTGGTCAATTGTTTAAGGGGGAAACAGTGGCATCTGATTTGTCTCTGAAAAAAGTTAAGAGCAAATATTACCTACTTTATACAAAGAGCGGACCCGGCTAGTATGCCATCGGGTCACGACCCTAGGAATGTGGCTTCCTCCTTGAAATTTTTCCAGTATATGTCTTTTGAGGGATTGCAGGCATATACTGGTTGGAAGTCCAGTAGGGTTTTCTTTAGGCATTACCTGAAGCAACTGGAGGAGATACGCCACTTTGTGGTGGCTGAGGGAAGTGTTATCAAACCCGATGCAATGATGTAGCCCACAGTGCGTCCTAGGGCACTCCTCCAGCTTGTTATTAGCAATGAATAAACAGTTGGTTTTTGCTTCAGGGAAAAAAGAAAGGTGTATTAAAAAGGAGAGGTTGGATTTGAAAGAGTCTGGAACAGGAAAAAGGCTGCAGGATGGGGGATTAAGGAGGGATTTGACAAGACATGGAAAGGGGTAGAAAGTAACCCGAAAAAGGGGACTCCTTTTTAAGTCCACGAAAGAAAGGTTTTAGTTAGAGAAAAAGTATTGATAACAGCAAGTCCCAGTAAGTAGGAGAGACTGGGAGAGGAGAGAAGTATTTGCAGTAGGCGAGGAAAGGAGTAGGTTTAAGCAAAGAGGCTTATACCTGCTCTATGGCTAGCAAGTGGAATTGTTGCAGGAGCTGCAGAAAGGAGGGGGTCGAGGATAAGGAAAGGACTCTGGTGAGGATCTGGAAGGCGATAGGTATGAGGTCTTGCAAGGTTAGAGACTCAATTTCTTGAGCCAAGGTTTGGGATGGGATTGAGGATGAGGGTCGTTGCTGGTCCTTATGAGGAGCAGTTGCAGGTCGGTGCTGGTCCTTATGAGGAGCAGTTGCAGGTCGGTGCTGGTCCTAATGAGGAGCAGTTGCAGGTCGTTGCTGGTTCTTATGAGGAGCAGTTGCAGGTGCAGGCGCAGGAGCAGTGGCTGGCTGGCGCTGTCTTCTATGGCGAGGAGGTCGCTGGTCTTTCGGTGGTTGGATTGGAGCTGGTTTTTTTTGGTTTGGAGAGGATGTATTCTTCATAGCTGCAATCTTCTTGAGACGTTCTGGACAGCGCTTATTCCAAGCATGGTGTGGCCTGGAACAGTTGGGGCACTTGGATGTGGTGTGTCGTCCTTCTTTGTGGGCTTTTATGCACACTTCTGTGCAATATCGCTGGCTGCAGACACCGCAGATGATGGGGCCTCTGCATTCTTCTTTGTGATGTCCAAAACGTTGGCATCTATAACATCGAAGGGCTCAGGAGTATATTCTTCGATGGGGAAAGTTCCCCAGACTCCTAGATCCAGTTTGGAGGGAACTGGACCGATGAAGGCGGCAACGAGGCGTCAAACTGGAACGTTGTCTTTGCTCATGCAGCGAACAGCACAGTCAATGCTGCTGCATGACGTTGCAATGGTGATAAGCATCGTCACAGGATACCTGGTGATAACAGCTTTCTTCCTGATAAAAGCAGGATCCAGCAGCGTTAAAGTTGGGTCTTCCTGGAGGAATCTGGCTGTCTGAACGTCCTTGGGGTAGATGATAAGATCACCTTTCCTGTTGGGTCTGGCAGTGAGTTGCGTAGGAGAGTTCGCTGTCCATGTGTGAAAGCCGACACTTCAGCAGAGGCTTCTTTGGCTGCGTAGCTGGGATGTTTCCTGCAATAGAAGAGGCTTTTTGCAGGAGTGTCATAAAGCAATCTGTGCAATTGTAGTCCGTGGAGTGAGCTCCCTGTTCGGTCTCCATGGCATTGGGGGACTCAGGCACGTAGGTTGAAGGGTCGACTGCTGCTGCAAACGACTGCTGAGGAATTATAGGGACAGACAAGGACGAGTCTGTGCTCTCAGTCCTTGGAGTCACAAGTGGCGATGGTGGGGCTGGTACTGGCGCTGGTGAAGGACTTTCAGGATTCTTCCTTCTCTTGGGAGGGGGTTTAGTCCCTTTCTTGGCAGCTGCTTGCGAATTTGCGAGTTTGCTGTAATCAGTAAGCTTGATAGAGGCGTCTTTGCACCCCTCACATCTACATCTGATATGGTGATTAAACACGGTTTGGTCAACAACATCGGTGGTGTGGTGGGCGATGAGGTTGAACATCCAGGCTTTTGGTATGACATACAACAATCACAGTCACAAGCCAGATCGTTGAAATAGTCTTCACAGTGTCTGCTGGCTTCTGGATAAAATTTCCATCCCGAGTCTACAATACGAAAGACCGACATGGTGGCGAAACTCTACGGAGACAGCAATGAGAATTTTACTGAGAGCGGCTCCGAGAGTGAAGGTGTTGCAGGAGTTTCCAGGCGATGAACGTTGTCGATGGTCCCGTGAAAAATGAAGAAATATCTTCAGCTATAGCTAAAGATATAAATATACAATGTTACCTTACGGAAAATATATCTTATAAAAACATAATACTTGTGAAAAAACATACAAATAATAACAGTGGAATAGCGATAAATAGAATAAGTAAACATATCGATAATATGTTTTTTCAAAAAGGCCCATAAAAGAAACACAGGAAATATAAATAAATCACACTATATTTCGGTCAATAAACATCGACCCTCTTCAGGATGCTTCTTAGATATTTAACTTGTATTGAATACAATTCAATATCAAAAAGTTAATACATTCCTATCAGCATAGATTTAACAAAAAATACAATGAGGGATACATGTAATGGTGTAGGCTATATCTAGTAATTACATTAATTGGTATGAAAAAACAACTGATCTTAATATACACTTATACCCCACTAAAAAAAAGACATTTTACGAGACTAAATGAGGCAGTTGAAGTGGCAATGAATTACTATAATTGTGCACATGGACAATGGCACAATCATTATGGAAATTATGAAGAAAAACAGTTAATAAAGCATCAAGAAATTAAAAAAAAAATCAAGAAAATTTAGGAGGGAGAACAATAAATGAAATTCTAATTTCAAAAGATATCAAAAATGAAAATTGGCCAGACATTCTACCAATATTATATAGAAATTTTCCATTAAGTTCTCGAAACATTAATAAAAGAAAAATAAATAATAAATTGATATTTATTGATATCATTAATTGTCTTAGCTGTATTAAATTGAAAAAAATAAAATGTGATTATTCGATAGACCATAATGATAAAATTATAATTGGTCAAGATATTATGATAACATTTGATAACATCAAAAAAACTCTCTATTTACTCTTGTTAGTAATCGAATTGAAATACCCTATATTCATGACTGTATGAAAGTAGAAATAAACTTTAAATCTCTCTTTGGTATTTGGCAAAATTTTTTCAATCTAAATTTTTTATTAATATATAAGTAATGAACAAT